>NC_091441.1:23092066-23392066 GCF_964237555.1 Oryctolagus cuniculus | reverse complement strand
AGGAAGCTGGAATTGGAAAGAGAGCCAGGACCTGAACCTAGTAACTCCAATAACAAATACGGGCATCTTAATCTGCATGGGTATCTTAACTGCTAGGTTAAACACCCCACCTAGAACTAAATTTCTTTGCATTTCTAAACTTCATGTATGAACTGAAGGCCTGCTACAGACATTCTTACACAATTTGTTAATACAATTAAAAGTACAATTACTACAGAAGTAGTAAGTTTTTTTTTCTATGTGTCCTTGGTAGTACCACTTTTAGATTAACAGATTTCATTCCATGTTGTAGTCCTTTGTTTCATCACTCTGAAATGTTTATTTAGATAAAACTTCAAGTGCAAAATAAATTAGGTCAGAGGAAATAATCCATAAATGACAAATAAATGAAATGGCTTCTGCTACAAATATACACACATTTGTATATGAGGAGTTCAGATCACACTGGGCTCCTGAAACTGTACTATTATTATTAGAAAATCCAAAGACATTCATTCCGTAACGAACCTGGAGACCTCTTGAGCAGTTCTCACTTACACTACCTCCAGCTGTACTCCCTGTTAAAAAGATGAGTGCAGTGAAACCTCAATAGACTACAACAGCAGCTTTCCATTTTTTACTTTAGAATAAATTATTCTTACAGTCATCGAGGCTTCTAGGTCAGTTAAACAAGTACATCCCCAAATCGCCGGTATATCGTCATGCAGCAAGATGACTTCACTGAGCTACGAGAGGAGTAAGTGAACTACAAGTGATGGATTTTCTTCCTGCACTGCACATGCTTCAAGCAGAATTCATGATCCCAATTTCCCTACAAATGTGCCGAAAATGTAGTAGGAAGAAATTCTTCAGTGTCACATACAATTACGAATAAAAGAACACAAACATTTGGATTTTTAGCAGGGAATTTTGCCTGAACTGCGTTCTCAAGTGCAGATGAAAGGCCAACTGATTTCCACAAAATAGCGATGTTTGTCATTAGACGTTCCTGACTATCATCCACAGGAAAATGCAGACAGCCATCGAGGAGGTTATGTACTCGATGAAGTTGCAAAAAGGAGGCATTTCTATTGCTGAGAAAATTCCAGACCACCAGTTTGCAAAGTGGAAGGAATATCAATAGCCAAGTTCAAATCCTTGCTTCTCAGTTACCAGCTAAGCAAATTGGTTACCATTCTCAGGATCGTCCTCTGTGACGCAGGCATGATGCTATGACTCGCTTCTGCTGGTTTGTGGAGAAATGAATCAGCACAAGTGAGGAACTTAGCATTGTTTCTGACATAGAGTAACCATGCTTTGTGTGTTACAAGATAACTACATTTTAACAATAAATAAGCAACAAAAATGTTTCCAAAGAATGCCATGAAGTGTAAAACTCACACTTGAGTTGTGTAACATTATCATGATTACAGGACTTAGATGGATCTATAAACATGTTACTTCATCACATTTACATACATCTAAATAATTTATGTATAATACTGATATTTCCCATCCCACATGGAAAGGTTTGAGCCTCCTTCCTGAGCGAGTGTTTAGATCTGTATAGCAGAAAGGATGAACAAAGGCCCAGAGGGAATTCACCCTCTAGGGAGACTAAAGCCTCTCATTATTCATTTAACTGAAGTGTGTTCTACTTTCCTGAGTGTCAGTATGTTTGCATTTCTGCAAGTCAGAGTTTGGTTTTACTGACAGTGCCACAGCTGGACCTGTGCAGAAGATATTACCAAAATGTAAGCACTCTTTCACAAAGACACCAGACATATTGCTCTGATTTGTGAATTCAGATTCTTCCTGACTGTAAGCTACAACCACTGGCTACCAACATTATGTGCTCCACCTCTCCCCCAAAGAAATTTTTATTTAGATAACATTAATGAATATCAACAGTAACATTAGTAACAAAGGCCACATGAACCATGGGCTTCCCTGTGTGCTTATGTGTACCGGTTGCCCCTAACAACCAATTTTTAATCCCAGAACAACTGAAGAGCAAGGCTTTCTTAGCTGTGCAAGGGCAGCCATTATTCTCAACATTGGAAAGCAGATGGGTTAGGGAATTGGCTAAAAAGAATCTTCTTTTTTCCCAGCCCATAATTTGGTGGAGAGTAAGTCTTCCATTAACAATGGGCCAGGAGATGAGCTTCTTGTTATGAAAAGATCTTTCTTATTATTCAAGGGTCAACTTTAAAATAAATCATTTATTTGGACATATCTACACCCTTTCTTCTACTTATATACTTAAAAACCACTATCTAAAGGTCGAACTTGACAATTTCCTTTAGAAAACTCTGAAAACAAGATTTAGATTTCTTTTTACTTAAAGCAGATTCCATCTCCCATCTTGGGAAAGCACCTATTTGGTAAGTTTTGAAGAAATACATCTTCCCTTCAAATATACACCTGCTTGATTTTCTGGAATGTTATCTTCTTGAAAAGCTCATGATGTGCAATGAATTCCATTCAAAAACTGGCATCACGCCATATTAACATGGACATTTAGAAAATGTTTCACGGGAAAAATAAGACCCACATCATCTTTCTTGATCAGATCTTCAGCCGGCCAGTTCATTTCCGTAACCTAATCAACATCAAATAGGGGGAAGTGCCTTCTGTCTTCAATTCGCTGTAAACAACAAAGCACAGTTATCAAGATGGAGTATTTGAACTCTAATGATATAATATGTGTACTGCCACAATTAACACCTCAGCTACTGCAAACTACCTAGTCAGAACAAGTTTGCTTTGCTCTAATAGAAGGCTGTTAATAGATTTATTCTGGCCATTTTTCCATGCGACACAGTAAACTTATATGGCAAAAGCTTTCAATCTATATAAATTTTGCTACAAGAGCAAAGGAAATCAGACAGGGTCCAGAATGTGTGTCTGCCATTCCCCTCAGGAATGAGAAGCACCAGATCGAGTTAGGGATGAGAAGACACAACCACTGTTCCCTCAGGATGTTCTAATTCCACGGGGTTCTCATAGTCTGAACTTCTTCCCTCACTGTGTGATTTATTGTGGAAAACTCTATGTATCCAAAACTAATGGCCAAATTTTCATTCAATTACCATTTATACCCATTGTCTAAAATCCCACTAAACTAGGACCCTTTTGCTTCTTGTGAAACTTCTTATTTGGTGAAGTATTAAGCCTTTTTACTGCAATGTAAATTTAAAATATGTTATCTCAAAAACTAAAAAAAAAAAGAAAGTTGGAAGGAAGATGGGAGGGAGGGAGGCAGGGAATATCTGATCTTAGACTTGTATCTACAAATTATATTGAATCTGTTAAAAATTAACTAAAATTAAAATTAAAAGAAAAAAGTGTATTTTGTTGTCATTGTTTGACTACATGGTCTCTAGTGTCACCAAAACACTTCTTTTGATATGAATTCAACTCAAGAAATATCCAGGTCTAAGTTCCAGTGTCCCAGAAAAAAATTATAAAGGCTTCTCTATACTTTCTGATAGACAGCATTGCACTATGCCATATGGGAGATTTGCCAAAGTTAAATTGTAAATGTATATGATTTTTTTGCATTAATAGCCTCTTTTATACTCCAGTCCCGTCTTAGAGTTATAATTCCTCTGTGGATGGCTGACCCCAGGCTAAACAAATGATATTGCCACCAACCTTTTTAAAACAGCCGGTGGGCTATATTTCCCTTTGCAAATAAGAGGCCTACATTCACATCATTAATACTAGAATTTCCTCCAAAAATTACAAAACAATGAGAATATTAATATTAAGAAGAAAAGTCTTTAAAACAGTAGACCCTTAACTATTAGTTAAATACTAATTAATAACTGCAGCTAAAGAATTGGCCAAAGAAGTCATTCTCTCCACCACAGCCTTCCTACAGCCAGCCAGAATCTCTGCAGCCAGTGCTGGAAGTGACCCCTAGTGGTTCCCTGCTCTGCGGCACTCTGGCCCATTCCCTTCAGGATCAAAGCCCTGGGCTGGTCAGGAAGTTTCAGCAGCCCACAGGGACCATTAGCTGGATGGAAGGCAGCACAACATGGGCCAATTGCCCTTCCCATAGAAACCTAGTCCAAGCCCTTCCCCCACTGCAGTAATGTCTTTGCCTTGCTTCTGAAATGTGAGCATTTCATCTTCTCTCAGGATACCTCTGGAGTTTAGTTTCTTTCTGTTTCTTTAGAAATTGTAGGACTGGTGGCCAAAAAGTTGATAACTGAGCATGTGGTGGCCTGCAGATTTTTAGGGACTTGATTCATAATGGTTTCCTCTCCCGTCTCTAATTACATACATCATTAGCAAAGTGAAACACTGTTGCAGAGAGTTCTGAAGAGATGAATTTGCCTGAATTCCTCGACTGATGCTAATCATAGTGAGTCTGATTTTTCCACCTCAGGCTGTGCTCAAGAGAGCTTCAGGAAATGAGATTCTGCCCTGGAGAGGCGAGACTGTGAAATTCAAAAGCTGCTAGGATAGGAAGTTTTTAATCACTTTTAAAATGATACATGTAATTATAGGCTGTGTTTTCTTTGAAGTGATAATTTCCTAGAGTTTATGGAAAGGAGATTTGAGCACAGATTCAGATTCTGCCAAGGAAAAAAAATTAAACATTAAAAAACATGATATGGGTGCTTGCAACCACCACTTCAATTACTTTAATGGGTCATTATCAGTGTTTGAAATGATTTGTGATTGGATCATTGTCCTTAGTACTGCAGAAAATAAAAAAGAAATACAAGCAATTCTTTCCATGGTGGTATTCGATTTGAGAGAGAAAACCACGGAGATTACAAAAAATACCAAAATTTCAATAAATATTAACAAATCATGATTAAAATGTCCATCATGAAAAATATGAGCCACAGAGGAAGAAGGACAATGGAGGAGAACATCTGTAATGTTTGGAAAAGCACTGAAGTCAAGACCAGGCTTCCTGCCACCACGGCTGGAAGCCAGGTGACCCATGGCCCAACCACTGGTGTCAGCTCCACCCCTATCCTAATGGGATTTGCTGCTGCTACTTCCTTGCTCACCCCCCAGCAAAGTTTTAAGAGAACCTGTTCCTGAACACATGGCTCTCTTTCTCTCCGTCTCTTGGTCTCTCTCTTTCCCTCTCCCTCTCTCTCTCCTGCTTTCTCTCTTATGCTCTACTTCTCCCTCTTTTCCTTCTTCACCCCTTCCCTCTGGTCTGTCAGGTTTCCCCCAATAAACCCTTTCCCTAAAGACTGGCCTTGATTTAGGCAAAGGGGAGGAAAAAGCATATCTAAACTTATTCATTTGTATTTATACATTATGTTTTGAGGATTTAATGGTAAACCAGATTAACACAGTTCTGAATAGGAAGTGGGATGGACAGTAAAGAAATTCTTACATGAATAGTAACAGGTTGGAATGTTTATCAAGTGGGTTGAGATCAACCAAGTTCAATAAACATGGAGCTTGAGGGTAAGAAAGACCTTACCTTGTAGAGACTGCCTTAGATACTTTTGTTTTAGGAGTTTCAGACCAAAGCGCCACCTTGGTTTTTAGTTCTTTATTCTAAAATTAAAAAACAAAAAACAAAAAAACATGGAAATCAAATAGCTAGTTCATCCATTAGCTGCAGTCTTACTGCTTTCCTCCAACCTATCACTTGTCTGGTTCCTTGGCAGTTAAGTTTGCTGGGATTGTTGTTTTAGAACATGGAATACAGTTAGTTGAAATTCACTAAACATTATCTTTGAAGATCAAAATACACTCTGAAAATGCATAAAGTACCCAGGGATTAAATTTTAGAATTTTAAAATTCAACAGCTGACCTATGTTTGATTTTACAAAGTTTCTTTTAGATAGACAGATGAAAAGAACTAGAGTAGAGAACCTTGGTAAAGATACCCACAATATTAATTACACATTTGTCTTTCTTGTGCAATCTTTTGATTCCAAATCCCATGAAAATAGGCACCATCTGTTCTCTACTATACTATTTGTGGCATCTTTATTCTCAATTTTCTCATTGAAGCTTTAATTTCTTTATTTCTGTAGTAGGAACAAATGATACACATCCTGCCTTTCTTGTATAAGTTATTGGAAGAAACACATCATATGATTATAATATTTTAAATCTGGGAGCATTGTCCTAATTCTAGGAGATAATGCAATGGCTAATAAAAGGCACAGTAAGAGTTTAAATTCTTAGAAACAAATGCAAGCACTGTTGATTATAAGCTTTGTGGCCTCATTTAGGTCTAATTTCCTTGTCTACCCAATAGATAGAATAGTAGCCCCTTCTCTCAGGTTTAAAATGAGATAGAAATTGCAAGATATTCAGCTTAGTGCCTGGTATAGATTCTAAGACTTAAAGGCAGTTGGTTAAGATTTTCTAGTCTGACTGAACACCAAGAGGGAAACCTGTTGGAGTGAGGTGGACACTATGGGAAATGGTGGCTTGATCAGCATAGCCCTGACTGTTAATGAACAACTAAATACATTATCCCTCTTAGTAGTTTTTTTTGTCTGTTCTACTTAATATGACTGGTTTAGATCTGTAATTGATGCACAGTTATTCTTAAGTGTTGAAAATTAACTGAAATGTGATCCCTGTTGAACATGGTGGTGGGAATGGGAGAGGGAAGAGATGTATAATTTGGGACATGCTCAGGCTGACTTGCCCCAAGTGGTGGAGTTGGAAGCATACCAGGGGATTCCAATTCAATCCCATCGAGGTGGCATGTACCAATGCCATCTCACTGTTCCAGGTGATCAGTTTCAGTTCACAGTTGGTCATGGTGAAGGGACTGGGAGTCAAAGGGAGCACATAAACAAGTCTAGTACCTGCTAACGCTAACTGATGGAGTAAATAAAGGGGAGAGTGATCCAACATGGGAAGTGAGAATCTCAGCAGACTCATAGAATGGCAGATGTCCTAAATAGCACTCTGGCCTCAGAATCAGCCCTAAAGGCATTCGGAGCTGGCTGAAAAGCTCATGAGAGTATTTCAGGCATGGAAAGCCAAGACACTCTGGCAAAAGATCTCTGCGAGTGAGATCCCAGTGGAAAGAACAGGCCATCAAAGAAGGAGGTACCTTTCTCTGAAGGGAGGAGAGAACCTCCACTTTGACTATGAGCTTGTCTAAACAAGATAAGAATCGGAGAACTCAGAGGGCTTCCATAGCCTTGGAAACTCATGACTGGAGCATAGGGAGATTACTGATGCCATAGACAGGAGTGTCAATTGGTAAAGTCAACAACAGGAGTCACTGTGCACTTACTCCTCATGTAGGATCTCTATCCTTAATGTGCTGTGCATTGAGATTTAATGCTATAACGAGTACTCAAACAATATATTTCACTTTGTGTTTCTATGGGGGTGCAAACTGTTGAAATCCTTACTTAATGCATACTAAACTGATCCTCTGTAAAAAAAAAAAAAAAAAAAAAAAAGAAAAAAAAAAAAAAGAAATTATCAATTCCCAACTTGACTCTCACTGGGATTAAACATGACAATAGGTCTGCTCTGATTTCATCATCAGTTTAAAAAATCATCTATTATTTTTTACTTTATGTTTCTGTGTGGGAGCAAACTGTTGAAATCCATACTTAATGTATACTAAGCTGATCTTCTGTATATTAAGATAATCGAAAATGAATCTTGATGTGAATGGAAGGGGAGGGGGAGTGGGAAAGGGGAGGGTTGTGGGTGGGAGGGACGGTATGGGGGGAAAGCCATTGTAATCCATAAGTCGTACTTTGGAAATTTATATTCATTAAATAAAAGTTTAAAAAAAAAAAAAAAAAAAAAGATTTTCTAGTCTAAGTTTCATTTTTATCACTGAAGGTTGAAGTCCAAAGACTATATGTTCCCAACATTATCATGGCGGAGGTGAGCATCAAGTTGGGACTTCTCACTCTAGAACTAGTTTGCCAAGCAATTTCATTTCACAACACTCAGAAGTGAGACTAAGACAGTGAAAGACCGTGACAAAAGTTAAGTTGCTATTTGCATTCAAGCCAGAAGGACAAGTCTGGATAGACAAGTTTGGGATTGAAATATGGATGGGTGGAATGATGACAGAGCACACTGAGGTATTAAAAGAACATGGCAGCGCCATTGCCTGTTAGAAAACTAAGGACTTGGAGAGTCACATAGTTAAAGTTTAAAAGGTATCTTCTAAGAGTATGGTGGTCTGTAGTAAGCTACTGGTTTGCAGCAAGCCAACATCTCATAGTTTTGAGAAATAGACGTTAGAATTTTGATGGAAACTGGATGTTAATTAGTATGAGTACCTAGCCAATGCATCATTTGTATTAAATAAATGAAGTTACCAAAATTCAAAATAACTAAGAAACTTTCCTCTGGTACTGAAGCCTATGTTATTTTCTATGCAGCCAGAGGAATTAACCTGGTCCTTTAATATTACAAATAAGAAAATGGTGATGTCCAGAAAACACAGAGATTCAGTAATTTTAGGAGGAGTCTCTGGTATGATAAATATAAACAAGAACTTTCAACAGGAAATTAATCAACTATCTCAACCATACACATACACACACACACACACACACACTCAACTCTTCAATCCCTGCATGTCATCATCTCCAACCCAGGAGAAGGAGTGTGAACAGGCACAATAAAGCATAATATCTTCTCTTTCAGTACACCACAAGCATGTGGATACCAAAATAATAAAAGACAATCAGAGCAACTCAATACATGCCATACACGATAGGTAATTAATTACTGAAAAAAGGTAAGAGCAGAAATCAGTGTGACCAGAATAGGATTTTTTTTTATTTTTATTTTTTGACAGGCA
This sequence comes from Oryctolagus cuniculus, assembly GCF_964237555.1. NCBI lineage: Eukaryota > Metazoa > Chordata > Mammalia > Lagomorpha > Leporidae > Oryctolagus > Oryctolagus cuniculus. The sequence goes on along the minus strand of NC_091441.1, from coordinate 23,383,295 downwards.
GAGTGGACAGTGAGAGAAGAGAGACAGAGAGAAAGGTCTTCCTTTGCCGTTGGTTCACACTCCAATGGCCACTGCGGCCAGCGCGCTGCGGCCGGCCCACCGCACTGATCCGATGGCAGGAGCCAGGTACTTCTCCTGGTCTCCCATGGGGTGCAGGACCAAGGACTTGTGGCCATCCTCCACTGCACTCCCTGGCCACAGCAGAGAGCTGGCCTGGAAGAGGGGCAACCGGGACAGAATCCGGCGCCCCGACCAGGACTAGAACCCCGTGTGCTGGCGCCGCAAGGCAGAGGATTAGCCTAGTGAGCCACGGCGCTGGCCCAGAATAGGATTTTTATACACCTGGAGCTCTAACCTTGACCTTGAGGATGAAATGAAACAGTCCTGAGTGGAAAAGCAGGAGAAAAAAAAGACTAAGGCAACCACTATTAAAGTGAGATCCTTCACTAGGCTAATCCTCCGCCTGCGGTGCCGGTACTCATGGTTCTAGTCCTGGTTGGGGCGCCGGTCCTGCCCCGGTTGCCCCTCTTCCAGGCCAGCTCTCTGCTGTGGCCCGGGAGTGCAGTGGAGGATGGCCCAAGTCCTTGGGCCCAGCACCCGCATGGGAGACCAGGAAAAAGCACCTGGCTCCTGGCTTCGGATTGGTGCAGCGGGCCAGCCTTAGTGGCCATTTGGGGGGTGAACCAACGGAAGGAAGACCTTTCTCTCTGTCTCTCCCTCTCACTGTCTAACTCTGCCTATCAAAAAAATAAAAATAAAAATAAAGTGAGATCCTGGGATCAGCAGTATCAACATCACCTGGGGCTTGTTGGAACTACAGATCCTCAGTCTCCCAGCAGACCTACAGAATCAGAAACCCGGGGTGGGCTTGTATGTGCAATAGGAAACTCCTAAGATAATTCCAACGCCTAGTCAAGTTTGAGGACCAATGGACTGACACGGTTTCCAGTCTAGATTGCATACTAACATTACCTGGGGAGCGTTAAAATCTACTGATCAGGGAACATGCACATCCCACACCAAAGTGTCTGGTTCAAACGCCAGCTCCACTTCAGGTTCCAGCTTCCTGATAATGCACACTCGGGAAGGAAGCAGGTGATGGCTCAAGCTCTTGGGTCCCCAGATTGAGTTCTAGGTCCCTGGCTTTCTTTCTAGCCCAGGCTGGGGTGCTGCAGGCATCTGGGGAGTGCTGGCATCCACCAGCAGGTAGAAGACCCAAATCTCAAAATGAAACTACATAAAAATGTTTTAAACAGAATTTTTTTGTTAAAAAATAATAAAATCTACTGATGCCTGATGCCCCACATTCTGTTTTGCTTCATGGAAACGTGGGTTCAGGAGTTGTCAAACTCCACAGGTGATTGTAAAGTGTCATGATGATGAACCACTGAAGGAAAGAGAACAAATTCAAGAAAGGGATTTTGCCCTTTGTTACCCCAGTATCTGAGTAGAGTAATAACTAAAAGATAAAGCCAACATCCTCAGACAAATTAATCATTTCTCCATGGTATCACAAGAATTAAACACAAGTGTTACTCAGGAAATATATTTCAGAGTTAATAAATTGGTAATAACGATGTTCCTCATTTAATGGAGATAAATCTAATATACACTCCAAATAAGTGCAGGTCAAGTATGTGGCTGAGAAAAACTCCTCTCTGTTCAGCATTTCACAAATTAGGAAAATATTGGGAACACAATTCTATGATGACAATCACAAATGAAATACTATCTAGGAACTATTTGATTTTTTTCCAAAATACACTTCCACTTTCTTACATTGTTCAGTCCCAAATAATACAAAAGCATAACAGTGACTGTTACACTGTCCTTACTTTATTTCAACTTCTGTGCTGACTTGTTTCATCTATCAGACTTAGGTATTTATTCTTGATTCATATACATTTCTAGTTTTCTCTTTAACTAGAACAGACATATGCATGAGTTTTATTGCATCACTAATTAACAAAATTACAAAACCCTGGCCAGAATATTCCTACTATTATTATGACTCTGTCCAAGGGTAGTTTACTGACATCATTTCCCAAAATAACATATTTTTGCCTACTTAATCTATTATTAACTTACTTTGAGAGTCAAATTAAATTTAAGGATGATGGTGATTATACTATAAAGTAGAATCATCTTCGAAGTTTAGAAAATGGAGTAATTTTTGATGATACATTTCCATATGAGATCATTAGTGAAGAAGCTAGAAATGCATTAAAATAAAACGAACGGCAGAGTTGTAAATTAAGATGATGAAAGATATGCAAAAGCAGAAAGAATGTAAATAATTTCAGTAGAGTTAAGCAGAAATTTTCTGGTGATATTTAAAAGAAGATTGTGAGACTATGGTTTTTTTTTTTTGTTTTTTTTTTTTTAAAAGATGGTTGCACAAGCGAAGTGTATGCTCCAAGAGGAGGGGTTAAAACACTGCTGGCATAAAAAGAACATACAGGAAACAGATATTTGTTTCCAAGACTGGAAACCTTGAAGTGAAATTTTAAAAATATTTAATATAGTTGCTGGTTCAAGATCTAAATAAGTATAAATAATCATGCAATTTTAACATAACATTCACTTCTTTTTTTTTTTTTTTTTTTTTTTTTTTGACAGGCAGAGTGGACAGTGAGAGAGAGAGAGAGACAGAGAGAAAGGTCTTCCTTTGCCATTGGTTCACCCCTCAATGGCCGCCGCGGCCGGCGCACTGCAGCTGGCGCACCGCGCTGATCCGATGGCAGGAGCCAGGTACTTCTCCTGGTCTCCCATGTGGGTGCAGGGCCCAAGGACTTGGGCCATCCTCCACTGCATTCCCGGGCCACAGCAGAGGACTAGACTGGAAGGGGGGCAACCGGGACAGAATCCGGCACCCCGACTAGGACTAGACCCCGGTGTGCCAGCACTGCAGACAGAGGATTAGCCTATTGAGCAACAGCGCCGGCCAATATTCACTTCTAAACAGGCACTGTATACACACATACATATGTATTTCACATGCACATACATAGACATATTATGTACCTACATAAAATGTCCATATGTGTGTACACACATACATTCCATCAACCAGAATAGCTATTGTGGCGCATGAGGAGAAACAAATGCTTAAAATCAAGTGCACTTAAGTTCAGCTACCTACTAGCTGAGTGATTTTGATCAAGTTTCTTTGTAACTTTTTTGAATCACAGTTCCGTGCTTTGCAAAACACGGTAGGTACTAACTTTCTCCTGGAGTAGTTTGGAGGAAGAAACCAAATGAAATATACAATATACTAAAAGCAGACATGAATGGATAAGAAAATGGTACTGTCCGTAGGGTTTAGAAGGTCAATGGGTTGGAAAGGATTCTTCAAGCTCTGGTGCCCACTGTTCATGAATGAAATCAGTCTATCCTGTTAGTCAAAGAGTTCCAAAATACCCATCTTAAAGTTGCAGTGCAAGACACTTCACCCCTGCATATGTCATCCTAGTTAAAGAGCTTTGTAATAAAGCACTAATTAGGGATATGCTAGAAATGGAATCACTGTGCCTCAGAACTCCCTATATTTAGATAATTAGTGAAATACCACTGTCCAGGGATGTCCATGATGGTGGCACAAATTTCTTGCTCTGTCATACTACGCTTAGTGTGAGTCAGCAATTTGCTGATTTTCAAAGATTGAAGAAGAATACAATGGACCATGTAAATTTCCCTAGTGTGATTATTGGGCCAGCAGATCAATTAGACAATATGGGCTTATCTGTGTAAGTTGCCAGTTTATTTAGGGCAATAAAATATAATTTGGGGAAGATAAAAATAAACAGACACAATTAAAAAACAAAAAATTGAATTATAAGCACTAACCTATTGATACCTTAACATGTGATGATAATTGGCACTTAATCAGGTATGACCAGAGCCCTGAACCATAAGAAGGTGAAAAATCAGAGAAAGATGCCAACTCTAAACAAACTCTCCACTCTACAATAATTAAAGCAGTGGGATAGTGGAGCCAAAATAGGCAGGTCCCTCACTGGAACAGTTTCCAATGTAAACGGACATTTCCATTGCATTCATTAGCCAGTAAATTCTACAGCACTATGCTCACATCTATTTCTTCAACACTGCTTTCCTGAATTTAGTATCTACATCAATGAAGCCACTCAACAAACACTTGTAGAACTAATTACATAATTAGTGATGTGAACAAATGAATGAAATGAATAAAAGTTTAAAAATACAATATAATAGGTATAGTATGATGCCATGTATATTCTATAACTTTAATATGTACACACAGATATGTTATAGGTGCTGATTTCCATGGAAATATGCACAGCTGTATTGAGAAATAAAGATACACAACCATGCTCAGTGATCACCCATGGATGATGCCTTTAGGAGTAATTTTATTATTTTATTTGCTTATAAATGTCCTAATTTATATGGAATGAAAATTATGTAAAACCATAACAAATATGCATAATATATTACTGCATAATAATATATGCAACAATATAAAAATATTATTTTATCAAATAAAATTTGCCCAAAGGCCACTAAGAAAAGTGGCAAAGATCTCCCTTTACAGAGCATTTCTTAGAATGAAAACGCCCAATTCAACATGAATCACATAATCTAGAGGTCCCCTGATATAAATTAGCCAGCCGTTACTGGGCACTTGAGTGAACAGCAGTTTTGAGCCAATCATTCCACAGTCACTGCATTTTCAGCTGTGCAGAGCTGTGAGCAAGTCTCAATCAAACCAACGGTTCCATAGTGCCTGCAGTGGATGAGGGCAGAAGGAGAGTTCAATGAGCTCCATCCTCCAAAATTAAAGAATGGTTCTCTTGGGAGGCAGAAATGGAAAAGAGAGCTACAAACGTCAAGCTATAAAAACATTCTCTGCCTCTTTGTGCTTGCATGACTTTGTAGATTCTATTTGTGAAAAGAAGAAAGACCATGGTGTTGGGAGGGATGGTGTGGCCGTGTGCCGGTTCCTGAGAACAAGGTCCTGCTCACTATCTCTTGGAAAGAAAGAAGTTCCAGAAGATAATGGAAGTTTCCAATAGACATCAGAGTACCTCCATATTCCACTGGAAAGGACATCTCTGGAGTAGGCAACTACAGAAAATCGGAACTCTAAGGGATACGGAAGAAAAGGCAACCAGAGCGGGGCAGTTAGTCATGAGTCGTCTGTGAGACACAGAAGGGTAATGTGAGTGAGAAGCAGAGCTGAGCAGGAGGCAGCCCTCCGAGGTGCTGGAACCCCAGCCGGATGTCACGTACTTCCTGCAAGGCATGGTCACTGCCAGTCCAGACCGGCAGCTGACAGCCAGCAGTGGCTCTTGAGAAAAAGAGAAAAGAGTGGGATGGGAGAAAGTGGACTCATCACATCACAGTGAATCAGAAAGTCAGAATGCTAAGTTTTACATAGTGAAAAATAAGAAGATTCCAACAAGTTTCTAAATTGGGTGAGCCCTGAGGCAGGCTTCAAGCTATGATAGATGTAGAAGAAGGAGGAAGAAAAAGAACCTCTTGGGCCAGGAAAGAAACATTCGAGGGAATAAAAGCAGAAGATGGAGAACCTGGTCATCTGATAAGACAGAATGAACATGAGTGGTCTTGACCAAGGTTCCGATTCCATATAGAGAGAAGCCACATCTGTCTCCCCCATTAAACAAGTATTCTTGAAGCCCTGGATGACCTTTTAACAATTTTTAATAGTATTTATCCAATACATGTATTTAACGTTAATAATATCAGTAAGTTGATAATATAACAAAATCATGTTAAATATAATAATGTAACAATTGCAAACACCTCCCCAAAGTTATTTCTTATGCATAAAAGGTACATATGCACACTCACAAAACAACACTCTTATACAAAAGGACACAAGCAAAAAAAATTCATAGACACTTGGACAAAATCACACAACCTCATTCTCACATAATCATCCTCAGACATAGTGTCATACTGTCACAAACACATACACACACACATACACACACCCAAATGTACAACCAATGCACTCCTTACCTGAGCTTCAAGTTTGTTAACTTTTTCTTTCAGATGTTCAATTTTTTGATCTTGTTCTTTTAAATTACTTTTTAATCCTTCCATCTAGGAATTAGAAACACAATTGAGAAAATTTTTGTCAGGCCACAGGAAATAGTTAATGAAGTCAGAAAGCATATAGCTGTCTGAGTTCACGTGATGTTCATCAGATAAAAACATGGAATCCTGAAGCATTAGCCAAACTCGACAGGTTACAGAGAATGGGCCAACGAGGCACCTAGGCATGGAAGCACTCAGACAGTACAGTGAAACATTTGGATAAACTATTTCTGCCAAATTGAGCAGCAGTGCCTCCCAGGCAGAGAGTAGCATTGGTCCCCCTCTGCCATCTCTGCAACTTCATGGCCTCATGCTGCAGACCCAGCTGCTGGTGTGCAGGACGCAAGGCCACTGTGCAGCATGGAGAGGTGCCCAGAGGTGAAGATCTTGTCACCCAGCCACATGACAGGGTGAGCCTGCTTTGCCAAGAGGCCATGTGGACGACTGGGATGATTTGCAGAACACTGCAGAGAAAAGAGACATGAATTCTAAAGTCAACTCTGTGGCTGCCAGCTCTGCCTGTCATTGAACCCCTCTGGACCTCAGTTTCTTAGCTGCTAAATGAGAGTGCAGAAAGCTCCCACTCCCTCCAACGTCCCTGCTGCCTCTCAAATCCCACCACTCAATTGTCTAGATCTTTGGTGAAATCACAGCTAAGCATACACAAATGCTGCATGTATATTGGGAAAGTACTGGAATGTAAGTATTCTTTTGGAAATAAATATTAGTAAAAAAAAAAATGAATGGAGGCTGAGTTTAAATCTAAAGCAGATCCCCAAACAGATCAATACATATCTTGAAGTAGATTTTCAATACGCATACAGTGTGCCATCTAGTTGGATGCTATCACAATTACTACTGCTTTCTCTGGCAGCCAGGATGTTCCTAGAGAGTAACGCCTATGCTATCCTCTACCCTAAAACACCTCCCATATCAATTTACTGCTTATGAGCTTATAAACATGGTTCATTTCATACTCAAGCAGAAGATGGAATTTCTAATCTACAAAATCTCCTGAAGAAAAGTGCATTTTCTGAGAACACTCTACAGAAACACTGGAACATCTAAAAAGCAGCTCAGTATAGTTTCCCCAACTATCTTCAATGAGAACAAGTGTTAGCATTACAGACAAGAGAGGGCACTGAGAACTGGACCATTTTGCAAGAGAAACAGAAAGGATATGTCAGTGGGAGATATGTCTCCTTGTTTCTAAAAACCAGCCAAGACACTTGAACTTGGCCTCCACAGTATAAACACACCATCTACCAGAGAAATGCACTTAATTAATCTGACCTCCTGGATGATGCTGCACAGGTTCTGATGCTGGGAATGAATCACAAACTGTAGATGAGAGATCTGCTCCTGCAGAATGGAAATCTCCACTTGAAGATCCTGGCAACTGAGAACACAAAGGAAAAAAAGAGAGAGGAAAATATTTACTGCTGCCTTCTCTGGCCATTTCCTACTTGCCTGTGCTGCCAGGCCCTCCTCACATTCTCCACTATTGGGCATCAGTTTGGTGATACCCCATGCTCCCATATGCCTCATGAGACACACTGAAGATAAGCAGCTATGAAGTGGCCTCTCTTTTGCTAATATGTGAAGCTGAATGACATTATCAGTTCACATTAAACCTCACGTCTGACCATCTGCAGCTTTCTACATCAGACAGCTGAGTCAGGTTGTACTGACTAGGGCATCAAAATTGTCTATGAACACCCTCAGAACCTGGAATCCACCGAAATCTACAGGTCAGGTGTGAGTGCTTAACCTAGCAATTAAGATGCTTGCATCCCATGCCACCATGCCTGGGTTCAATACCCAGATCCTGCACCTGACTCTCCTTCTGCTAGCAAAGACCCTGGAAGGTAGCAGGAATGATACAAGTAACCAGATTCCTGCTACCCAACTCAGAGACCTGGATTGAGTTCCCAGCTCCTGGTTTTAGCTGCACGCAGTCCATGGCATTGTGGGCATTTGGGTTAGTGAAACAGATGATGGTGGACCTCTCTCTCCTCCCCTAAAATACATAGTTCACAGATAAACACATGAGGAGAGTAGGATCAGAACATGTGAGCAGGAAAGGAGATTTTGGCTGGTTTCCAATGGTACAGGTATTTGTTGGAGTCTGCTTGTGTTTGTCTTTTCCTTTGTGTGTTTTGTTTGTTTTGCTTACTACATTTGGTAATTCTATCTGTAAGGAGGAAAGGGCAAAGAAATGAAAAGAAGTTAGATTCCTTAAATTCCAGAGTTACAGAGAGGCAGAGGCAGAGAGAGAGAGACAGAGAGAGGTCTTCCATCTGCTAGTTCCTCCCCCAGATGGCCGCAATGGCCAGAGCTGTGCTGATCCAAAGCCAGGAGCCAGAAGCTTCTTTCAGGTTTCCCACATGGGTGCCAGGGCCCCAAGGACTTTGGCCATCTTCTATTGCTTTTCCAGGCCACAGCAGAGAGCTGCATCAGAAGTAGAGCAGCCAGGACTCAAACTGGTGCCCATATGGGATGCCAGCACCGCAGGTGGCAGCTCTATCCATTACACCTGCCCCAACCCTGCTGTTATTTTAATTTTTTATGCAATGAGCATATACTACTTTCATAATAGAAGTGCAATTAAGATTAAAAAAGCCACATTGAAAATTATCCAAGAAAAAGTAGATTAAAGGTTGGAGTAGCATTACTATTACAACAGAAGCTTGTTTCAATTGGTTCATTGGAGTCCTAGAAGGTTACAGTGAGGAGAGAAAGAGGCAAGGGTTCTACTGGAGCATAAGAGTACCTTGGATCCTGGAGAAGAGATGGAGACAAATGAGGGGGCTTGAGAAAAATATGAAAAGCAAAAGAGAAGGTACAACAGGATGAGGGAACATGTGCAAAAATCAAGTGTGCGTGTCCTAAAAACATGTCAGATATAACTGAAGTTCACGTCAAACGCCACCTCCTCCATTTTAAACAACACTGCAGGCGGCTATCAAACTAAGAAAGGTAAAGCAATGCAGATTGTCAACTCAGATTGAAGAAAGACTACTAAATTCAATTGAGCCTCCATCTGTGTATTCTACTCACTTAAGGGAGCCTGCCCTAACAAAAAGCTTACCCTGATCTTTCTCTTCTTCAGAGAAAGGCAACGGATAGTTCACACTAAGTAAATGAGCATCCCATATTTTTTTCTTTCCTTGGTTCATAGGAGGAAATTTTGAAGAAAAAAAAAAGCTGAAGTCTGAATTGAGAAATATGTGCTGTGCCCTTGTGGTTGGAACAGGCAATAGAAGCACCTCTGAAATATTTCCCGCATTTCTAAAATTCAAGCTCAGGGAATGGCTGCTTCCACACCATCCTACATTGACAATAGACTTCAGTCATCTCTGGGCTCCATGTTCAGAGGCTTCTTTTGCCAAGGTCATAGGACTCCCACGGGAATCTCAGATTTCCCAATGGGTGAGGCTCAGGACACTCAGGACGGGAGACAGAGAACCCAGACTGCGGAGGTGTGCAAATGCTTCCAACAACAGTGAGAGGGGCTCACAACCCACAGACACTCTTCAGGGACAAGGAATCCTCAGAAGATGGAGGAGGTGGGCACTGTGCAAGGGCAAGGGAGGAGGCTAAGAAACCGGGGATGGTGCTCAGAACATTTCGGGGATGGAGTTGCTGAGACCACTCAGAGGATGGGGAAGTGAAGAGCCTTCATAGAGAAAACAAGTCGAGGCTCCAGAAAAGATGACTTGAGGACATGAGGATCAAAAGAGCATGGATGAATAGGAATCTGGCCCACAGCTAGGGCTGAATGACAAAATTGTTCCAGGGAGGAAGGAAGAGGAAGAAAAGAAAAAAGAAGAAAGAACAACTTAATGGCCAGACACAAGATTTCCTAGGAAACAATGAGCAAGGCCCCAGGGTGCTTTGCAGAGGCCAGCAGCTTTGAGTAAGCACCAAATAGAAAAACATTGTGGGGGCCAGTGTCCTGGCTCACTTGGTTAATCCTCCGCCTGTGGCGCTGGCATCCCATACAGGTGCCGGGTTCTAGTCCTGGTTGCTCCTCTTCCAGTCCAGCTCTCTGCTGTGGCCCAGGAGGGCAGTGGAGGATGGCCTGGTGCTTGGGCCCCTGCACTCACATGAGAGACCGGGAGGAGGCACCTGGCTCCTGGCTTCGGGTTGGCGCAGTGCTGGCTGTGGCGGCCATTTGGGGAGTGAACCAACGGAAGGAAGACCTTTCTCTCTGTCTCTCTCTCTCTCTCTGTCTCTCTCTAACTCTACCTGTCAAATAAAAAAAAAAAAAAAAGAAAAAGAAAAATACTGTGAACTGCTAAGGGTGAGTGCTCAAAATGGTTTCCATTGTGTCCCATGACCCAGAACCTTGAAACCAAAGGGGAAAATAAGCCTTCAGAGGAGGTGAAAGAATTGAGATTATGCTACCAAAAACCAAGCTCAGAAAAATTCCCCATGTGTTCCCTAAAGGTATGACCATACATTGCACTATAAATAAATAAAAATAATAAATAAATAAATAAATAAATAATAAAGAAAAATATTTTTAGAATTACCCTTGAAAACACAGGGCTTTGGGTTTATCTTGTCTCCATTAATATACCAGAATAGAGAGCAAAGGATATTGCAGAAAATCTCTATACGTTGATAATTCCTTATCCAAAATGCTTAGGACCGTAGGCAATTTAGATTTCAGATGGGTTCAGGTTTGGGAATATTTGTGTGTGTGTGTGTGTGTGTGTGTGTGTGTGTGTGTATAATGAGGTATTTCAAGGATAGAGCCAAGTATAATCATGAAATTCACTTATGTTTCATTTGCCTCTTCTACACATGACCTGCAGTAATTTTAAACAATATTTTGGGAACACCTGGTTTTTAACTGCATATGAAGTCAGGTGTGGACTTTTCCACTGGTGGCATGATGTTGTTTATCAAAAAGTTTTGGATTTTGAAGCATTTTCAGATTTCAGGTTTTTGGTTTAGGGATACTCAACCCGTGTTAGGATCACTCAATAAATCTGAAATGTAGTTATCCACTTAAGTTCTTTAAATGTCAAAGTATACACCCAAGTAAGCTGCTACTTGAGTTTCCTTTAGGCTTTGTTGCTTATATTTCCACTAATTCACTCCATGGCAATGATGGGATTCAAACCAAAAATGAAGGACAAAAATGAGGGGCTACACCTGGAAAAGGGAAGCAAAGCCCTTTAACAAATATCTGTATCTAGTTTTAAGCTCTCTCTCCCAATACATCAATATAAATGTTGATTAATGTTTTCCTCTACAATACGATAGGATAAAAATATGAAGTAAGTGCTAAAAATTAAAATAGAGTTGAAAGACTTCAGTTTCAATGAATATGTAGAAGACGTATTTCCCCTTTTTAAAGCCTTGGGCACTGTATATGAACACACATAGGAAAATTTTAACCGGTGAGAGAAGAAGGCTGATGGGCCCAGCCATCCTAGGAACCACAGAGTGGTGAAGTCCTTGGGTTTTCTTTTTGCCCAGACTTGGAGCTGGAAAACCTGACAGCCTAGAATGCTAGTAGGAACAGACCAACCAGCAATGAGAAAATTCAAAAAAGGGAGAACAAAGAGAAGCCCCAACAGAAAGAGAAGAGAGTATGTGTTCTCCCCCTTTGAGGGTAGGAACTGAGGATTCCTTCTGAACTCATCACTGAGGGAGGAAGAGATTACCATGTATGGCTCTTTCCCTATTACATTCCTTAGCTTTCAAGAAAGGAAGGCAATCCTATCATCAGCTTTCAGATATATGGAATAAATGGCTTTGCCTTTAACTAGCAGCACAGGAAGAAGCCAGGGTAAGTTCTTGACAATAAGTACTAACTCCTTCTCACTGCTGTCCAATTTCAGCCAAAATCCTGCTATAAGGAAACCAAGATGAGGGGGATTGTGCCTTCATTCATTCTTTGGGACACTCTAGGAGCTGTCTCTGGAGTAACTTACACAGAAGTACTTGCTACATTTCCCTCTGTCCCTTACTATCACAATGGCTCTGATTAAACTGTTTTTTGGCACCATGCTATCATTTTGTTGATGCGCTGAGGCAAAGATCTTCTATTTAATTATAAGGATGCAGTTCAAAATATTATTCAGGATTACCTTTGGACACACAGCCTGGAAATTTTTCTTCCTAGCCTTGTAGGTATATTAGAAACAACTGGACACCTCCCAAAGAACTCTTTGGTTGAAGACATGTGGTATTGTGAAATACAAAACTAATCATAATTGAAGTACATATTTTATAGACCAACTGCATTATATGTCTGTTCTTGAATCTCCTTGGCCTCATAACCTAGTTCATTTCTAACTGAAGTGATCATGTTGTATCTTATACTGTTTTAATATATAACTTTAAATATCCATAGAACCCAGGATTCATAAATAAATAATTATGAAGGGCATGAACAGCATGAGCATGTCATATTTACATAATTCCACACTGTAAATTTTCTGGTTCATTAGTAAGGATATTTATTACCATAGATTCATGCAGTATGATGTTTATGGACGTGAAATTTCCAGAAGAAACTAAAAGAACTAGATACTGAGATAAACAAAGAGGTAAAAGAAGTAACTGGAAACTGTATCACATACCCAAAGATCTACTTATGGCAAACTATCCATTTTCCAGACTCTGGAAATATGAAAAATCCAACATAGAAGTCCCATAGAGAGGAGACAGTAAGATTAGAGGAACCTTAGAACATATTTTAAGCTACAAAAAAATCCAACTCCAGTCTATAGGGATACAGATTGCACACACTATGTCAGATATCATATTTCACTAGACCTCCATGACTGTACACAACACTGATTATTGGTACCCAGTGGAAAAGAGGTCACAAGAGTCACACAGTGAAATGAACACTATGAGAAACGGTGACTTGATCAGCCCTCACCCTGACTGTTGATGAGCAACTTAATATGTTATCCCTCTTAGTATTATTTTGTTTGTTCTACTTAATACTTTTGGTTGAATACTGTAATCAATACACAATTCTTCTTAAGTGCTGAAACTTAACTGAAAAGTGATCGCTGTTAAATATAAGAGTGGGAATAAGAGAGGGAAGAGATGTGCAATTCGGGACATGCTCAAGCTGACTTACCTCAGAAAGTAGAGTTAGAAACATACCAGGGGATTCCAATTCAATCCCATCAAGGTGGCATGTACCAATGCCATCTCACTAGTCCCAGTGATCAATTTCTGTTCACAATTGATCATAATGATAGGACTAAGAACCAAAGGGATCACATAAACAAGACTAGTGTCTGCAAATACTAACCGATAGAATAAAAAAGGGAGAGAACGATCCAACATGGGAAGTGAGATACACAGCAGACCCATAGAATGGCAGATGTCCTAAACCTCAGAATCAGCCCTTAAGGCATGTGGATCCGGGTGAAAAGCCCATGAGAGTATTTCAGGCATGGAAAGCCAAGACACTCTGGGAAAAAAAAAAAAAAAAAACGAAATGAAAGATCTCCGCGAGTGAGATCCCAGTGGAAAGAACGGGTCATCAAAGAAGGAGGTACCTTTCTCTGAAGGGAGGAGAGAACTTCCACTTTGACCATGGCCTTGTCTAAATATGATCAGAGTTGGTGAACTCAGGGGGCTTCCATAGCCTTGGCAGCTCATGACAAGAGCCTAGGGTGATTACTGAGGCCCTAAACAAGAGTGTCAATTTGTTAAGTCAACAACAGGAGTCACTGTGCACTTACTCCTCATGTAGGATCTTTGTCCTTAGTGTGCTGTACATTGAGATTTAATGCTATAACTAGTACTCAAACAGTATTTTTCACTTGATGTTTCTGTGTGGGAGCAAACTGTTGAAATCTTTACTTAATGTATGCTAAACTGATCTTCTGAATATAAAGAGAATCGAAATTGAATCTTGATGTGAATGGAAGGGGAGAGGGAGTGGGAAAGGGGAGGGTTGCGGGTTGGAGGGACATTATGGGGGGAAGGCATTGTAATCTATAAGCTGTACTTTGAAAATTTATATTCATTAAATAAAAGTTAAAAAAAAAGGAAAAAAAAAGAGTCACACATTTGGCAGGCATTAGGCACTGCATTTAAACTGCCACTTGGGGTGCTAGCATCCCATATCAGAGTGCCTCATTCAAGTCCTGGGTACTCCTCTTCTGATTCAGCTTTCTGCTAATGTGCTCTCTGGGAGGCAGCAGATGATGGCACAAGTTCTTGGGTCCCTGCCACCCTCGTGAGAGACCCAGACTAATTTCCAGGCACCTGACTTTGACCTGGCCCAGCATCAGCTGTTACGGGCATTTGAAGAGTGAACCAACAGATGGAAGATATCTCATCATCTGTCCTCTGTCTGCCTTTCAAATTCAATGAAAAAAAAAATAAAAAAGAATTACAGGCATGAGAATGGAATAAGTCAGGTTCTAGCCATCTCCAGACTAGATCAAGGAAAAAAATCAGCTTCAATGTAGCTGCAGCTCAGGGAACTGTACAGTGAAATTCATGAATATATCTTCTCCTCTTTTGTTTTTTTTTTTTTTCAATTGTGGCACCAAGAGGTTGCTTGAGAGAACTCCCAAACTACCATAGATTAATGTGAAATTTAAATTACAACAGCATGCTTTGCTCTGCGACCTCAGCTTCAAGACAACCATCTTTCTTCCTCTTAGAAATTTGCCATCCTGATGCTTATAAATGGAAGAACCAACACAACACTGTTGATTTTTACAAACTCCAGTTGGGTTTCCCCCAAAAGATGACTCTAAATGGGCCTGTGTGGTTTTGGTATAGAGGGACAAGCTAGGAAATGGCTCTGTTCATTGCTATGTGCAGGAAGAAGAAAACCAGGGCAAGGGCAAGTCTCCAGAAAGGACAGCAAAAAAGCCAAATTGCTCTGCTGCAACAGAAGCACAGACGTGGCTATCGCTCGGGACACTGCAGCCAAAACTCCCAGTCATCTTTACAAGTTACTTAATCATTTAGAATCCCAGTCCTTTCTGGAAGGTGGACAGTGGGTGGAGGGATTCAATCAAGCAAGGCAGCTGGAGTTACTGTCAACCACTAAGCAGTACACATGTGTCCCAGAGGTGGCAATCAACATAGGGAGTCAACCTTATTTTTTTAAAGATTTTATTTTATTTATTTGTTTACTTACTTATTTACTTATTTGAGTGGTAGAGGTAGAGTTACAGACAGAGAAAGGGAAAAACAGAGAGAGAGGTCTTCCATCCACTGGTTCACTCCCTCAATGGCTGCAACAGCCGGAGCTGGGCCAAACCAAAACCAAGAGCCAGGAGCTTCCTCCGGGTTCCTCACACAGGTGCAGGGGCCCAAGCACTTGGGCCAACCTCCACTGTTTTCCCAGGCCATAGAAGGGAGCTGCATTGGAAGTGGAGCAGCTGGGACATGAACACTCAGTGCCCATATGGAATGCCAGCGCTACAGACAGAGGCTCAACCTACAGTGCCACAGCACATTATTTTTAAGAAAACAAACCCTGGGGCCAGCGCTGTGGCATTGTGGGTAAGGAATCTGATTCATATTTATTTCATTTTCCTGACACTTAGCAAAGTGAATGAATGCCTCTACACACAGCTCAGAAAAGGTAATAAGTGAGACAAGTATTTGTGATGCTGACAATCCACGAAAACTGCATGAGCTTGGATGTTCCAATAACTTTCTGGAAACATAAAATAACCGTTTCCCTGAAGAAATTTCTAAAACTTCCTGAAGAGCTTTTTGAGAATTCCTATGACAATTGCTCACCTATAATAAAACTGAAATTATAGATCAGTTTGGATTTTAAACTGTTTATACTGTTGGTTCAAAGATGAACAAAAACCCTATTGTCAATAAAAAAGAAATCAGTTTTTGAACAAAAAAAAATCAAAGTCAAAGTCAGGTTGCCTGAACTCTTAATGGAAGGCATCTTATACAAGCCAGTATTTCTACGACATGGAAAAAAAAAAAAAACTGTTCTATTTAAGAAACAAAAATAAGCCAAAGATTTACAAAGATTTAAGTTACAAGTATTTGTGATTCCAAAATGGAAGAATGATTTCTGCAGCTCTTCTTTCAATCTCTATAGTATGCATGATACTACAAAACTATCCTAGAAGTCTGGGACTATTCACAGTTCACAGGGAAGAAGATTTTAAAAGTTAATAATTACTGTTATTTCAGTGGGTTTCAAATATGTGTATATAACTACCATGGTCAGCTCGTTTCTGGGCTATGTCATATGTGGGCCAAAATGCATGAATATGAACCAGACAGAAGGCCCAATATATGAGGCGAGATGTGAACAAGAAATAACAAGGAAAGAAAATGTTTGGAAGAGATCAATAAACTGAGAAAGAGAAACATTGGACCATATAATATGGAGGAAACGACTAAGAATTTAGCCATTCTGAGGCTCATAATAGTGTCTGATATCTTAGTGAACAACGGTTCTACACAGACAAGTTAAAATCTTGAAACAGATTTGACTTTGAACTTTATATATTTAATCATAACATACCATGACTATGGTGAACTTAGAATTCAAAAAGACAACAAAAATCTCAGAAAATGTGATGTGAGTTATTACATAACTGTCTAGAGAATTTGAGTCGTAGAGCAGTTGTGATATCCATAAATCTACTTCCACCTCCAGCACACCAAGGACTGAGACTGCTTATAAATTATGAGTATTGGCAGGTAAGTCAAAAGAGCTAAGAATGTTTTCTGTAGTTCTTCCTCCCATCTCTACAGAACTGAGGCGCACCCAGGTAGCAGCTGCTGCAGGTCTTGTGTGTGCTGCACCTAGCAACTGGTGGGGACAGTCGCCATCCTGTCAGCAAAGGCAAATGCAGCAGCTCAAGTGCAACTAGTGGGGAGAGTCACCATCTTGTCAGCAGAAGCAAACACGGCAGCTCCGGTGCATAAAAGCAGCAACAGGCAGGGAGAAGGGACCATTCCAACATTAGTACTGTCTGCAGTACACAGTACTGCAGTGCACAGTACAACTGCGAAATGAGTAGGGCTGCAGCCAGCAGGCATTGCACACACATGTGATCCAGGGATTTTACTAGAGGGAGAAATCCGTGCTCCCCACTGACTTTGAGTCTGGCTGGGAGGATTGCCAGGGGGCTGGGCACCTACATATGACTGTAAGGTGGCCCCCAACTCTCAACATATCACAGGCTCCAGGGCTCCAGGGCTGAAACTACCTGGGTGGAGCACACATAGTCAGCTGGCTCTAGGAATGTCTCAGCCTCCCTGTGGCAAAGATGGGCTAGAGACGGAGAGTGCATCCTCTGTACCCTGTGACTGTGGGAGCCCTGAGTGCTGAGACTGTCAGAATTCTGTGACTGCATGATGTAGCTAGGTCTCTGGGCAATCACTGTTGCTGCTCCACACTCTTAGAGCTCCCTGATTGCCTGGGGTGGGTCACTGCAGCGGGATCTGTGCTCACACAGAGGACTGAACAGATCCTTTGTGCAGTTCATATGGAAGCATAGATGAGCGTTGCACCCACTGAGGGCTAACACACAGGCACTGAAGAGAGGACATGAAGGTGCAACTATACCAACAGAGGGCTAACACACAGGCAAGGAAGAGAGGACATGAGGGTAAAATTACACCAACAGAGGTGACCATAGCCCCCTTCTGTTAACAAGAGGAAATCTACCACACCCTACTTGGGTGTCACCCTAGATACTTGCCCCACCCTGGAGCACTGATCAGAGCTCCCTGACCACACCCAGCCCACACCTCTGGGTATTCACTGAAAGAGCAGACATTTCACTAAGCTGCAGAGGCATAGCCCAAAAGCCATCAGAGAAAAAACCAACAAGTATCTCCACAAGTGCCTAAAAATAAACAAAGAAATTCAATATTAAGGAATACGACATGGCCCTCCCCACACTCCAGAAGGAACACAAAAGCACTTCAGTATTAGAATGTGAAGATGCCAAGATTGATGAAATGCCTGAAACAAAATTCAAAAGATTAATCATAAGATTACTCAGAAGCAATGAGAAAGAAATCCACAAATTAAAGAAATCCATACATGACATGAATGAAAAATTTTCCCATGAAATTGGGATTTTAACGAGAAATTAAAAGGAAATATTAAAAATTAAGAACTCAATAGGGCAAATAAACAATGTGATGGAAAGCATTAACAGCTTTGGTGAGACAGGAAAAGAATATCTGAACTAGAAGACAAATCTGTGGAAATGTTTCAGGTAAAAAAAATAAGAAATTAGAAAACTTAAAATAGTGTTGGGGATTTATGTGATACTATCAAACAACCCAACATAAGGGTCTTAGGAGTTCCTGAAGGTGTAGAAAGAGAGAATGGATAGATATGAAGTCCTATTAAGTGAAATAATTACAGAAAACTTCCCCAATTTGGAGAAAGAAAGGGATATCCAAGTACAGGAAGCACATAAGTCCTAATATACATGACCAGAAAAGATCTTCACCATGACAATTTGTAGTCAAACTTTCCACAGTAAAACAATTTCTAAAACATGCACAAGAGATAAACCAGATTACTTTCAGAGGATCTCCAATTAGACTCACATCACAATTAGACTTCTCATCAGAAACTACAGGATAGGAGAGAATAGAGACATAGTCCAAGTCTAAAAAGAAGAAAAACTGTCAACCCAGAATACTATACCCTGCAAAGCTTCCATTTATGAATGAAGGTGAAATAAAGACCATCCATTACAAACAGAAATTGAAAGAATTTGTCACCACTCACTCACCCAGCTTTACAAAAGATGCTTAAGGATATGCAACACACAGAAATACAGAAAGATAGCTATCATTATGAAAAAACATGAAGGTAGAAAATCTCCCAGTAAAAGTACAAAGGAAATCCATAGTAAACAATAGGAATATTTGTGGGAAAATGGCAGGGCCAATTTGTTACCTATCAATAGTAACATTGAATGTCAATGGTTGCAACTCTCTAGTTAAAAGATACAGACTGGCTGAATAGATTAAAAAACAAGGCCCATCTTTTTGATGCCTACAAGAAACACACCTCATTAACAGATACACACAGAGTGAAACTGAAAGGAGGGAACAAGAGATTTCCTGCTATTGGAAAGCAAAAAAGAGCATGTGCACCCACCCTAATATCAGACAAAATAGACTAACATAAAAACTGTAAAAAGAGACAAAGAAGGGTGCTTGGAATAAATCAAGGATGTTAAAGATCTCTACAATGAAAGGTATAAAACATTAAAGAAAGAAATAGAAGACATTAAAATGGAAAAATCTTCCACATTCATAGACTGGGAGAATTCATATCATCAAACTGTCCATACTATCAAAAATGATTTACAGATTCTATGTAATCCCAATCAAAGTACCAAGGACATTCTTCTCATCTAGAAAAAAAATGCTAAAATTCATATGGAAACACAAGACTCCAAATAGCTATAACAATCTTATACAACAAAACAAAGCCAGAAGCATCACAATATCAGATTTCAAGACATACTACAGGCAGTTACAATCAAAACAAACTGGTACTAGCAAAAATAATCAAAATCAATGGAACAGAATAGAAACTCTAGAAATCAATCCATGCATCTACAAGCTACTTGTCTTTGACAAAGGAGCTAAAATAAATCCCATGACAGTCTCTTCACCAAATGGTGCTGGGGAAACTGCATTTCCACATGCAGATGTTTGAAGCAAGACCTCTACCTTACACTTTACACAAAAATCCACTCAGTATGGATCAAAGTCCTAAGTCTATGACCCAATGTCATCAAATTACTAGGGAACACTGGGAACATTCTGTTAATGTGCTCTCTGGGAGGCAGCAGATTATGGCACAAGTACTTGGGTCCCTGCCGCCTCATGAGAGGCTCAGACTAATTTCTAGGCACCTGGCTTTGACCTGGCCCAACACCAGCTGTTGCAGGCATTTAGGGAGTGAACCAACAGATGTAAGATATCTCTTCATGTGTCTGTCTGCATTTCAAATTAAATGAAAATACAGGCAAATTCAATTAAAAAAAAAAAAGAATCACAAGCATGAGAATGGATTAAGTCAGGTTCTAGCCATCTCCAGACCAGAAATCGCAGTTGTCCTACTTTCTTGGGAGGCCAAAAGCTTCCTGTCCATTGGCCAGAATACCAATGAAGAAGAAAGAAACCAGGAACTGATTTTACTTAGGAAGTAGATATGCAAACCTTTTAGTGCATGCAGCACTGGATTTGAGTTGCAGTAGCTTGTTTTCCAAAGATAGTTTTCTTTCTAGTAGTGTTCTCTTTTCCTAGGAGAAAACAAGATACAGTTTTTGCTTATTTCTGAGTGTGTGTGTGTGTGTGTGTGTGTGTTTGGTAAGGCATTCTTGCAAACTGTTCAAAAAGAAATTTCTTGTAATTTGAGCAACAAAGCTTGAACCGAAAAGCAAATTTCATGTAAGCAGTTACAACCCACCCCTGAGGAGGTGCACTCAGGCATTTTCCTGTGTTCTTCACAAGTAGCTCAAGTAAATGGTGGTTGTCCTCACTCCATTGCCCACCTAAAAAGCTTTGACTCCTCCTCAAGCCCACTGCTAAGAAGCCTGTGCTAAAAAAGAAATCTCTCCCATTTCGCTCTGTCCATTGCATCCCAAATAAACAGCTTGTCCAGCCCTGTCAAGAAGTGGGCTCCTCCACTATTGCACATGCTCCGCCCACATTAGGATATGTTGTCATTCTCCAAGTACACTATTGCATTTATCCTGACACCTCTGCCTGGCCACATGGCATCTGTCAGAGAGTGGTTAATTAGTAACTGCATTTCATATGTAGGAACAAAGCCACAAATGGTAAAAGTACTACCTAATTAGTATCCAGGAGGAACTATAGCAGTAAGAAACAATACCTGAAGAAAATGCCTTAGCTTAATTAGGAAACCACACTTTTTCCAATCAGAACAAAATAGATAAGTCTAAGAAAAATCAAGCTAGGATGACTGCATTCATTTTAGATTTAAGGGTAACATAACAAAATAGGGAATTTAGAACTTTGGTTGGCCGATACAAGTTGTCAAGTCAGAGCATTGAGGAAGAGACAGGAAAAACGAATGGGGATGGAACTGATCGGAGAAGAGGCTTTTAAACTATCTGAAATACTCACTGCTATATTTATATGGGTATTACACAAGGCAGCACTATATACTTGAATCAGAATGTCTTTGAACATGGACTGATCTGCTCTTGAAATTTTTGCCAAAGTTTTAACCTCTCTGGGCCTAATCACATCTTTGACCATCTGACCTAAGAATGTTAACTCTTGCAGAGAATTTCCTTGGAACTGACTTGGTTATTTGACTAGGGCCCAGATTCTGTAATGTTGTATGTGATTTTGTGGGTTTTTATCTTGTAGAAAAGATAGTCCCAAAAGTTATGATTTAATTGCCTTCAAAAATATTAACCAGTTTTTCATCTAACCTGGTAATTCTACTCTGTATTTCTTTTTTTTGGCCTAGAAGTAGCCAGTTTCTAAAACTATTTTATTGAATCCAGCCTTATCATTTTATTGTTTCCCCCTCAAATTGATGTGTAAATAAAACATCTGACATGTATTCATTCTATATTTGTATGAGTCACGTTTCTTTCTGAACATCCGCAATACAGGAATAGGAATTCACTTATATTGAAATTCTGTGATGAATAACATATCCTGGCTCATAGTTGGCCCTCAATATCTAATCCTTTGAAGGCACTGACTTTTATGCCTTCTGTTACCTTTTGAAATTTTACTTTCTCAAATGGCTTGTTTCATTCTTGCACAATAGAAATTGTCTTAGGTTAGTCCTCACTGTGTTCAAATTATTTCTGAAGTATCACAGGTACAGCTCATGAGCTTATGATGCTGTTTGGATGATCAAAGAAACACATCACAGATAATGTATTTCAATATGTAGGATGAGGGGAAGTGGTGTTTAACGAACACATTCTCTAATGTAATTGTACTTGATTATTTTCATAACGAGGATTCAAGCATACCAGGCATCTGGTTAAATGAATGGCTTGGACTCGTCATGTCTCCTCTTTCACAACACAGAAAATCATTATGCCAGCTCGTGCTTCTTGGGAGCATCTTCCAAAGAAGGAAGGGAGCTCACAGCACCACAGAGAGGACAGCCGACTGTGGCCAAGGTCACACCTCTAGGGAGCTCAAGGTTTCCTGTACCCTTATACCCAGCCCCAGAGAAGTCAGGGGCCTGGTGAAAAGGGTTGTGAACTAGAAACGGGACGATGGCAGAATCGTGTCTTGTTCACTCTGTCCTCATTTATAAAATGAAAAGAAACCAAGTGGCCCTAAAAGTGCCTTTGAGCTCTAAAATTGTAACAATGATTCTGGAAACAAAAATGATGCAATGGAATTGCACTGCTAGCAAAAGGAACATATGCCAGATTAAAATGCTCTTACTGGGCATCTTTGCTGCTTTTGCACTGTGTGTGGAATTCATTCTCACTGCATTCCTGATTACACTGCGACAGATGGGGAAGGTTTTAAGTAATGTGTTCATTACCAGACCTCATACCACTAATGGCTCTTTATTGGAGCATAGCCTGACCCATGTGAGGAGCCAAGGAAGCCTTCTCCGGGGTCCCCACAGCCAGGGCCCTATTTACCAGCTTTCGTGCAGATGTGCTTTGCTCATTTCCACCTCCTTTTTGCAGTCATGTCTTTTTTCACATTTATACAAAGGTTCAGTGTCCTGGCCTTTGATACCCGACTCCCATCAAGAAAGCTTTCCTTAAAGTCTCTTCTCAGTATTTCCTTAAACCAAGAAGATGCTGCCATGCTTTGCCTCTTACGGTTTTATTCATGAATATCTGCTTATTTCTTTTATAAACATAAAATATCTTTCAAGAAAACATTTCACCCCAGATCTGGCATAACAATGAGGCTATGCATGGCCAGTGTTGTGGCACAGTGCTCAGGCCTTGCCTGTGACACCAGCATCACATTTGGGTGCCAGTTCCCTGGGAAAAAACAGAAGATGGCCCAAGTGTTTGAGCCCCTGCCACCCATGTGGAAGACCTGGATAAAGGTCCTGGCTTCAGCCTGGCCCAGCAATGGCGCTTGTGACCATCTGGGGAGTGAACCAGTGGATGGAAGATCTGTCTCTCCCTCTCTCTGTGTTACTCTGACTTTCAAAATAAATAAATCTTTTAAAAATGAATCAAAATAAAATAAGACTATGACTGCTTCAACTACAAATGCATATCCAGCTTCCATCCCTACTCTGCAGCACGTGGTAGATGCTCAGACACTCACTGAATAAACAATCGAGTCAACACACCCCAGAATTCTGAAATGAACCACGTAGGAGAGAACTCCTAGGAAGCTGGATATAGAAATTACCTTCCACGGTTCTTTTTGAGTTGTTGTTGCTGTTATTGTTTTGCTAATTTTCAAGCACTGAGAGGCAGCTAGTGTTACTGGATTTGACATAGGGTGATCATGAATCTAAGCTTAAATTTCAAGCTGGTTAATCATGTTGTTTGGTTAAACAACGCTGTTCTCTTTCCAAGATTGTCTTCCTTTCCTAAGTGCAGACACTCTTCCTGCTGTCTTTGTTAAACTATGCATCGCAGGGGAAAGTATTCTGGTGCTTCCAAGTATTCAATAAAATATTACAGTTTTTCCAAAACAGGATCACTATATATTGATATGCCTGGATAATTCAAGCGAGCAAGGACATCGTAGCTCGGTAATTCTACTTAAGTATAAGAAGCAGTGATCCGCTGCATAATACAGATGTACCTGTGTTCTTATCATAAGATTCAGTTAAGTTTGGACTTAAGTCTCAAGATTTCCCCAGAGGACCTCCATTATGATGACAAACTCAACCAAATTCACAACATTAAAAAAATACCCCTGAAAGGTGGCAATTTTGAAATGAAATTTCTAAAACGACATAAGCCATGCCGAATCATATAACAAATTAAGGCTGAGAATAGCAAAGGCAAATCAGGGAGTTAATACAATAAATACGAGAATAAAATGTAACAGGCAGTCTTTCCTATTTTCCAAAGCCTATATTCTTATCTACTCCCAATTCAGTTTCTCTTGTTTTGCTCTTAAAATATACTGGCTCTTTTTAAAATCCTAAACAACAAGGCTTGCAAAATTAGGCTTCTGTGTACTTCTCATCTGTGTTTGGAATGCCAGCTTCTTAAAGGAACAGAGCATGAAACTTTTTATATTTTTTCTTTTTTTGCTCTTCTGTAAATCTATCTTTTGAAAGTTTCAGTATCTATAGAATGACTTTTTTTTAATGGGAAAAGCCTCTCTTAGTGCAGCCATAGGTTTTCGCAAATCCAAAGTGAACCAGGGTAGCCAAAAATGGATACTGCACTAACTCGAAGACATCAACACGCAATGGCTATAGGCTCCTTGTATTTTTGCTCTTAGTCGGTGAACTTTGTGATCTTTTTCATTATTTCCATTCACAGCTACACAGTTCTTCTTTTGCAACAATCCATTTACTAGAAAAAGGAAGTGCAGTCTTGCAGAGCACTAAATCAATAGCCATAATACAACTCATTAAATGTTTAAGAGGAGAAACTGATATTACTGGGTACTTCCTAAAACTGCATCCTGCAAAGAATCCTTTCCCTGACTATGATCTTACTTCATTTAACATCCTATTTATTTCAGTACTATGTTTTTTCATCCTCCACCTATCCCTGTTGGGGAGAAGTCCTTTTAAATCTCCAGGGGCTGACCTTTTCCATTCTCTGTACAAGGTTCTCCAGTTCTGTGATGTGACTCTGCTTTTCTTCAAGTTTTTCAGCAATTTGATTCAGATTTTCAACATGTTGTTTTAACTTCTGTTCTTTTTCAAGCTTGTTAACCTTTGGTCAGAAAAACAGTTGTCAGACTCTTGTTTTTATTAAACTTATACACAAATTATTTCCTTCTAGAATGTTCTAATTAGCCTCCAGAAATAAAACATTCACACTTGTTGAGAAATGCACTCTTTTGGTTGTAGTTTCCTTCAAGCTAAACCTGCTATATGTACCACACCAACATTAAATCAATAGGGAATTAATAATAATGTAAATATTATTCCTAGAATGTTTACATTTGTTACCATAAAATATACTTCCTGAATTGGTATAAGGAAAAGTGAAGCTTTTCTCAATAAAAATTATCTAGAAAAAATTTTATATATTCACTAAAAGTGTTTTATTTTTAATCAGTGTCACAAAAGCAGAATAATTGTCGCTAGGAATCATGAGGTTACTTTATAACCTATAGCAGGAGTTGTGCTGAAAGACCATAGAAGTGAACTGTCCATCTGGCAGCCCATAAACCATGCTGGGCATGTTTCAACTGACTTCCAACTGACACACACACACACATAGCTCCATGTACATTTAACAGAACTCAAGGTTTCACAAAAAAATTAAGATGTCTCACTTCCCTTGAAAATACCAGGTGGGCATTCCTGCCAGGCTACTCCAGGCTGAAGCTGAGCCCCTCCTCATAGTAAAGGTGCATCCTGTCACCACTCACACTGCACCATGCACAGTGCACCTGCCGGTCACATCACCCAGTCACTTCACTCACTTAGGATTCATCTGCACCTTGCATACAGGTGAGTTTGTGACCAGCACCACCAGAACTGAGAGCATGAGGGGCGTCAGCTTTAGGCAGTGGATTGCTTCCAGTGGTCCACCAGGGACCTTCCTACGCACGAGCTGGCGGAGACCCAGGGGCCCCTCCCAGAATGGACTTCCCTGGCAGCTGTTTCAACACACACACACACACACACACACCACCTTTTTTTCTCATCTGGTCCTACCATAGGAGGAGATTTCAAAAAGTTTGTACAGTAGGGTAACTACAGACAATGTTAATATACTGTATATTTCTCTATAAAAAATAAAAACTAGAAGATACATTTTGGCTGTTTTCAATATGAAAAAATGTCTAAAGAGATACATATATTCATCCAGAATGGACATTACACAATGCTTACACCTATCAAAATATTACATAGTACCCCATAAATATGTATGACTTTTATATATCATGGGAAATGTGTATTATGTGGAAAAAGTATGCATGGATTTCAATAATTTTTCTGCCAATATAAATTTATCTTTTTTATTTGAGAGATAGATCTTCCATCTACTCGTCCATTCCCCAAATACCTATTACAGGCAGGGCAAGGTGGAGGCCAAAGCTGGGAGTCCAGAACTCAATCCAGATCTCCCATCTACATAGCAGGAGCCCAGCCAGCTGAGCCTCACTGCCAGGCTCCAAGGTTAGCATTGATAGGAAGCCGGGATCAGGAGTGGAGTCTGCAAACAGACCCAGGTACCCTGATATGGGATGCAGACATCTTAATATCTCAAACACTAGGTCAAACATACCCCTTCTATAGAAATTTAGCTTTTAATTTTATTTTTTCCATGAACATTTTGATTTGCCCTCATACATTTTTCAAAGTTTTCTTAGTCCTAGTATACAGACTTCAGATTTCAGAACAGAAATATGTATGTACAAATGTGTACGTTTTATACTTATTTATATATAAGCATATATGAAAACATAAAGCTAAATAATATATATTTAAATATATATTTGCATATATATTTTTATGTATTGTTTGTTTAATCTGAAGAAGGTATTCTAGAACTAAAATAACTGGGAACCCATAGGCCAGCCCTGTCGATCTAGAGATAGGGAAACCCGGGCCAGAAAGGCGGAACGATTCAATCTGGATCCACTCAGTCAAAAGCAGAACCCACAGAGCAGTCAGCGGCCAGTCTGTGCTCTGCAGGGACTCTGGGCGAGAACAGCAACACAGCAGCTCAGTGACCTCTGGCGTTGGCCTAGGCCAGCAAGGGGAAGTCAGCAAGGAAAACAGGCACCCTGTCCCTTCCTCAAGCCTGCCATGTCACCTGACCATTGTTGTCTCACATCCCAAAAAGAGGGACTCCTTCGCTGCTAGACGAGCTGCTGGCACGGTACCTGGAGTGAGTGTTTGCTGTCCTCATGTTTTCTCCTCGTGTCTTCAGCTTGTGTTTGGTAGTTATCAAACAACTTCTGGGCCACATTTCTCAGAGCTGCTGCTCCTGCTTCTCTGGAGGCTTCCAGCTAGGAAACAAAGTCACCCTTCAAAGACCTCCATGTGCCCAACAGCTGATCCACTTACATGCATGCCTTTCACTACTGACACCCGCAACAGTACTGTGTCTTCATGAAAGAGAAGTGGACCAAGGTTGGAGCATTACGGGCAAAGAGCTGAAGTGTCACAATCTCTTAAAATTAAATATAAAGAAATAATCCAGGATGGCTGCAAAGATTTGCCTTCCTGGACATTCACTGCATAAAGTAGACCCCCAAAAGGAGAATGAGAATGTGAAGCCTTGAACAATAGATTAAACAAATGATGAGACATTTAACTGAGAAGGCTACAATTAGTACTCAGTGAATATATAAGCAGTTTTGAAAATTTATTGTGATAAGAACACTTGACGTGAGATGTACCCTTTTAACAAACGTGCAAGTGTACCGCAGGGTATTGTTAACTACAGCACAATGCTGTGTTCTAAATCTCTGGGACGTATTAGCACAAATGAAACTCAATCCATCGAAACCTTTGGAGGATTACCCCAAGGATGACAGTAGTCTCCAAAGCGACAAAAAAGCGAGATTCAATGTCTGAAACCTAAACATGCTTCTGCACGTATGTGAGAACCCACAGGTGAGTGTGGACGCTTCTCTGTCTTTACAGACCCAGGAATGTCCACAGCTATCTTCTTAGCTCAAAGGCTCAAAGTACAAACTGTGGCATTTCTCCTTAACAGTCCTACCTTGATTTTCAATATTTCATTCTCCTTGTTCATCTGTAGAAGCTGCAGATCTTTTCTTTTCATCTTTTCCCTGAGTAAATCCGAACCGCAACAGGTGGGGTCCATTTCAGAATCAGAGCCATTTGGAATGTTTCCTTGGTGCTGACAAAATACAGAAATCACAGACCCAACGGTTCCTGCCCTCTACACAACAACAGATATCACTCAGTCCCACAAATACCAAAGCAGACTCAGGTCAGTACAAGCAGAATCAATCTTTGGAATTTCAAATATCAATGGGGAATTCAAGAGGAAGCAGCTGGCAACTTGCCTCTATCTTTGCTCAGATTTGCACAGATTCTTGTTATTAAAAGTGATAGAACTACCTCTTTTATATTTCCCACAGTTTCAAACAGATTGCTAAAAGTTTCTAGGTGGAAAATAATATTCACAAGGCCAAGGTTTTTTTAAAAGAAAAACCAAAGTTATGAACATAAATACATTTGCTTTTTACTAAATTACAGACTAATAGATAGCATCAGGCCTAGCAGATGCAATATATGATACTCAATGTTAAATGATGCTTCTGTATAATCACCTCATACATTTCCAATCAGAGGTATCAGAACTATTACTGGCCATATAAATCTATATAAACTCAAGCTCATTGAAAATATACCTGGAGTACTAATTTCACCTGAAATCATGGACATACGTAGGTGGAAAGGACATTAGAAACCATCTAAATTAATCCATCCATTTTACAGATATGGAAACTGAGGACCAGTGCCCAAGATAATGCAGCAAGTGGGAAATCTCCTGGCCCTGGATGTATTGTCTGTCTGTGATTTTCGCTCTTTCCATTTATTTCCTAGTAGAGAAATTATGATGCGATCACACATACCCTGCAGTTACAGCAGCAACTTCTATTTGTTAAGCACCTGTCATGTGCCAGGTCAAAAACACTCCAAACACTAGAAGGTATTATGTTTTTCATAGATGATGAGTTTAGAGATGAGAGAGTTTAGTAAGACCAAGGTTATACCTAAAATAACTGCCAGAACAAGAATGAGAATCCAAGTGTGCTTAACTTTAGTTCTTTGTACTGCAATAGCCTGACTACACTGATAGACAAGGAAAATGAAAGGAACAGAGGGCCTGCAAATAGCATCCCCTCTCGTCATAACTCTGCCACGGTCTTGTTTCATATGGCTCAGACCCCTTCGCATAGTGTCTCTCCCCACTGGCAGAAGGGACTTTCTTGTTTTAGCTTGTTAAAGGACTCATGCAGAAGGGAGTTACTGGCCATGGTAGATGATGACGAAGGTCCTGGAACAGGGCTTCTAGAACTGCCCTATGAAGCAGCTGGTGAGAGGTCTGGTTGGAAACGTACATTCTGATGCAGGAGTTCCAGGATTCAGGCTTTTGATGAAGCTGCTTTTCTAACAAGCTCCCACGGATACTGATGCCGATAGTCCTGGGACTGCAGCTACACCTTGAGAGTAGCAAGGCTCTAGGTCATGATCGTGAAATCCCTACTGGGCCAGGGGGCTGCTGTTTTGGTGTGAGGTTGGTTTGCTGCCCTTCCATGGTTTGAGGTGCCTTAGACAGGCACTTAGACAGCAGATTTTTGTCCCGATCCCAAAGAAGCTTCCCTATCAGGGCCACCAACAATCTACACATCGCCATGTCCAGGAGTTGGTCCTCACTTGATTTAACCCACGGACAGCATTTGACAGAGTGGCCTGCCATCCACTCTGGAAGCCTTTGCTCACTTGCTCTCAGTGGCTTCCTTCCTACTCTGGTTCCTGACTCACCAACCCCTCTTCTCAGCTTTCTGGGTTGGTTCTTCTGAACACCAAGACACCAGAAAACTCAAGACAGTCTTTGCATCATTTCTCTCTCTCTCTCTCTTTTTTTTTTTTTTTTTTTTTTTTTTTTTTTTTTTTTGACAGGCAGAGTGGACAGTGAGAGAGAGAGAGACAGAGAGAAAGGTCTTCCTTTGCTGTTGGTTCACCCTCCAATGGCCGCCGCGGCCGGCATGCTGCGGCCGGCGCACTGCGCTGATCCGATGGCAGGAGCCAGGTGCTTCTCCTGGTCTCTCACAGGGTGCAGGGCCCAAGTACTTGGGCCATCCTCCACTGCCTTCCTGGGCCACAGCAGAGAGCTGGCCTGGAAGAGGGGCAACCGGGACAGAATCCGGCGCCCCGACCGGGACTAGAACCCGGTGTGCCGGCACTGCAAGGCGGAGGATTAGCCTAGTGAGCCGCGGCGCCAGCTTCTCTTTTGTTTTTAAAAAGATTTATGTATTTATTTGAGAGAGAGAGTGACGGTCAGGAGAGACAGAGAGAGATCTGCTGGTTCACTCCCCAAATGCCAGAACTAAAACAGACCGAAGCCAGGACATGAATTCCCTCCAGGTCTCCTATGGGGGTGGCAAGAAGCCAAGGACTTGAGTCACCAATTGTTGCCTCCCAGATGCATTAGCAAAAAGCTGGATTAGAAGCATGGAACAGCCGGGACTGGAATGAGGCGCTCCAATAAGGGATGCAGGAATCCCAAGAAGTGGCTTCATCCACTGCACCGCAATGCCTATCCCTTCTCTCTTTTCTTTCAACACTTGAATGGTAATTCCTTCCAATTTCAGAATTTTAAATACCATCCATGAAACACCCAGAAATATCCACCCAGTAACTATGACCTTGTAGCCCTGACCTTCACTGTCAACTCCAAACTTCTGTGTTCAGCCACCTATTTCTTGAAAGTCTAATAGATAACTCAAAATAGCCCAAACTGAACATTTATTCTTCTCCATCATTCCCAAACATAACTTTTTCCCCCACAATTTCATAGAACTTAATTTAAGAAAATAAGTGAAGCTAATTGTGGTAGCTTGGGAGGTTGAGGATGAAAGGGGAGCAAGTTTATGCAGCAGACACTGTGTTCTGGTGTACTCTGGCCTCACTGTGTAGTGGATAACACTGATGGCTTACACTTGGCTCAGATGAAGATGAACCTCACATATCCCAGAGAAGTCAAAATGCAGATCTCGAGACCTTAGGTATTTGAGATCATTTCAAGAAGTTCATGGAAAATGAAATAAAAAGGTAAGTTTATTTTGGTGCAATATAAATTTGAAATCAATGCATACAAGTGGTCTTCAAAAGACTCATAGAAATACATATTATGCAACTAGTTTGTATGCATTTCAAAATTGTTTTGCACCAAAATAAAATCTAATCTTTTAAGCCCATCTTTCCATGTCCATCTTGAAGTGCCTTCATTTAAGGCTAGTCTTAGGTATGGAATTGCATTTAAGTTTGTTGACTGCCTGGCAAGGTCCTCACACAACTCAGGCCTAACTTCAACAGAGTGTCCCTTGGTGTGGCCCAGGTAATCCTAAGAGCTTATGCCTTTATCTCTTACTGGGAAACGTGGCTGCCCTGTATCCTGGCTGGGCCAACATCTTCCCATACACTTTAGATAAGTAATTTAATATTCAAGTAAGGTCTTATCACCAAAACTGATTCTACTATTGATGTCCGTGAAAATACATTTCACACATATGGCAATTAACATCTTTAGATAGGTGCAAAATACTCTATCATTCATTGTTTAAAGCTTTGAAGAGAATAATAATTACCAAAAAGTTACTTAAATGAGGCCTATATGGTTTTATGCTAATTTTCAAAAATACAGGAAAATTTTGATAAGTTCATTACCTTTGCATTTAATTTGTGATTTGTACTGTTAGGTCCTACTTCATTTTTAAACATTTGATTCCGGATCTTTTCCAGAGTACTTCGAATCTAGAGGGAAAAATCATTTTTTCAAAGTCATTTAATACCAAATGCTATCTGTCTGTATATCAGCTATAGAGTACTTGTTTTATCTATAAACTAAAACATACATTATCATGTCAGATATAAATAACTGCAATAAACTCTAACTTGCATTTAGGCTGATATTGCTTAGACTGCTGAAAATAAGCGTTTGGTCTTTATAACTCTTAAAAAAACTAAAATATAATCACTTAAATTCATATTATGCTACAAGATAATTATCATTGAGTAATTAGACTTAATGCAATGTATTTAGTTCTATTTTTCTATATATATGTAGTAATTTAGTACTAAATTACTGTTTAGTAATTACAATAAAACAATTATTATTTAGTAATCACTACAAAATAATTACAATCTAGTAATTACTACAAAATAATTACTAATTAGTAATTACTACAAAATAATT
Source organism: Oryctolagus cuniculus (assembly GCF_964237555.1). Classification (NCBI taxonomy): domain Eukaryota; kingdom Metazoa; phylum Chordata; class Mammalia; order Lagomorpha; family Leporidae; genus Oryctolagus; species Oryctolagus cuniculus. The sequence continues at coordinate 23,351,127 of NC_091441.1, read as the reverse complement.
ATTATTAAGTACTACAGAATAATTAATAAGAGGAGATCATACACATTTTTGCATGTAATATATGCCCTACGTCTTGACTGACCAATGGAAGGCACTCAGAGATGATTTAATTAATTGACCTAAACAAGTTATGAACGATCAGTGTCAGAATTTATCCATCTGTTCCAAGAAACAGTTAATACGAATACAAACTTTTGTCAGCCCTGTCATCTCGGATTCTCTTAGGACTTCAGACTTTTAATGAAGTAACAGCAATAGCTACCCTGAGCTGAAAAGGGGCAAGGTGAGGCTCAGCAGGAAACATAAACATCTACTTAAGAACACAGTGTCAGCCCTCATGAAACAAGTAGGGAACATTATAAAACCGTAGGAAATCCAGTACTGAATGGTGTGGCACAAATTAAGTGCTGATAGGTGTTTTGAACCCTCCTGAACCATTATTCAGTTTTACTGAGGGAAGAAAATCATTTTACTCCAAGTGGAAAACAGTTTCATCTCCTCAAGAGAAATGACTAAGCGTGTTTAACTCTCAGCTATCAAGATTGTTCTTGTCCAAACTCGGTGTATTCCTTTTCATACGTCCTATGGAGAGGGAGGCAAAGTCCACCAATGGATTTCAGGATTTATCTTCTTTAAAATGTATTTAAAGGCAGACACACACACACACACACACACACACACACAGAGAGAGAGATACAGAGAGAAAGGGAGTGGGGAGAGAAAGAGAGACAGAGAGAGAATCTTCCATCTGCTGGTTCAATTCCCAAATGCCCACAACAGCTGGGGCGGAGTGAGGTCACAACCAGGAGGCAGGAACTCCATCTGAGTGTCCCACATGCATGGCAGCATGTGCATTAGCAGGAAGCTAGATGGGAAGCAGAGGTGGGACTCGTACCAGGCACTCACGTATGGGATGCAGGTGTCCCGAGCAGTGGCTTAACCCATTGTGTCATAAGACTTTCCCCTGGAATTTATCTCAAACACTCACATCATGCTAGTGGCGTTCACATACCTTTTTCACATATTCAGTTTCTTCAATAATGTGAGCTGATGTGGAATCATACAAGGCAGAATTCTCTTCTGTCTTACCCCTTGCAGGAACGTCTGTGGTCACTGTGGTCACTGTTACTGTTGTCATGGTGAATCCTGGCATTAGGAAAACATAAATCCATTAAGTAGTGCGGACTTTTTTTATTACATGATTACATGATTGTATGGTTCATAAACTTAAAGAAGTTATTACTGAAACCAAATACACTAGCAAAATTATAAATCACTAGTGTATATTCATAAATTCAGGAATCAATTTAACTTAAAAGTGATAGCACCTGAAACCATCATTAATTAAAATTTTTTTGACAGGCAGAGTTAGACAGTGAGAGAGAGAGAGACAGAAAGAAAGGTCTTCCTTTGCCGTTGGTTCACCCCCCAAATGGCTGCAACTGGCTGGCGCACTGCGCCGATCCGAAGCCAGGAGCCAGGTGCTTCCTCCTGGTCTCCCATGGGGTGCAGGGCCCAAGCACTTGGGCCATCCTCCACTGCCTTCCCAGGCCACAGCAGAGAGCTGTACTGGAAGAGGAGCAACCAGGACAGAATCTGGTGCCCTGACCGGGACTAGAACCCGGTGTGCCAGTGCCACAGGCAGAGGATTAGCCTAGTGAGCCGTGGCACTGGCCTATTAATTAAATTTTGAAAATTAAATAATCCAAGAAAGAAAAATGTGAGATTCCTCTTTTTATTTAGCATCATCTTAGTAAAACTTCAAGGAACTTTTTTATAGATTTCCTGTTAATAAATTCAAAAGGATTACTAAAATTCGCAAGCTTATATTTTGCAACTCCTTCTGAAATAATACATCTAAGCAATAATCATGAACCAAGGTTAAAAACATTAGGTGAAAGTTTAATGAAAAACACATTATCTGAGAGAGTTCACTAATCAATCTTTTTTTTTTTTTTTTTTTTTTGACAGGCAGAGTGGATAGTGAGAGAAGAGAGACAGAGAGAAATCTTCCTTTTGCCGTTGGTTCACCCTCCAATGGCCGCCATGGCCGGTGCACTGCAGCAGGTGCACCGCGCTGATCCGATGGCAGGAGCCAGGTGCTTCTCCTGGTCTCCCATGGGGTGTAGGGCCCAAGCACTTGGGCCATCCTCCACTGCCTTCCTGGGCCACAGCAGAGAGCTGGCCTGGAAGAGGGGCAACCGGGACAGAATCTGGCGCCCCGATCAGGACTAGAACCCAGGGTGCCGGCGCCGCTAGGTGGAGGATTAGCCTAGTGAGCCGCGGTGCCGGCCCCACTAATCAATCTTAACACAACTAAAAGTGACCATTAATTGTCTAAAAAAACACATGACCGTTAAAATATGAATGTTGTTTGGATCCTGACTTAAACAATTATTTCGGAGGCTAGAAAAGAGCTGATGATAAAGAATTGTGATAGTTTTGCTAGCCATGGACATTCTTGGAAAAGATCGTATCTATGAGCCACACCTACCGAAATATTTGCAAGTGAAATGCTAACACATTAAGACCCGCTTTAAAATAATGGAGGAGGTGGGGATGGCATTTGGCACAGTGGTCAGGATGTTGCTCTCAACCATGCTGGGGTCCCTGGGTTCAAATCCTGGCTTCGCTTCTGATGTCAGCTTCAGGGTATTGGGCACCTAAGAGGCAGCCTGATAGCTTAAGGACTTGAGTCCCTGCCACCCACATGGAAGTGCCAAATTGAGTTCCTGGTTCCTGGCTTTGTCCTAGCCCTGCACAGGTTGTCATGGGCATTTGGGGAGTGATGCAATAGATAGACGATCTCTCTCTCTCTCTCTCTCTCAAATAAATAAAAATAAATGGGAGAGGAGAAATGGAGTTAAGATAAATAGAAATATTGTAGTAAAATATAGGTAATTATGGAAGTTAGGTGATCAGAAGACATGTTCATTATACTCCGCTAACATTTGAAATTTCTATGACAAATAAAGAAGAATTAAAAAATAGTCTATTATAAAAGGTGAGGTAGGACTGTTAGTTTCATTTTAGCAGTAAGGAAACCAAGACTGCCACAGTTATGTTAACTTACCCCAGATCAGAGTAAAACTAGCCGAGCTAAAACTCCAATCTTGTTCTTTTTGATTCCAAGTTGAGGGGTATTTCCATTGCATTAAAGTTGGCTTCCCTACACAAAAACAACCACAAGAAAAAAAAATTGTTTTAATCTAGCAACAACCTATTTTGCTAAAAGACACAAAGAAACTTCTTATTTGTCTGCTTCACTTTGAAACAGGATAGATTCTGACAATACCACAAGTCCTGCATTTATCCTTTAATCTTCAACGAAATTGACGAAGCACACCAAGAATTTTCCGCTTTATTATAAATTCTCTTAGACAGCCGCTATGTTTCTATGGGTTTATGCTGAAAATGGCCTGGCAGCAACTCTGCAAGTCTACCTGTGCACAATTAGAGTGGAAGTGCCTCTCGTTCTCGGCCTCCGGATGTCCTTCCTGGGTTAAGTTCTCGGTCCACAGCGATGTTTAAAGGCTGGAAGTGAAAGAAACCATGAAGACAGTTTGGAATGCGCTTGGAAACCAGAAAAAGGGTGGTAAGGCCAAGGGCAGGGGTCAGCAAACCACAGCCTGTGAGCCAATCTGGCTTCCAGCCTGCTGGTGCAGCTTGTGAGCTAAGGACGGTGTCAGTATTTTAAATATATATATATATATATATATATAGAAAGGCAGAGTAATAATGAGATAAAAAGAGCATTAGCTTCCATCCACTGATTCACTCTCCAAATGCCCACCAGGTCTCCCACGTGGGTGGCAGGGACCCAAGTACTTGAGCCAGCATCTGCTGCCTCCTAGGCTGTGCATTAGTTGGAAGTTGGATTGGAAACAGAGGCAGGACCCCAGCCCAGGCCTTCTGATAAAGAATGAGAGTCTCCCAAGAAGCAGCTTAACTTGGTGCACGACAATGCCTGTCCCAGTTCTGACACTTTTGAATGGTTGAAGGAAAAAAAAAAAATCAAAAGCATAACATTTCATCAGCTGTGCTGCAAATGCAGTGTTTTGTTGAGCTTTGCTTTAAATCATTGTCAAACAAATTGTTAAGAATGATGCATTACAAAAGCTTGAATGGTCTGTGACTATTTTAAAGTTTACCGCATATGAATGAAAAAAATTTAAATTTTTAAAAAACACAGTTTGTTGTTTGGACTATTAAGCTAAAAACCAAGATTTTCCTTTTGATAGACATTTTTACCTTAAAAAAAAAAAACAAACACAATGTGTTTACCTTCTTTGGTTACTGAGTCAAGACAAACTGTAAAATCGTTTTGATAAGATAACTCATGACAAGAGCCTAGGGAGATTACTGATGCCATAAACAAGAGTGTCAATTTGTTAAGTCAACAACAGGAGTCACTGTGCACTTACTCCTCATGTAGGATCTCTGTCCTTAATGTATTGTTCAATGTGAATTAATGCTATAACTAGTACTCAAACAGTATTTTACACACTTCATGTTTCTGTGTGGTTGCAAACTGTTGAAATTTTTACTTAACATATACTAAATTGATCTTCTGTATATAAAGATAATTGAAAATGAATCTTGATGTGAATGGAATGGGAGAGGGAGCAGAAGATGGGAGTGTTGCAGGTGGGAGGGAAGTTATGGGGGGGGGAAGCTATTGTAATCCATAAGCTGTACTTTGGAAATTTATATTTATTAAATAAAAAATTAAAAAAGATAACTGGAATTACTTGACTATTAATTAAAAATTAAATAACGAGGAAAAATTATTTGAATTTCAAATACTAAGGAACTTAAAGGAGTTCCTGGATAATGGAATTAAAGGATAAGTTTAGTTTGATGCAAAAAATATTTGAAATCCATGCATTCAAGAGATCTTAAAAAATTGTGAAAAATTAGTATTATGAAAAAATTATTCATGGATTTCAAAACTCTTTTGCACAAAAATAAACTAATCTTTGAGTCCATTTTCCTATGAACCTTCTAAAGTACCCTCATAGAGTTCCCATAAATGAAGCTTTACTATAACACATCCATCGCCACGCATCTGTCTGCACATTGTCCATGCTGCTTTGGCAGAACTGAGTTGTGGTAATGGCTGCCCCAAGGTCAGACAGAGAAAAAGAAACTTACCCTGGAAATGGAATGTGGGCCTTATCTGCCTGCCTATGAATGCTTCGACTGTAGCTGTTAGCCGCTTCTATGTAACCATTATGGCTTCTGTTTGCTAAACCAAGCAATGGTGTTAACCCTTGCCAGACAGCATACAGCTCAATGTGTGTGGGGAAAAAAACACATCATCAGTAAGTATGTACCCATGGACAGTATTGTATTAATTCCTGTGGCTACCATGTAATGTTAGCATATCCAATCAATGTATGCATGCAGCCATAGAAGGGAGACAAAGAAGCTAAAACCATATGTAAGGAAATGCCCCTCTTTGTTCAGGGCTTAGCCTTTTGGATAAAATTCCAATGGGTCTTATGCAGGCATCATCCTTATCCTCGTCATCATAAAAGACTGCTTCCTGGCCTTGATGTTTCATCTCTGTTCACAAAGTTCTTACAACAGAGAAGACCTGTGCCAACACGCATGCTGGCCACTCCAGGTTATGGCAGAACGTGGGGACAGGACCAGCGGGACGACAGAAACAAGGACAGCTATCTGTCTGGCCTGAGCTTGGTTTTTCCTCCAGTTCAGTCCTCCTTCAACTGCATCTAACTGACTTTTGTTTCTGTTTTAGTTTGCTGTGCGTTGTGTGCCCTAACAAATAATAGGTATTTCATCACAAGAAAGAACCTCTTTGAAAGGAACCCCACAGCTTTCTCAGCATCTTTCCTACTTTGAAAACTGCATTGACCTCATGTCTCATATCCTAAATTCTACGCCTTTCCTTGCCTTTCAGCATCAGTATCGAGGACTCCTGCTTCACAATCACTGATACTGCTCAAAAAATCCACCTCTTCCACTCATGAGTCGAGCCATCTAGCAATCAGTTATGTAAAACCTTAGCCTTAACTTACATACCTGTAAAATAGGCCTACTAATATTTAGGGTTGTGAAAAGCAGTTTTTTTTTAAAAAAAAAAAACAGTTGGTTGCACAATGCACCCAGTGGATAGCAGCTATCAATACTGCTGCTTTTGTGTGATATTATTAATTACCATGGAAGGCACGCAGCCCATAAGAGGGGAGGTACTTCATGCCTTTCTGGTTACAATGCTTTACATCCAGATGAAATTAAATTCCATTCCTCTCGTAGGTTCATAAACCTTTGGTGTCCACAGTCCTTGATGTGTATGGGAAACCCCAAGGGGAACATAAGGTAGCAAAGTCCGAATTGCCATATGGCATTCGCATCCTGGGGAAACCCAGGCAAGCATTTTATTCCAGCCAGAAGCAGATTAAGCAGATAAAACTTTCAAAAGAAAACACAATCAGTTAATTAAAGTGAGGAAAGACTTTTATTTGCTTTATGCTAGAATGGATTGAAGAGAGTTTACAAGTGGCTTCACGCCAAGAGGGCTTACATCCCAGATCCGGCTTTGCAAGCCCCTTCCCAGGGAGGAGGGGCAGTGCTCAGCACACAGGGCTCTGTCACCTGAACTTTCACTAAAGCAGCTCTGCTTTGTTCTGTCTCACACAGAGTTTTTCCACGAGGCTTTCTCATGCAAAAGAACAAGGGTCCCAATAGCTCAAAGGTTTAGAGGCAGCCTAGGTTCACGGCCAACTTCTGTCACTAAGAGGCTGTGTGACCTTGGACAAATTCCTTAACCATGTGTTAAGGAACGTGCCTCAGTTTCCTTAAGAATAAAAAAATGCAATCGGTAATAATTATTAACAATAATCATCATGGTGTTGTTCAAGCGTTTGGCATATGCAATGCATAATAAATGAGTTGTGCGTGTTTGTCTAATCAGTAAGTAAAATAGGAGATTATTATCCACAATTAAGGTTAACAAGCAACCTGAGTGGCTTACTTCCCTGCAGGGGAGAACCAAGTAACATTTTAAGTAGGTTACACCTGAGTGGGACTACAAAAGAAATCTGCTTGGGAGGATTTAAGACTAGTTCAACCATGATGCCGACACTTAATTTCTAATACATCAGGAATCTGTCAACATCCCCAACCAACAACACTAACATTTAATGAATGGTTTACAATTTATAAAACAACCCATACACATGATTGTGAACTGTAATCCATGGCGTAAAGGAACACATCACTGGGCAATCAGGATAATGTCATTAAATCTACCGTTCGGTACAATGACATGAGAATAGCTGAAGAATTACATGATAGATACAGATAAGGCAGTGTTACAGGCTGGGTTAGGCTGTAGTCCCATGAGAGACCTAGGTCATTGTAGATATAACCGGTTAAGCAGAGGTAAGGTCCTCCAGTGACATGTAAGACAAGCAACCCAGATCAGAGGAGGTAACTCCATGCCTATCTGGTTGCAATACTTTATACCCAAACGAAATTCAATTCCATTTCTCTTTTGTCCATAAACCTTTTGTTGAATAAGACTGAGATCCTTAGAGAAAGGGGAAATTTGGAGAGAGATGAACACACAGGGACCACACCAGGTGAGCTGAAGGCAGAGATCAGAGAGATGCTTCCACATGCCAAGGTAGGCTAAAGGTGGCAGCCAACCCCCAAGAGTCAGAAGAGAGACCTGGAACGGATTCTCCTTCACTGCCCTCAGAAGGAACCAACTGCAGACTCACTGATATCAGTTTCCCAACCCCCAGAGCTGTGAGTTGACAAATTTCTGTGTTTACCTCACTGAGTTTATGGTACCTGATTGGAGCAGCTCTAGGAAACTAATACAGGCACTGACCACAGTCCCACAACTCAAACAAAGGTGTTCCCTTCTTTCTGTTTATCCTTTGATTCATTCATGCTTATGGTATTTATTGAATACTGCTGTTAGGAGCTGTGGCTGCAGCAGTGAGCCAAACACCTCACATTCACACAACTTTCTGTACAGAGGGGAATCAGACACTAAACAATAAGTAGAGGAAGCAGTCAGTACCCTAAAGACAAGCAGATCTGGGTGACACGGAAAAAGGAGGTACTGTTTTGAATGAGTGCTGAGGGAAGCCACTCTGAGGAGGTGGCATCTGAGCAAGATATGAATGAAAGGAGGCACAAGCCAGGTGTCTGCCTGGAGGAGAGGGTTCCAGGCACGGTGAAAGTGAGAGCAGAGGCTGCTGCGAGGAATGTTCTAGAACCAGGCATCACGCAGCGTCACCTGCCACCTTCTCTAATGTTGCAGGGTTTTTCTTTACACGCAGACTGAAACTTGTTGAGACTTCCAGTTTATCTAAGGAGTTTTCTTTGTAGCCCTGGCTGGCCTGGCCCCCTACAGGCTAAAGGAAAGGCAGGGTACAGCAAAGTCTGCCACAGTGTCCCATGCTGCAAGGGCAGCCCAACAAGGGGCAGTGAAGTCCAGCGGTCTCAGCTCCTTTCTGCAGGTGCACACTGCACTCCCCCCAGTAGGGTGCTTGGCAGGTCTGGGCTGCCCAGTGCTTCGACCCCCTGCCCACAGGCACGGACTCACCATCTGTTCCAGTCTTGCGGGACAGGTCTCTCCCTCAGTGCTCCTTACTCGCTGGAGCTGGAGCACAGGCGTAACACCAGCCTCAGCAGGCTGGGTGCTCCCTCTGGAACCGCCACCCGGGGATTGGCCATTAAGCTTGTTGAAGCTGGAGGCAATGAAAAGCCAGGGAAGGGAAGGGGAGGAGTCTGATGAAGAGTGGTGCTTTGCATCAGGGGGCAGCAAGGCCAGTGGTGGCACCCAGTGACCAGTGGCGATGCCCAAAGCACGCTGACCTGCTCTTTCCACCTCCTGATCTTGCCAAGTGCTAATGCACCTGTCCTCCCCCTCTCCCCCCCCCCCCCCCGCCCCCAGTCTTCCAGCTTTCCTTCCAATTCTGGGAGTTGCTCCACATCCTTCCTTTTCTACCAAGTCAGTCGGGGCCAACTTCTCAGTTTGCTACCAAGAGCTCACATGGATTCTGCAGTTCCTGTGTTCTCAGCTTTTATTTCTACAGCTGAGCTGACAGTACTGTGTCTTCCTTCTTGATCACTATTACATAGAGTATAGATATCAGAAACTGAAAAAGTAAATTACAACAAAAGTACCACGAGGATAATTAGGTTATGAGGGGAAATGAGCTCACGTTATCTCCAAAGCCTTGAAGATGATGACCACGTCCTGAATATTAAGTAGCACACCTGCTCAGCAGCTGCATTGCACAGCACAATGGTGACATCCAGTGTCAGCTGGCTAAATCTCAGGTGACTGTGTACCTGAAACTCGTGCACAATATACCAAAGCATGCATGTTAACACGGCACCCAAATTCTGTTTTCAAGTAAAAGTTATGATTTTCTTAAGCAGCATTACATACATATTTATATTAGAAAACTCTTAGATATGAACTAAAAACTATTTTTTGGAAGAAAAAGGATTGAAAAATTAGCACAAATACATGTATACTATTGACAAACTCCATGCATTTTACCAAAAATTATTTTCTATACATTTTCAAAATTATCATTACAACATTGTGCTATAGTCATCATCTTCAGCATATGTACAGGTTTAATGTGACCAAGACACAGAGGAGGATGTTAAGTCTTCAGGATTCAAAATTGACCTCACCACTTGAAACCAAGTATTTTGACCCCAAGTCCAGATATCTTTGAAATGAGATAATCTGTTTTCCTAATCCAGTGGTACATATTGAAAAAGAAGCAGATGCCACAGACAGGTGTCAGAGTCACTTGCTGTTTTAGTTTTATATATTTCATAAGATTAAATCTGACTCCCAAGTTCTTCCCTAACTAAAACAAAAGAAACAAACTTGACTGGAAAACCTAAGCTCCTCCACAACTGTGATCTTTCACTGTTTAAGTCAGTGTAAACTCCTCTAGGATCAGTCACTGTCAGAAATGATGGATGCTCACTGATGCGGTTCCTATGCTGTGGTTTTGGGTTGCCCTGGAGGGCTTCAAGCTTGCCTAAATTCCAGGAGGACAGGAATGCGGCTTATTACACAAAGCTGTAATCCTCTGAGGAGACACAGCAGAGTTCTGTCCAATAGATGCTCAATAAACATCAGGTCACTGAATGAGCAAACACTCACAAACTCACAGATGCACCTCCTATGCTGTAAAGCTGCAGGTATGCGCACAACCCCCCAGGCGCACGTGTGCGTGCACACACCCTACACACACACACACCAACTTTTCTTTTTCAAACACATGTAGCTGGCTGCTTTTGTGCTTAGTAAGCTGTGAACCCATTTAAACATATTATTATTATTTTTTTGACAGGCAGAGTGGACAGTGAGAGAGAGAGACAGAGAGAAAGGTCTTCCTTTGCTGTTGGTTCACCCTCCAATGGCCGCCGCAGCCGGCGCGCTGTGGCTGGCGCACCGTGCTGATCCGAAGGTACTTCTCCTGGTCTCCCATGGGGTGCAGGGCCCAAGCACTTGGGCCATCCTCCACTGCACTCCCTGGCCACAGCAGAGAGCTGGCCTGGAAGAGGGGCAACCGGGACAGAATCCGGCGCCCCGACCGGGACTAGAACCCGGTGTGCCGGCGCCGCAAGGCGGAGGATTAGTCTAGTGAGCCACGGCGCCAGCTTAAACATGTTATTAACTTCATAGTAACATTTTGCCATTATGAAATGTTTTCAATCAATAATTGACCATGTAAGTTTGAGATAAATATCTCCCAAAGACTTTTAAATTCCCTTCAAAATCTTCATTGTTTCCTTTGTCAGTCACTGTCCCAAACACAAGTATGCCTCATTTTTCACCTTTGGCCAAATTTGGTTCACAATACAAGTCTACAATAAACACAATACAAACAAAAAAGCTAACAATGAACATGCCTTATTATTAATTGACAAAATAGCGTCTGTATTTGTGTCAAAAGTCTCTTTCTAGTTAGGCCAGGCAGTTCAATTTGTTTTGTAAATGCCGAAGGATAAGAGCTTTATGATGTTTACCTAGATCCCAGGGAGTATAACCTGTTCTTACTCCTTCTGTAAATAGCTGCGCCACACAGGGATATCCCCTACCTCCGGCAAAAATTCCTATGTCAGGAGCCTCCAATCTCAAACTGTGGGTGTGGGGGAAGGAGAGAGGACAGCCCAGCCACAGCAGAACAACAGCAGCAATTGTGCCTGCCAGGGCACCTGCTGCCCCAGCCAGGCTCACATTCCTGGGAAAGCAGACTCCTGTAATATTTGATCGCACTGGGACAGATTATCTTTTCCTTATTCAAATGCAGAATCATTACTTTTTGTATTCTGATGCTCAATCTATTCTATATACTTTTTCAGCAAAAAACTAAGAGGAGTTGGGATTCCTGAAATAAAACAAGTAGGACACAATGGTGCAGAGACACAGCTTCAGTCGCCATCAGGGCAGGCTGCTTGTTCTGATCCTTACGTTCATTTTTTCCCCTTTTCTTTTTGAAGAAGTCTGAAAATTCAGTTATGTCACTTTTCATTCTAAAAGCCAGACCTGTACACGTGAATTAGCCTCGCTGTAAGATAACACTGTCCCCTTGCAAAGCTGCCCAGGCCTCTCTAACTGTCAGCTCCAATAGCCGGTGATGCCCCGTCGACTGCAAAGTGTCCAACGGCGGGCCGTCTCCCGTTACTACACCTGCCAGCACAATGAATGAAGAGCAAGACAAATCCCTTCATTTAACTTTGCTCTTAAACAGTGCGGGCGCAGGGACCTGTCCAGGCCACCAGCTTGGATTCCCTGACATTTTCCGGAGGGCTTTTCTCCAAGGCCCCTGAAATCAGCCGACAGAAATCGCGGAGACCACTCAGGACGAACGGGAATGTGAAATAAAATATCGGCCCTGCCTGAGGGATCGTATAACAGGCACCTACATAAGTAATCAGGTGTGCGCCGGGAGGACGGATAACTTTCTTGGAGAAAGGCGGCTCTTAAACTTCTCACCCCGGAATCCAAGCCCCAGAGTGAGTTTACGGCGAGGAATATCCTCTTCTCCAAGGACCTTTACCAGGAAATGTCCTTGGTGCACTGAGCTCCCAGCGGAAACCCGCTCCCGGCGCACCTGCACTCCCACTCACCTGGCGCGCGCCGCGGATCGCCAGCGCTCGCCTACCTGGGAGGGCGCTCGGCCAGCTCGGGGTCCCAGGCGCTGCTCCACCCTGGGCGCTCAGGCTTCGGCGCCGGCGTCGGCGGGCAGGGAGCTGCGGGAGTGGGCTCCGCCCTGCGGGGCGAGGCCAGGGCAGAGTCCGGCGCCCGGGTGGCTCCGGGGAGGAGCCTCGTCTCCTGTTGCACGCGGGACGCGCACGCCCAGTGCACCAGGACCACACACCGCCCCTGCACTGTGCTCGGGAGAGGTGTGTGCCGAAGGGGACCGTGGCTGCTGCTTTTCCAGAAGTTCTATTGGCACCCGAAATACATAAACTTTTGGATTTTGTTTTTCACAAAATTTTTATTTTGAAATAATTTGAGACCTACCCAAAAAAAGTTGGGAGGATGATACAAAGTTCTCTGTAGGTCTCAGCCGGTGTCCCCTAATGTCCACACCTTACATAACCACCGCACACTGTCAAAAGTAAGAAAGTAACAAAGGTGCTGACGGCTGACTGGACGCCAGGCTTCCTGCAGAACTCCCTGGCTTTCTGCTGAAGTGTTTGCTTGGTGCAGAATCCCACGGCACAGACCACACCGCACTTGGTCTTTTCGTGGCTTCCACAGCCTTGGTAGTTTTGTGGGAGTCCCTCATTTGGTTTTGTTGGATGTTTTTCTCACTGTTAAGCAATGGTTACCGGGTTTGGGAGGGATGAGGTGATCTTCTCAGGGGGTGGTGATTTATCTCTGCTGATGTTGACATTGGCTATAGTAGTGGCTCTTAGATTTTCTTACTGTGAAGTTACAATTTCCTGTTTTCCCCTACTCTCTTCTCTGAATTGAGTCCTGAACTCAGACCAGGCTCAGGAGAGGGAGGGAGTAAACTCCACCTCTGAGATGAGGGGGTGTCTTCAAACATGTCATTATCTGCAGTTATTCTATAAGGAAGACTTGTCCCTTTTCTGTCCCTTGTGTGTCTATTCAGTCATTTCTTCCTATCAATATGGACTCAGGTATATTTATTTTTGTCCTCTGGGCTATAAATCAATGCTCCATCATTTATTTTATTGCTCAGATTGTCCCAACTTTGACCATTAGGTATTCTCTCTGGTTGGTTACTGGGAAGGTTCGTAAAGTTTTAGGGCTTTGGATAAAAGGTAATGACTTCCACCACCTCGCCCACAGTTAGCAGATTTGGAAAACTGCAACCCAAATCTTTCCGGACACATGGGCTTTTCAGAATCTTCCTGGGAGTCCCACAATTCTTCATTGCCACCACAGCCGGAGAGAAATTACTTATTTTCTTCTCAGCTAAGCTACTTGTGGACTGCAGCCCAATCCGGAGAAGTGCAAGTTGATGGTTCTTGGGTCGTACTTATTCAATTCATCCTTGTGGTTCTAGTGAATAAATATATGTGTATTTATGGACAAATTGTGTTCCGAATTTAGCTGTGGATGTTTATCACGGGTTTAAACATGGAAGAAATCCAGCTGCTGGGGACCATTTGTTCTGCTGCTGCAGTTTGGCGCTGTCTGCCTTTTCAGGTTGGTCCCATAAACACTACATTTCCTCCGTCTGAGCCTGGATCTTGCCCAGCATTTGAGGCACCCCTGCCTTCTGGTCCTGCCTCCCTCTCTTTCTAGCCTCTGTCCCCTTTGGAGAGGGAAATCAGTCATTGGCCCTGCTTATGCCAGGAAAACAAGACGGGTAGCCCAGTGTGTATGCCAGTACCACAGAGATAAGTGATATTTTTTTTGTCTTAGAGCTATTTTTTACAAAAGTACTAACAATAGTAAGAATTAAAGGCAAACAGTTTTTAAGTCTTAACCATATGTGCTGTAGACTGAATGTTGTGTCCCTCTAAGACTCATAGGTAATTAGGGGATGAAAACGGAACCCTCGTGGATGCATTCAGATATGACCTGCCTGTCATGTAAGTACGCAGCAGGAAGGCACCCACGTGCAAACCACACAGAGGGCCCTCACCAGACACCAGGTCTGCAGGCACCTTCAACTTGGACATCAGGCCTCCAGAATTATGAGCAATAAGTATTCATTGTTTAAGCTAACTTAATACCCAGTCCATGGTAGTTTGTTACAGAATTGACAACTAAGATACTATTCCAGAAAAAACTGACACTATCGGAGGGGAAGGTTGTATTTTGTGTACTTTTCTAGGGAGCAGAGGGAATACTGTAACTGAAGATAATAATTCTATTCGGTATGAAATAGTGATTGCACTTCATAGTTGGGTGGGTATACTACTAAGTAATTTTAATAAATCTGGCATGGAAGGGAGTAGGAGACCACTCAGGATTAACAAGAGTGTGGAGTTAAAAAAAATATTAGCAGCATACACAGTGATACTCAGGTGACATGGTTTGGAGTTAAAGCTTTGGGGGTTGTGGGAGAGGGAAGGATGGATGTTTACAGACTTCTCCTGCAGCCTCAGTTTGATTTCTCCTCATGGAATACATATTTGTATATATTTGTACATATACAAATCATTTAAAATTTTCTAAAGCTGTCTTTCTTCACACTTTACCTAAGATTATCATATCAAGAAAAAGTATTAATATACTTTTAAAAAAAAATTGGAATGACTTTGGTTGAGTCTGACAGAGCTCCAACAGAGTCCATCAGAGATCAGCTGGGAACTAAGACATCCCCAGTCTAAGCTTATCCTTTACCCTCTGTGTGGGGTCAACTAGAAAGTGGAGGGACTTAGGGTACAGCAGAGAGCAGCAGATGCTGGCTCCCTCCTGGAGCACAGTACAAATTATCACTCACGTTGAAAGAGGATTTGACTGCAAACAGAAAGCCCCACCTTGTAACATGCAGAGTTTCTACCTTGTGATATTTGGACCCAGGCTTATATTTGTAATCACTGTCTATTTCTGTGTGGCTGTTATTTTCTAAAAGTTTATAGAAACTTTTCTCCTGTCATTTTAACTTAAGCATGCACATACACAGACCTTTCTTTGAAACACCTCATGACCTCCAGTTTGAAGCCTAAATCCCTCCTATGGGCAAGAAACCTCCCCCACTTCCTGCTTGCTCTCTCGCTGAGTTGTCTTCCAGCAAAGCTAGATGGCTTATCATGCTCCAAACCCTCCCCTGTTTCTGACTATATTCCTTTTTGCTCTGATTTCCTCCCCATTATACCCCCATAGAACAGAATGTTCCTGTTATTCATCTTCTTGTTGGCAATGGAAACTCCTTTTCAATTTATTTTCTAACTGTAGGAAAACCTCCCTGATTGCCCCAGCTTTTGTGGGATGTCCCACTTAGGTCTTCCTTTAGAATGCTGGATACAGTGAACTTGAGATTGTATTAGTGTCATATGGCTGCCCTAACAAATAACTAAAAACCTGGTTGTTAAAACAATACAAGTTGGGGCCGATGCCGTGGCACACTAGGTTAATCTTCCGCCTGCGGCACTGGCATCCCATATGGGCTCCGGTTCCAGTCCCGGCTGCTTCTCTTCTCTCTGTTGTGGCCTGGGAAAGCAGTAGAAGATGGCCCAAGTCCTTGGGCCTCTGCACCCATGTGGGAGACGAGGAAGAAGCTCCTGGCTCCTAGCTTCGGATTGGACAGCTCCGGCCTTTGCAGCCAATTGGGGAATGAACCAACGGAAGGAAGAGCTTTCTCTCTGTTTCTCCCTCTCACTGTCTATAACTCTACCTCTCAAATAAATAAATAAAATCTTTTTAAAATATAAGAGTGGGAATAAGAGAGGGAAGAGATGTGCAATTCGGGACATGCTCAAGCTGACTTACCTCAAACGGTAGAGTTAGAAACATACCAGGGGATTCCAATTCAATCCCATCAAGGTGGCATGTACCAATGCCATCTCACTAGTCCCAGTGATCAATTTCTGTTCACAATTGATCATAATGATAGGACTAAGAACCAAAGGGATCCCATAAACAAGAATAGTGTCTGCAAATACTAGCTGATAGAATCAAAAAGGGAGAGAATGATCCAACATGGGAAGTGAGATACACAGCAGACCCATAGAATGGCAGATGTCCGAAACAGCACTCTGGCCTCAGAATCAGCCCTTAAGGCATGCGGATCCGGCTGAAAAGCCCATGAGAGTATTTCAGGCATGGAAAGCCAAGACACTCTGGGGAAAAAAAAAAAAAAAAAAAAAAAAAAAAACCTAAATGAAAGATCTCCACGAGTGAGATCCCAGTGGAAAGAACAGGTCATCAAAGAAGGAGGTACCTTTCTCTGAAGGGAGGAGAGAACTTCCACTTTGACCATGGCCTTGTCTAAATATGATCAGAGTCAGTGAACTCAGGGGGCTTCCATAGCCTTGGCAGCTCATGACAAGAGCCTAGGGAGATTACTGATGCCCTAAACAAGAGTGTCAATTTGTTACGTCAACAACAGGAGTCACTGTGCACTTACTCCTCATGTAGGATCTCTGTCCTTAGTGTGCTGTACATTGAGATTTAATGCTATAACTAGTACTCAAACAGTATTTTTCACTTGATGTTTCTGTGTGGGAGCAAACTGTTGAAATCTTTACTTAATGTATGCTGAACTGATCTTCTGTATATCAAGAGAATCGAAAATGAATCTTGATGTGAATGGAAGGGTAGAGGGAGTGGGAAAGGGGAGGGTTGCGGGTGGGAGGGACGTTATGGGAGGGAAGCTATTGTAATCCATAAGCTGTACTTTGGAAATTTATATTCATTAAATAAAAGTTAAAAAAAATAAAAAAATAAAAAATAACAAGTAAGATATAATAAAAAAATCTTTTATTTAATAAATATAAATTTCAAAACTAAAAAAAAAACAATACAAGTTGATCATCATCAAATTCTGTAGGTTGGAAGTCTGCCACAATACTCACTGACCTAAAGCCAATATAGACACATGGCTCTCTTCCTGATGGATGCTCCTGGGAAGAATTTGTTCTTTTGCCTTTTCCAACCTTTCCTAAAGGCTGCCTGCCCTTCTTGGTTGCTGACAATTTTTTAAGGCAGAGTTACAGAGAGAGAAAGAGAGAGATTTTTCATCCTTTGGTTCACTCCCCAGATGGCTGCAATGGCCAGGCTGAAGCCAGGAGCAAGGATCCAAAAGCTTCTGAGTCTCCCATGTAGGTGCAGGGGCCCAGGTACTAGGGCCATCTTCTGCTGCTTTCTCAGGTGCACTAGCAGGGAGCTGGATTGGAAATGGAGCAGCCAGGACTCGAACTGGCACCCATATGAGATGCAGGCTCTGCAGGCAGTGGCTTAACCCACTATGCCACAATGCTCAGCCCCAAGTTTCTGACCTCTTTCTCTGCATTTAAAACTAGCAGCATCCTCTCTCTGATGCTGACTAGCCCTCTTTTACTTGCAATGATCTTTGTGATTTCATTAAGCCAACTGGGTAACCCAGGATAATTGTCCCATCTCATGATCACTAATTCATCACATCTGCACAGTCTCTCTGCCCCATAGCATACCCACAAGTCTCAGAGATAAGGATGTGAACATCACTGAGGACCACTATTTCACCTATAACAGCTGTGTTCCCAGCTCACCTCATAATTCAAACATTAATTGGGTTTGTTTATTAAATATTCTAATATCTAGCACACAAAATCCAGAAGGCTTTGCTAACTGTGGAGGAGGCATGCTCCCATCTTTTGGGTGGTGCCTCCACCTGCCTTCCTCTCGTGTCCTCTCACCTTCCCATGATGCACCCATATGCTGCCCTAAGGTGTGCCTGGTGTTAGACAGTTCTCCAGGTTCTTTCCTCTCCCCAATTCCTGCAGCTCTCCTAGGCTTCCTGGTAGTTCTTGGAAGGAGAACAGAATGCAAATGTGATAATTACAACATCCACTTTACAGAATTTAACTCTATGGAACCCTAGATCTTGCATACTGAGATCTAAGCTCACACTTGGATTGCTGGAGAAAATGCAGTGCACCAAAATGTCAATTATCCATTTAGAACAGCAATCCTTCTACGCTATGCCAGTTCCTTTATTGAGTGTCAGGGCCCATTTTTACCATTGTAAATGTCATAAGTATGCACTTTAAATGAATAGGTTATGCATTCATACATGGTAATAACTATAAATGCAGTTATATAATAAATTAAAATGTGTCCAAGCACCAAATCACTTCTGAGAAGCAGCAGAGCTAGTAAGAACTGGAAGACTAACAGACTATTACAATCAGTTGATGTGCTAGGGAAGGCCTCAAGGGGGAGTAGGGTTGAAGTTGGACTTTGAGTATAACCATTGTGTTAATCTGGGAGAGCACATTTGAGCATAATTATCTTGTTATTGTGGGAAGCCTTTCAAGGTCAGACAGAGCCTAAGGCAGAGAACAAATAAATATTCAGACAGACTGGGGAACCACCCAGGAGAACAGTACAATTTGACCATAGGAGATTAATGGGAGTTAGAGGTGGGAGCAAACATTTAGTAACTGACAAAAGGTCCAGGGAACGTGTTTTTGTTGTCTATCTTTGTGAAGAAAGGAAAGAGAAGAAAATCATTGTAGGAACTGAAACTCTGGTTGTTGTTCTGAGCTCAATGGTAAAACTGTTAGCAAATATTCATGGACAATATATCAGCATCTACTTGTATAGGCAAGACTGTCCAACCAGGTGTAGTTTTTTCTAAGGTTCCCTTCATGTAATGGACACAGAAACCATGACATAATCAATGGTGAGATTCAAAATGTGTATCTACTGGTTGAGCAGTGGCACCAACCAGTCAGAAAAACTGCCAGTTGTAAAAGACAGCTATTACCAACGAGCCAAATGCATCAATGAAAAATGAGCCCTGGACACTATTATATAAAACTGTTTTCCTCTTAGCAAAACTGGATGTTCTTTCAGAAACGTCCTTTCAAAGCACCCGGAGGGACCTAATAAATTCTGATTTCTGCCTCCATTTTCAGCAGATGAATTCAGTTTGCTCCACTGTATCAATAGCTGCATGAATACAAGCCTATTCCTTCAGCACTGTGATCCCTTCTCCCAAATGAAGGAAACGTAGAGAAAGGTGGAAGGAGGCTTGACAACTGAGACAGTGATGTTAAATTCTTTCCTTGAGGTACATCTAAGTTTGCAGGAGGTAACTAAAGGCCAGAAACGGCTCCTGGAATATTGTGCCAACGTTTATTGCTTATTGGTTATACATGGAGCCTGAATCTGTTCACGTCCTCTCCTTGGTCTCTCAATCTGCCTTCAGTTGGTAAGGACACTATCGATAGCAACTACAGCAATTCATGCTTCATTATTTGTTTATTTTTAATTTACTCTGCTGCAATAGAAGAAAGCCTAATGGATTCTCAAGCCACATGAGCTGAACTTTCCTACCTGCCTTTCAAGCCTGTTCAGACTCTTCTAGTTAAAAACCCAACATGGAGGATCCTTTTTGTTCGTATTTTAAGGCATTCTGTACAGGGCTATGGGATTTGTCTTCTTAGCCTTTTGTGAGAGCAGTGTTTCACATCCAGAACCTTGTGTCTGGGTTTCTTTTCTTTTTTTTTTTTTTTTATGTTGTGTTTCTTGATAGTTTGATGAGTGGCTTGTTACAAAAATAAGAATTTTAGAAAAGAAAAAAATGAATGTCCTTGGGTTAGCTCAAAGCAGGCGAGAGGCACGTGGTAATATGGGAGATGGAGCACTCATGGGATCTCGACACAGAAAACTGTGATGACTGAGTCTGCAGGAGCTTTAGAGTGTCAGTGAGAGCCTCATTCTCCTGCTCCACACAGCACGAACCTGGCCTGGCTGCTTGCTTTCTTCACCTCTGTGTCTCTGAAGATACCTTCTATGTCTTCCCACTATCAAAGCGCTGCCCTCCCCTTTATAAACCTTCAGGCTATGGGGTGTGGGGTGTAGCATTCAGGTTAGCTGGCTGACCTTAGACAGCTGGCATAAGCTCTGTGGTCTCAGTTTCTGGAAAATGGGCTCTCACTCCATGAATCCTTGCAACCACCATTGTGGCTCCTCCCTGCTAGATTGTTCTTGTTCTCAAGACTGACCCATCAGAGTGAGGGTCTTATAGAACCTCCTTCCTTCTGTAGGGTGAGCTCTTTCCAGCAGGTCATATCAAGGTCACTGGCCGGGCTATGGTTGGACCGTCATTGGCGTGAGTGCTCATCACTCACTCTGTCTTCCAGAACTCAGTGACTGCACACTGGTTACCTATGAAGCTAAACAGGGCTGCCCAGAGTTCCTGCATCAAGCAGTTGGGTGTGCAGCAGGCCCCTAGAAGGGAACCTTGGTATGGACCCTCCCACCAGGGCCTGTCCTCTGAGCCCAGGCTCATGTTTCCAATCACCTACTCAGTGTCATTCTCTGGCCATCTCACAGTCAAGTCAAACACTGAACTCATGATCTTAGCACAGACATGCTCTCCTCGCACTCTCTTTTTTTTTTTTTTTTTTTTTTGACAGGCAGAGTGGACAGTGAGAGAGAGAGAGACAGAGAGAAAGGTCTTCCTTTTGCCGTTGGTTCACCCTCCAATGGCCGCCGCGGCCCGTGCGCTGCGGCCGGCGCACGGCGCTAATCTGATGGCAGGAGCCAGGAGCCAGGTGCTTTTCCTGGTCTCCCATGGGGTGCAGGGCCCAAGCACCTGGGCCATCCTCCACTGCACTCCCTGGCCACAGCAGAGAGCTGGCCTGGAAGAGGGGCAACAGGGACAGAATCCGGCGCCCTGACCAGGACTAGAACGCGGTGTGCTGGCGCTGCAAGGCGGAGGATTAGCCTAGTGAGCCGCGGCGCCGGCATTCTCCTCGCACTCTTCACCACTCAGTCGGTGGCAACTTTATCATCCCAGTTGTTGGGGCCCTGAACCTTTTTTTTTTACAGGCAGAATGGACAGTGAGAGAGAGAGAGAGACAGAGAGAAAGGTCTTCCTTTGCCGTTGGTTCACCCTCCAATGGCCGCTGCAGCCGGCGCGCTTCAGCCAGCCCACCGCGCTGATCCAAAGCCAGGAGCCAGGTGCTTCTCCTGGTCTCCCATGTGGGTGCAGGGCCCAAGGACTTGGGCCATCCTCCACTGCCCTCCCTGGCCACAGCAGAGAGCTGGCCTGGAAGAGGGGCAACCGGGACAGAATCCGGCACCCCGACTGGGACTAGAACCCGGTGTGCTGGCGCTGCAAGGCGAAGGATTAGCCTAGTGAGCCGTGGTGCTGGCTGGGGCCCTGAATCTTGACATCATCCTTGAGTTCTTTCTTCCTGTAGTATTTCCCACATGTCTCCTATTCTGTATCTCATCATTTAGAAACTACAATCAGCTCTCTTTCCACTCTGGAATAAGCTGGTTTTTTTGTCCATTTAATAATAACTTCCAGCTAGTGCCCCCTGCTCCCGGTACTGCCTGCTCTGGATAGAGCTCAGGTGATCCTCAAAAATGTGAGTAAGGTCATGTATCTCAGCACTTGTTCCCCATCTCTCGCCAGTAAAAGCCACAGTTCCTGCAGTGATCCACAAAGAGCTGCTCGCTCTCTGATCTTGCCTCCTGCTCTCATTTCTCCCTCTCCACCTCTGCCACAGCAGCCTCCTAGCTTTGCATTGAATGACGCAGGCACACCCTCACCTTCTGCCCTGTGCATTGATCATACCTCAGCCTGGAACATTCTCCCCTCAGGCCTGTCTCTGCTGCACTCTCTCATCAATTTCAAGTCTTGGCTCAAATGCCATCTTCTCAGTGATGTTTCCCTGACAACTTTATATAATGCTGCTGGTCTCTTTCCACTGTGCCCTCATTTTCTTTCTTATTTTTACTGAGACTGAGAAAATTAGCCAACGTTGTAGAAGAAAAGCTAGACTAACGTAGCTCCAAATCTTACATTTCTTTGTATGTTTCATGATGTCATGAAGATAAGATTCAGAACTGGTCTATGAATTAATGTAACTAGTATCCAACCATTTAAATCTTATAAGTGTATGCTATCATGAAAATAAACTGAAAAATAATGTCTTAAAACTTAAGAAAAGAGCTATTTGAACAGTTCAAACAAGCAAATTGGTTTAATATCTGGCAAAAGGAACACATTTGCATCCTGTCCCTGAAAACAGAAAGTTATCAAAGATCACAGCTTATTTTTACTGGCAACAAGAGTCCCTTCTGTGTGCACCCACTGAGGCTTCAAATACCCCATGCTTGAGACCTTCAGAGACACTGCTCCCCTCTCGTAAACCTTAAAGACATTTGAAAATAGTGACATTTACTTAAAAAGTTAGCTTAACTCAATAACTACCAAATGTCTTTGGAGAGAACTGCTCTGAAAGACGCACTTCTGTCAGAGGCAAAATCCAAGCTGTAGGTATGGAGAGCTGCTCTGTCTGTTCTGAAACTGTTTTCTACTCTTGGCTTCCTGGGTACTTCCTGGGCTCTTCAGAGGGGTCTACTTACTCTCTGCTCTCTGATCTCTGCCCTCCCAGGGCCTCTCAAACTATGCTCCAGCTCTTGACTCACCAGAGAGAGGAGAGCTCCCGTGTCCTCCTGGGACTTCTGGTCTTGTCATGAGTTCTTGCTCTCTGGAAAGGCCCCCTCCTCACCAGGCCCACTCCCACTTTCCCCCTCTCTGTGTCTCTGTGCTGCACAGCTGGTCTGTGCCGCAGTATCTGCTGTCTTCTTTGAGGGAAGGGGGCATCTTCACTTGTTGTTCTGAGCCCAGGTCCCAGACGGTCCAAGTGGATGACACAAAGGTCGGTCCTCACTTGAGCTCCTGGGCACCCAGCCCCCAGCCCTTCCCATTTCCAACCTCTGATCTCCCTTTGGAAAGATCCCCAACAACTGGGATGATAAAGTTGCCAGCGACTGAGTGGTGAAGAGTGCGAGGAGAGCATGTCTGTGCTAAGATCATGAGTTCAGTGTTTGACTTGACTGTGAGATGGCCAGGGAATGACACTGAGGAGGTGATTGGAAACATTTCCAGTAAATTTTTCCCCAAAGCTATGAAAATGTCCCATTTTGGGTTTATTTGCAAAATACACATTACTGCTAATTCGTATGATAAAAGAATGACCTTTCTATGGAGTCCCTAAGACTTACTCCAGTATTTAAGGAAATGATCCTCTGGGTTTGGCAACAGCAAAATGATTCAAATATGTCTTAAGTACAACATTGATCCAAATTATACCAAATACAATGGGTAGAAGTTGTTCCAGAGTTCCCATATACATTTTTTTTCATTTAATGATGTAGCTTAATGTCCTGACTTGTACAATAATATAAATATGCTTTTGAAATTGAAACAAGAATAGCAGAATGTATTCACTTGCACTGCACATTCTTCTAAAAATAACTTGAAGTGGAATATCATAAATATTCCCAATTACATTAATAGTTGGAGGCATGTAACATTTACTAAGAACTGAGAAATTAAAGTGAGGTAAATATCTGAGTGAAATTAACTCAGAAAGGAGGGGCTCCAAGTATTCAAATATTGATTTTCACTGTAAAGAAATACTGTGCCTGCCTGCCTTACAAAATTAATTAAGCTCTGTGTTAATTAATCACTACAGCTCTATAATGAGAGGCTGCCAATCACCCGTCAAATTGTTTACAGATGAAATCCTAGCCTAAAATTCATCTGGTTAATGATCTAAGTTAAATTTAACCCTTGTCTCAGGACCTCAGATGTGATTCCAGATCGCAGCCGTGTGTACAGCTTCAGAATCCTCTATGTGCCTCTACTTCTCCAGGGACATTGTCAAGCCCCAGATCTCACTGAACTTCTGGGCTCATGGCTGGGACTTCTCCGCACCTTCCTCAACTGTGAAAATAAAGTTGATATACAGAAAGTCTGTGAATATTATTAGTTAATTAACTTTATTTGACAGCAAGAGAGAGAGGGCGAGAGAAAGAAATCTTACATTACCTGATTCACTCTCCAAATGCCTGCAGCAGATGGGGCTGAGATTGAAGTTAGGAGCCAGAACTCAGTCCTGGTCTCCTAAGTGAGGAGCAGGGATTCAGCTACTTGAGCCACTACTGCTGCCTTCCAGGGTCCCCGTTACCAGGAAACTGGAATGGGAAGCAGAGAAGAGACTTGAACCCAAATGGGATGTGGGTACCCCAAGCAGCATCTTAGCTGCTGTACCACATGCCCATACCTGCACCTATTTATTTTCTGTCTTATAGACTAATGCATGTGATAAAGAAATTCTGGCGCCCTAGGTTCTAGTCCCAGTTGGGGCGCCGGTTCTGTCCCGGTTGCTCCTCTTCTAGTCCAGCTCTCTGTTGTGGCCCAGGAGTGCAGTGGAGGATGGCCCAGGTCCTTGGGCCCTGTATCCACATGGGAGACCTGGAGGAGGCACCTGGCTCCTGGCTTCGGATCGGCGCAGTGCCGGCTATAGCAGCCATTTTGGGGGTGGACCAACGGAAGGAAGACCTTTCTCTCTGTCTCTGTCTCTCTCTCTCTCATTGTCTAACTCTGCCTGTTTAAAAAAAAAAAGAAAAGAAAAAAAGAAATTCTTTTCTGTTATTAACCGTAAAATTACTAAACTATTTGACATCTTCATTGCTAAAAAGTTTCAAAATTTAGATAAATATGCCACCAGGCTATGACAAAATACCAATATGGCTTCTATTATCATGCCAAGTTTATATTTTCCTTAAAACTTTTGGCTTGTTGCTTCTTGGTGATATTTCTTCTCTTTTATTCACATTACTTACATAGAGTCAATTTCCTTGAAAATGAAAGCTACAATATTCAAGAAATCTATCCTAGGAAACTGTCAATCTCTCCAGCACTTCTGATTTTAGAAGTAGATTAAACTATGCCCGAAAGGGACTTCTTGGACTGAGTCATTGACTAACTTCTTTATATGATAGAAAAAATCTGTCCAAAGGAAAAATTCAACGGACCCTCCAACATTTTAGCTAACAAAAAGATAGTTTTGAGTGGTACACATATGTGGGGCATTATTTTTGGCATGGGGGTTCCCTTCCAAGTGGTTTCCTCATGTAGCAATGACATAGGAGTGAGGATAATTAGAGCAGGGTAAGGAGTTCAGGAAAAGGAAAATGCCTGGGAACTAGATCATGTCTGTGGTCAAGGATGAGTAAAGGCTTCTATGGTGAGCAACCCACAGTCAAGCAATGTTTTCAAGTTCAGGGTCAGGTAATGAATTCAATGCAACACTGTTCAATAAGGAAGCCATGGGGCCAGCTTTGTGGCATAACCCGTAAAGCCGCTGCCTGTGATGCCAGCATCCCATGCCGGCTCGAGGCCCAGCTGCTCCACTTCAATCCTGCTCCCTGCTAATGCACCAGGGAAAGCAATAGAGGACGGCCCAAGTGCATGGGCCCCTGAACCCACGTGGGAGACCCAGAAGCTCCTGGCTTCTGGCTTCAGACAGGCCCAACTCCAGCCATCGTGGCCCTTTGGGGAGTGAAGCAGTGGATGAAAGATCTCTCTCTCTGCAACTCTGACTTTCAAATAAATAACTAAATCTTTAAAACATTAAGACAGGGAAGATAAAAAGATATCAGAAGATTTAAAAAATATAATAAGGAAGCTGTGAGCCCCCTGTTACTGAACATTTGAAATGTGGCTAGTCTAAATTGAGATGTGATATATGCACAGAATACATTGTGTATGGCTGATCCAGTCAACTTACATATGTATTTCCCCAGACCTTGTGTGTGTGTGTGTGTGTGTGTGTGTGTGTGTCTAGAGGACTCAAACAATACAATACATTGTTATTAACTGCAGCTACCATGTTGTGCTACAGATCTCTTGAATTTACTGCTCCTATTTAACTATCTACTTTTCAAGTCTCTGCATCTGTCGTATTTACTAATGTCTCATTGACTAAAGACAAGTCCAGAGTCAGTGCAAAAGGGACCACATGAAGGCATGGACACCATAATATAGTTCTCTGTCAGCACCAGAGGTGGGTAACATCAGGTCATTTATTGACTAAGATAGCAGGATGCAAGTAGAGGGACTGTAGGAAAGATGATCTGAAAAGTGTATGCCATGGTACTTTGGAATGCCTGACTCTCCACGGTGAGAAAAGTACAAGCAATTGGGCAGGTCACAGGCAATCACTGCATGCTTCAAGTAGAGATGTCCAATATGTATAGGCTGGAATTGTTAAGCTGGAGAATGAGTCAGCGCTCTTGGTAGCAGGAAACAGAAACTGTGCCCTAAACAGAAATATTTGAATTAATTGGTTGGAAGTGGAATCAAGGGCAGAGAATCTGTAACAGTTTACTGGCCTGAGCTGGGTTTTCAGAGAATGTCCCAGCAAGGTTCTCTTGCAACAATGTGCTCTTGCAACATTGTGCTCAACACCATCAAGAAAGCTGCAAGAAGCAAGTCTGAGTGAGCGTTTTCAACAATCATTGAAGGATGTGCAGAACACCAGCAGGAGGCCCCTTCTGCTCCCCTTTGCTACCTCCAGGCTACTCCCCTAACCTTTGCTAGGAAAGCCCTGGCAAGCTACTTCTTGAGAGAACTGTCCCTTTCTGCTGCCTCCTCTGCTATCACAAGTAAATAAAGCTTTCCTTTGAGCAGCTTCTGCTTGAGGATCATTATTTGGCGACATCCACAGCAAACGGACTTCTTGTGTTTGCTAATGGGAAAAGCTCACAGAATGAAAGGAAAAACTGAACAGCCTTGTCTCTGGAGGAAGAGAAACCTGGATGGCCCTACTGGACTAGGGATCAATGAGCAGGAACCAGTGGGCATCTCTGCAAGGCCCAGCTGTTAGAGTCAACTGCAGCTGTTTCTATTGCCTCCAACCAAGGTTCAGATTTCCAAGAGAAGGAACCTTAGGGTCTATGTGTGTCAGTTTTTCATCATTTGACAAACACTGGAAAGAAGATCTAGGTCAACAGTCTTACCAAGAATGCATGCGGTGGGCACAGATCATTTAGCAAGAAATCCTTGAAGATAAGTATGAGTGGGAAGGCACTGTAGCGGAATTCATGTACAGAGATGAGACACCAAGGCTTTTACCAGGAACTAGTCCTTTATTATTATTATCCCTAATATAATAATAATTATTATTATGCCAGTATAAGGCCTAATTGGATTTTTATCCAAAAGCCTGAGCTTGGAACAGTGAGCAGTATTTCCTTATGTATGGTTTTAGCTTTTTTCTACATGCATACATTTGACTGGATATTCTAACATTACGTTGCAGTTACAGGAATTGATACAATACTGCACATGAGTTCAGAGTTACTGATATTTCTTTCACACACACACTGAGCTGTATGCTGTCTGCCAAGGGTTAACGCCATTGCTTGGTTTAGCAATCAGAAGCCATAATGGTTACATAGGAGCAGATAACAGTTGAAGCATTCATTTAATGCCTTCTTGTTGCTCAGATCACATTCAGCACCAGTATCCCAACTTTAGCCTCCAGTCCCATTTCCCATCAGGTCTTGCTGCCTCAGCCTCACCCTTTGTCTTCACAATGTGGCACAGTTTGCCATTGAAAACAGTTTGGAGATGTCTAGCCCACTGATTGGATGCCCACGATTCATTCACCTGCCTCTGGAACTCTGCCAGGCAAGTCCCTTCCTGCCTGCTCTCCCCTGCCCATCCCCCTTTACCAAGGCCACTGCTCCAGGCCCCACAGACCCATCAAGCAGGATCTGCACAAACTGAGCAGAACCGTGCTCATAGAAGGTAGGACGCTGTCTAGGTGGCTACTGTCTAAATGTGCAAAGAGTAGGGATGGAGGGGGTGTGGAAATGCCAGGCAGGTGTGGTGAGGAGGGCAGGAACGCAGTTCAGGTCACTGGAGTCTTGATCGAGGGGTTAAGGGGCGAGAAGGGTGAGGAATGGAAGCAAGGACTGCTCTTTAAAAAATATTTGGTGAAAGCAGTTGCAGTGAGTTCTAAAAATATCGTCCATATGGTAGCATTATCAAAAATGATATATAAACACTTTGAGCATTTCGGTTTAACTAAAAACATGAGTGAATATTTACTCTCCATTATTTTTGCAGCAGGGCTGAAGTCTTTGAGTGACGGAACACCAATGCCTCATCTTCACCTTGATTCTAAATGGCACACTCCAAAGGGCGCAGTCTAAAATGCTCAGCTTCTGTTCTTTTAAAGAAAAGTGCAGCTCTTAAACCCACTTGGGAAGTAATCTAAGTGCAGGACCCTTGTAGATTATTATTGATTTTCTTAACTCATTCCTATTCTTGTCTATTCCTATTTTGAGAGAAGAGTTTTAAAACTTACTTTAATTGACACACAAAATGATATATTTTTATGGAGTGCAGTGTGATAACTCAATACATACATGCCTGTGCTGTGTTGAAAGCAGGGTAATCAACCTTTCCACCTCCTCAAACATTTATTATGTTTCAAGTCTATGCTTGCCTCTCTTCCAGTTCTGTATTAAAGACAGAGGAAGTGGTGAACTGTAGGCACTGCTGTACTCACAAGGGCATATTCTTCTTATCTGACTATATTTTGGCACCCATTATCCAACCTTCTTCTATGCCCTCTACCCAGCCCCTTGCTAACCTCCAGTAATCACTTTTCTCTCTTATTCTGTGAGATCAAGCTTTTTATCTCCCTCATGTGCCTGAGAATATGCAGGACTTGAGTGTAAAAAGGTTTCAGCAAATTCACCTTTGAGTTCTTTTCAAAGCCCTCAACTTGTTTTTCTGGGTGAGCTTTGGCACAGTGGTTGAGGCACCACTTAGGACGTCCACATACCATATTGGAGTGCCTGAGTTCAAGTTCCAGATCCACTTCTCTGCTTCTGCTTCCAGTTTCCTACCCCTGCACACCCTCCGTGGCAGCTATGATGGCCCGAGCTCTTGAGTACCTGACAGTGATATGGGAGACCTGACTTGATTTCCAGACTTCTGGCTTCAGCCTGGCCCAGCCATGACTATTGTGCGCATCTGAGCAGTGAACCAGTGGATGGGAGATCTGTCTCTCATTTTCATAAAAATAATTACAGGGGTATTTTTCAGTTTACCTTATCTTTAAATTAAAAACTAAAAGGTGGAGTTGAAGTGCCATAACCACAGTTGGAGGGAAAGGCTGTTGATAATGCATAACCAACAACTCACTGGTGGGGTTCTATAGGGCTGGTGTCCTGGTCCCCAGATCCAAAGGCAGGAGGCAATCTTCAGGTGTTATCCATGGAGTGGGACAGAAGTTCCATTCTGTGAAGAATGGCAAAAAAGGGCCTGAGATCTTCCTCTGCGGATGCTATGCTGGTCTCAGACTAGCAGGGTACCACTCCATGCATAGCTTAAAATGTTTACTGATTATTTGCAAGATCAGTAGTTATATTAAACCATACGGAATTTCTTCTTGTTGCTGTTGCTTCTGTTTACAAGTAAACTTCAATTCCAATATGTACTCTGTTTTTTTATTATTTATTTAAAATTTCCACTAGCGTGGTTTTCCATCAGTACAACAGCTACTGCAATTGTCCCAATCTGTTTTCCTGTTTGACTCTATGAGCAATTGTGAAGTCAACATGAACATCTATCTGCATCAGCACTGAATTCCTAGGCCTCTATCAGGAAGCTAAATATTTGTTTAATGAGCAATGATATACTTTGCCCTTGAGAAAGCCATTTCTAGCTCTTAGCAACTATACTTTCAATAATGCTAAGCCAGTTTAAATGTGTGAATAACTAATAGGTTATATTTTAAATAAGACTATGCTAATTAGAGCTTTTTTCATTACATAGTGACTATATCCAGCCCTTTTTTGTTTGTGATAATAAAATTCTTCGTATTAAATGAAGTGAATGTGTGTGTGTGGTCTCTCGGGATCCCTGGTACAAATTTAGACAGTGAGAACAGCAAATACGACAGCAGGTTGCCACCTAGTGGACATTTAATGAAATGTCTAGACATCAAGTTTTGCTGACACAGCCTCATAGCGCACAGCAGTAATGGGACCATAACGCACAGGACTGACGAGATGCCCTCCTATACAGCTCTCTAGTTCCACACGATCAGCCGAGACTCTAGACTCATCAAAATTGAATTTTAAAATCAAGGCTTGAAATCAGAAGGTAAAATGCTTAACACTCATTGAGGACCTGCTTTGTGTCAAGCACCGGCTAAAAGCTTTAGCTGAATTCCTCATATGATCCTGACAGTAACACTTTTATAACCACCGGCCCCTCTTACAGAGTAAGAATCTGAGGCATAGGGCAATTCAGTAACTCACTCAAAGTCCCCTGACCCCCAAACTGGGGAGCTGAGGTCTGAATGCAGACTGAGAGCTTCAGAGCCCAGGTTTCCTGTCCAGACAGAGAAACCTCCCTCAGTTACATGTGCAGAACACTGGCACAGGACCTCACTTTATCAAATACAGTATCTGGTGGGGGAGTGGCTTCGGGTTCTTTATTGAATGTGTATGATACTTGGAAGTTGCACTGGGCTTCCAAGAAAGCACTGGGTCCCTGTGCTGGAATTCAGTGGTGGCATGGGAGAAGCCACTGGTACCCTACTCCTGCCTGACAGAGCTGGCCTGACACCAGACTTCCAACTTCGTGGTTGCTATTTAGAGAATGATCAGCACCTTGTGAAAGGGTGACACTGAGGAAGGGTTGAATAAAACAAAGAATTGCCCTCAACACTGGAGATGGAATTTGTACTTGAACAAAGGAAGGGGGTACTTGCGCTCCAGTGCTCCCCCTATGCTGTGTCCAGATCTTTTTATAGCTCTTACACCATAACGAAGATTTTAGTCTCTTTACTGACTCCTTACCCTCACCACTGCCCCCAGACAAACTCCTCCATCAGCTACAGAAAGGATATTCCGAATCCAGACTTCTGGACCTAGTACTACTTAATACAGGGTATCTCTATGTGATACAGCTGACACCTCAAGCTTTTCATGCCCAAAATGGAACTCTTAGCCTTTCTTCAAAAACAACACAATTTCCTGTCTCAGCTAAGGACAGCTCCATCCTTCTTAGGTGCAAAGCCTTGAAGTCAACCTTGACTCTCTTTTTTCTCTCCTGTTCCACCTCCTACCCACCCACAAGTCCTCTATGAAATGCCAAGAATTTACCTCCTTATCAGAGCACCATGGCACAGCTGCCACGTGTCACCTGGATTCCTGCAATAGCCACCTCACTGGTCCCCACAGGGCAGATGCTCTGCACACAGCACACAGCTGGTCAGATGCTGGCTGCCCACTTGCTCAAAAACCCACAAGGGCTCCCAATTTCCAAGTCCAAGGCAAAGCGCTCACAATGGTCCTCAAGATATCAGAGTTCTGCCCCCAGGTACCCTTCTAACTTTTCAACTTCGCTTCCGGATAACAGGCAGAGAAGACTGACGTGTCTGAGAGATGTGCTCTCATGATGCACCAGCACTGGTGTGTCAGAAGCAACTGCTGAGCTACAGCCATACATCAGTGCTCACTTTGCATGACTTTAGTGAAAAGCTAAAGTGTCAGCTCCTATCACAGTAATACTCCAAACCACACCATCTCACTAGTAGCCCACAACAAGGAGCAATTTTTTTTGGCTTACATGTTTGCAGGGCTCACTTGAATGGACTGGGTTCACTGATCTTGGCTGAGTGAGTTTGCTCATACATTTGAGGTCTTATTTTTACCTTGGTCTTGTCTAGAATGATAGGGCTATTCAGTTCTGTCCCTATGACTCTGCTCCCCCAAGTAGAGCTCATGGCCAAAGTAGGGCAAGCAAAACGATTCCGGGCCCCATGTCATCCATAGTTGGACTGGCACTCTCTCTTCTGCTGTTTTCTATCGTCTAAAGCAAGTTAGCCTGAATTCAAGTGGATAAAGGGATAGAATTTACATCTTCACTGAAACTGCAAAAATGACATGACAAAGGCTGTCAGTTCAAGAACAGATGAATATTTGGGGCCATGGACATGGCCAACTACCGCACCTTTCCTGGCCCATACTCTACTCAGACCTTGATCGAAAGTCCTACTCAAGCTCAGGCTCAAGTCCCCCAAGCCGTCACCTCCCAGATTTTTACACT
This sequence comes from Oryctolagus cuniculus, assembly GCF_964237555.1. Classification (NCBI taxonomy): domain Eukaryota; kingdom Metazoa; phylum Chordata; class Mammalia; order Lagomorpha; family Leporidae; genus Oryctolagus; species Oryctolagus cuniculus. The sequence continues at coordinate 23,319,025 of NC_091441.1, read as the reverse complement.
GGTCAGGCACGTCTGGGTTCAGTAGACTTCTGACCTCAGCTCACTGCTGTATTGGAATTAACCACACTCTGAAACGTGACACTGTAGTCATTTAACAACACGTTAATTGTCATGGAAAATACATTTAAGGGATAAACAAATACCTTGAGGAAGAGTTGTTCATAGAGCATAACTTATGCCCAGGTCCTTGATGAAGGTTGGAAGAGGGATGCAGATGCAGTTACCAGACAACGCATTGCTAAGGACCTGAGAATCAGTTGAACGACAGAGCCAAAGAAGGACTTTCAATAGACAAGAAAGAATGTACTACAGAATTCTGGCTGAACACAAAGAAGATAAAATAATCAAAAGACTTGAGGCTCACATTCTTGCAATCACCCCACAACCTACATATATACCCCTCTTTTGTGGTACACAGGTTCTGCACAAACCTGCACCATTAACACCTTCTCTTCTCCAGCAGCCTCCAATGTCACTTTCAATGACTTTTTTCCCTTTGAAATCTCTCTCATCACATAATGTTTTTTTGAAAGATTATTTTATTTGAAAGGCAGAGTGACTATTAGAAGAGATAGAGACCCACAGAGAGAAAAAGTGACACACAGAGAGAGACGTCAAGAGATCTTCTGTCTCCATAAATGCTCATAACAGCTCAGGCTGGGCCAGGCCAAAGCCAGGAGTCTGTAACTCCAGCCAGGTCTCTCTCTTTGGGTGGCAGGGGCCCAAGCAGTTAAACCATTATTTGCTGCCTCCCAGGTGCTTTATCAGGAAGCTGGATCATAAGCCCAGAATAGCTGAGAATCAAACTGGTACTCTCATATGGAATGCAGGTATCCCAAGCTGCCTCTTAGCCTACTGTGCCGTGACACCTGCCCCTGTCCTACTGTTGACATTTGCATCAATTCTGTGAAGAGAATTTGGGAAAAGCAATGTTATCAAGAGTATGATTTGGGCATCCATGTGGCCTAACAGTTCAGATACTGCTTGTTATGCCCACAGCCCATGTTGGAGTGCCTGAGTTTGAATCCAGGCACTTTTATATAGATAAAAATGTATATATGTGATTCTATATACCCTTGTTTTATAATCATAGAATTATGATTATAATTATGATGAATCTGGCTACCACAGAGTAGGGACCTGACTTTCAAAGAACTTGTGATTGAGTTGGACTACCATGCATGAGTCCACAGTAAACAGGATGAGACAGAGTAGATGTGGAGCTAAATCCAATGGTGTAGACAAGGAGCTCTGGGGAGGAAAAGTACAACAATTAAGAAGACACAGTTCCTGCCCTGAAAATTAGCCACTACCCCAATGGATTTTAGAGTTGCAGTGCTAATAAATCATGTTTCAGACAAAACTAAAATCACCGCTTCTTGATTTCTCAGCCTCAGAAACTACGATGCACCTAATTCTTACAGCACTCAAAATCTGTACCACATAATTGAACACCTAATTGTATATTTTCTAGTAATGCTTGCTGTTTTTTCAGGATGGTTAGTCTTTTACTCCTACCAGATTGCAAAGCCACTAAGGCCTGGGAACATATGTGCCTACATAGAATTGAATGAGACCTTCGAGATCATTCTGCATAATTTTTTCATTTCTACAGCTGGGGGAACTGAAGACCAACAAATTGTGTTGTCCAAGCTCATACAGCCATTTTGGGCTTAAAAAGTCTTTAGTACTCTGTTTGTCTCCATCTCCGCTTGACTGATGTAGAAAGGAGAGTGTGCACAGCTTTTTCCAGGGATTTTGTGAAAGTAGATTGTTCAGAATTTACCTACCTTCGAAGCTGGAATAATAGCAGGAAGCTTGATGCTGTGGTTTTGGTAGGGATTGTCTTGAGAACATGGATCAGCATCACTTTGGTCAGTAAGACTTGAATGCAAATAGCAGGACTTGAAACCCTAATTAAACTTTCTCTCCCAGCACAGGAGCCACTAGCCTTTCTCCAAGTGAGACAGCTGATGGCATAAACTCTGGCTCTGAGTGAGACAAAGTGGTGAGGACCTGACCTGGGTTTGACAGACCAGGGAGAGAAGTGGGCGCATTCTATGAGACCAAGTCTGGGTCTGGAGGAGACAGTACTATGATTTCTCCTTAGAGAACCAAAATAATACATCTTGAAACACTAGTTTCCCTATACCTCTTCATAATCTGTTCCTACCATTTCTGCCCTAAGGTCTACACGCAATCAGGGATCTGCTTGAGTGTAGAACTCTGGGTTGGTGCACACAGTCTTGATTTTATACAAAAGGAATCATACAATATGTAATGTTTTTGCTTGAGTTCTTTTGCTCAGTTTAATCATTCTAAAATTTGTTCATGCTCATCATGAAATTCATTCCTTTTTGTTACAAAATAGTATCTCATTATATAGGTGCATTCTAGTTTGTTTATCCACTCACCTGTTGACAGATATTTGAGTTCCTTCCAATATTTGCTTATGAGTATGACAGCTAAACCTGCTACATGTATGAATGGATTTCAACCTTTTTCTTTGCGTGAAAATAAAATTATATTTTGTTTCATTTTCCATGAACTTTTTGAAGTCACCTTATACTCATTTGTACACAAGTCTTTTTAAAGTTTCCAAGTTGGAAATTCAACCCAGATCTCCCATGTGGGTGGTGGCATTCAATGACTTGAGCCATCACCACTGCCTCTGAGGTCTGCATTAGCTAGAAGCTAGAGCCAGGAGCCAGCTGGATATCTAACTCAAATACTCTAATATGGGACATGCAAGTCTTAACCAAAGTTTTAATGATTAAGGTAAATGCCTGCCCCAAAGTACAAGGCTTAGTACAGATATTCACTTTAATTTCTCTTGAGTGAATACCTAGGAGTGGAATGACTAGATCATATGGAGATTATATGTTTAACTTTTAAAGAAGCTGCCAAACTGTATTTGCAGATTATCGATATCATTTTACAATCCCATTGGCAGTTTTGCCTTCAGTTCTTCCTCATTCTTACCAACACTTGGTATGGCAGGTGTTAGTAGTATCTCATTATAGTTCAAACTTGCATTTATCTGATGACTAACAAGATTGAACCTCTTCTCACGAGCTTATTTCTAATATACATATTTTCTTTGGTGTATTATTTGTGTATTATCTGTGTATCTTTGGTGTATTATTTATTATTTTTAGTCCATTGTTGTTTATTTCCTTTATCAAATACATGATATGCAAACACTTTCTCATATTCTGTAGCTTGAGTTTCATTCTATTATCTATGTCTTTCCAAGAGCAGGAATTTTATAAGTTTGATGAAGTCCAAATTATCATTCTTTTATGAATCATGATTTGGGCCTTGTGTTTTAAAATGTTTTTTAAAATCTTCCACCCCAAGATCACAAAGATTTTCTCCCATGACTTTTTTTCTTTTCCTGGAAGTTTTATGATTTTAGGTTTTAATTAGGGCTATGATTCATTAAGATTTAATTTTTGTGTATGATATAGAAATTCATTGAATTTTTTTGCATGTGGGTTGACAACTGTTCCACCATGATTTATTGAAAAGGCTTTACTCACTAATAAATTGTTTCTGTACTTTTGCTGAAAATCAGCCATCCATATATATGTGTAGGTCTATTTCTGGATTCTGTATTTTAGTCAAACTTTAGATGACTTTGTCTATCTCTATGCCAATATTACTGGTTTTGCTTACTGGTGTTTTATGATCAGTCCTGAAATCGGATGGCTTTAGTCTTCCAAATCTATTGTTTTGGCTACTCTAGGACCTATGCATTTCTATACAGATTCCAAAACCAGCTTGCCAATTCTTACTAAATATTCTGTTGGGATTTTGATTGGGATTACAAGAAATCTATAGATGAGATTGAGACAGATTTATATTTTACCATTATGAAATCTTCCAACCAATGAACCTGATACATCTTTTCTTTTATTTATGTTCTTCTTGAAGACTTTTCATTTAAGTCTTCTTGAGTTTCTCATGGTAATTGTAGCAATTTTATTTGCATTTCAATTGTTCACTGTTAGTATCTCAACATGTAATTAACTTTTATATTTATTTCATACTCTGCTACCCTAGAAATAGCACTCCTTAGAATCTAATCTTCTGTATTATAAAATCATATAAATTCATAGAATATAATATTGGCACCAGAGAAGTACAGTTTGTTTCTTTCCTTCAAATCTGCACGTCATTTCATTTCTTTTTCTAATTGTATTGTGCTACCTAGAATCTCCAGTAACATGCTGAAATCAACTGTGAGAGTGGGTATCCTTGTCTTTTTGTCATCTTAGGTGGAAGCATCTGGCCATTCATCATTAAATACAATGTCAGTGGTTGCATTTCCATAGATAATCCTTTTACATTTTATTCAATTTGCTACTATCCAATGCTCTGAGAATCATGAAGTCTTTCAGTGTTGTTGATGGGAACAAACACCATCCCTGACAAACCTGAAACTGCCCGGTGAGCTTTGGGCAATGTTCTATTAAAAAGCAACCACCTTTTACGGAGTTGAAGAAATTCTCTTCTATGCCAGTGAATTTTATTGGATGCTTTTTCTGCATCTCTGTATGTTATATTGTGTTTTTTCTTGTTTAATGTGCTAATATGGTAGACATTAATTGATTTTAGATGTATTTATATTTTCTTTTTTAAAGACTTATTTATTTAATTGAGAGGTAGAGTTACAGACAGAGAGAAAGGTCCTCCATCCATTGTTTCACTCCCCAAATGGTCACAACAGCCAGAGATGGCCAATCTGAAACCAGGAATCGGGAGCTTCTTCCAGGTCTCCTGCATGGGTGCAGGGATCCAAGCACTTGGGCCATCTTCTACTGCTTTCCCAGGCTATAAGCAGAGCGTTGGATCTGAAGACGAGCAGCCAGAACACAAACTGATGCCCATATGGAATGCCAGCGCTGCAGGCAGAGGTTTAACCTACTATGCCACAGCAATGGTCCCTGATGCATTCTTTTTCAATATATAATTGGGCATCACTGTACAAAAAAGTTCTGAAGCCTCACTCAACTTCAGCAGGCAACAATGTAGCAAGTGATGAATGACGCCCGCTCCGGCCTGGAAATTAGAAGGAGTTAGGCTGCTCCTATGCCATAAAGTTGCCACTCTGCTTCTCCGTGGTGATGTCTTCCCTAAAGCTCTGCTTTCTTTCATCTTCCACCTTGCAGCCAGCAGCTCATCACTTCTGCCCGTGAATTCCTCACGTGTTCAGTGCTGATTTATGAGAGTACCTTGTGAGCCCCCAATATTACGTGAAGGTGAATTTTATTTCATTTTATAAGTTATTTAAAGGAAAATTTGTCCTCTGCTCAGTGCTGGGAGGCAGGGAGAATCTGATATACAAATTCCGGGCCTCTGAGTATATTGAGAAATGGGGCTCCCAGTTCTTCTGGATAAATGTATCGTTTGTTCCTGTTTGGAACCTATGGGGTGTGACTTATCTGGAGATTGATATGTGGTTAGTCTGAAGTTGTAGAGTGTTAACTAGATACTGGAGACAGGCAGTATTCATGCCTCCACCGCCCCTTCCTTTCTACCCACACTGCCGTTCCTAGGTTCACTGCAGAAAGCCACTGAGTGGGGAGAGATGTGTTCACAGTTTGTACTGCTGGAATTCAGAACGAATCTCTCCCTATACTGGGGGCTTGGGACCATTAAAATATCTCTGAAAGCACTTTACGTTGATGTATTGGAGTTCACAAGTTGTTTGTCTTGGCATCTGCCCGTTACCACCACCACTATTTCTCTGGGAAAACGTACAGCATGCTTCAAGTGACTAACTGACAAGCATTTGTAGAACTCCACCCATTTGTAAGGTGGAGACAGTTTGAATATTGAATGGATGCATGATGCTGGGGCCAGCACTTGGCACCAAGGTTAAACCACCCCTTGCAATGCCTACTTCCCATTCTGGGGTTCCTCAGTTTCAGTCTTGGTTCCATGTCTAGGTCCAGTTTCCTGCTAATGCTCTCTGTGGGAGGTGACAGCTCAAGTAATTGGGTCCCTTCCACGCATGTAGGAGACTCAGCTTCAGTTCCTGGCTCCTGGTGTCAGCCTGGCCCAGCCAGAGCTGTTTCAGGCATTTGGGAAGTAAACCAGTGCATGGAAGACCTCTCTCTCTCTCTCTCTCTCTCTCTCTCTCTTTCCCTCTCTCTCTCTTGCCCCTTTCTTTTCTATCTCTCCCTCTCTCAAAAAAAAAAAAATAAACAAAAAATTTTAAATTAACTAAATGCTTAATGTTAATACATATATGGCTATGCCCTAAACATATTTAACAATATGTGAAAGTAGCTGAGATGGCAAAGAAAAAAATAAACTTGGGTTTCTTGTGCAGCAAAATGAAAGTTGTAGGCAAAAAAAAAAAAAAAATCACAAACTGCTACTGAACTCTCTGAGACAGCTAAAGTTGAAATTGATTCTGGCAAGGCCATTACAGGGGTAATTGTCCAAGAGAATGTTTTCTTACACAGGAAATTAGAGACAGGGAAAACATTATTAAAAGTAAAAATTTGTAGATTTTTGAGTCCGCCAGAATGTGTAGCAGCTATTTATCTCCTTATGGGATTAACAAGAAAATTGAATTTTAGTGATTCAGAATATGAGTTGACTTTCAAGTTTAAGAACCTTTGAAGAGAGAGAGAAAAGGCAGAGAGATTCAAGATGTTGTTTAATACAGTGAACGTGCCCCCCTCCCCCAAAAAATCATGTTTTAAGAAGTTACAGAAAAAGGTAAAGTGAAGGGTTTTATTGCTTATATTAAATGAAAGATCAAAATGTTTTGATTGCTGCTTTTAAAAAATCTGGCCGTGGTTCTGCACCAAAACTCACCATATGTACGTGATTCTAGAAGTTTGATATGACAAGATATGAAAAAGATCTGTCACTAAATCTTATGATGAAACCCTGTGGCCAAATGGAGAATTGAGTCAGTAATTCAGGAATATAGTACGTATTTGGGAGTGTGTGTATTTGTCGTGTACGTGTGTGTGTGTTTTGAAGACAGAGAGTGGCAAGATAAAGGAGTTAATTTGAAATAAAATTCTTAAATATTTAGTTACAGAAATGTTTCATTACTTTTACCAAGTAATCAACTTACTTTTCCTTTGGTGGTTTGGGGTGGAGGGGGCTTTTTATCTATGTCCGTTAGATTTTCATTTTAACATGCAGCCGTTTTTGTAACCACAGCCTTTACTTTGCATTGATTTCAAGGAATAATGATCATACTCTGTCACGTAGAGAGACATTTTTGGACAAGACAGGATATACATTCATTAACAGTTCATTTATTTACCATTATAAGTTTTGCATAAGTGAATTTTCCAGACAACCAAAATTAAACCCATTAAGTTTTTATTTTAATCATTTCAATGGAAAGGGCTCAACTTGCCTCATTTCTTAAAAGAATTCATTCATGTAGGATTCCAAATGAGGAGCAGATAAGTGTGAGAAGAAAATCCTGATGCCTAGCGGGCGGGAATTAGAATATAATGTGCCATTTAAATCATGCATCATAAAATGATACTTCTGCATGACATTCAAAGATATTGAAAATGGTTACTCTATAACATGGAATCGTAAGGGAAGGATGTAAAGCTGCATGATGTTGTCTCAATATTAATCTAGATATAAAGTATGTGCAGGAAAATATATAGCATATCAAATTAGTGAATCGGTTCTCTTTGGATGGAGAATTAAAGATGATTTTTTTCATTTTCCCTTAATCTTTTCTTTATTCTTCAGATTTTTTATAATAAACATTTTTCATAATAAGGTTGTTTTTCCAAAGGTTGTTAGTTTTTTAAATTACATCAGATAGCCTGTTTATCCCTTATATAGCAGAGCCTGTTACATATTAAACAATGAATTAGTGCTTTATGAGTAGAAGATGGTCAGAGAATATTCATTTTGCATGAAAACATTCTCTCGAAAATTCCGAGGGCACTTCCATAGCAGTCTGTTCTTGGACCATTTCACTTCAGAGAAAACTTTATTCTGCAGACTGAGATTTTTTTCCAATGTGCACTCAATTATCGCAGGGGTAAAGAAGCCAGGGAAAGATTTAATATGGGCACCTGCTTCCTCCTCTCATACATTCCATAAAGCAAAAGGAAGGGCATCCTATTCACAGTTACCAACCAAAGAACATCCTACAGCATGTGCTAGGCTAACCCAAAATTTCTTCAAAAGCTCGAAGTTCTCTGATTTGCTGCCTGCTCTAATCTTGTGGATGAAAAACTAAGCATTTACTTTGGGATCCCCATTGAATAATTTATGTTCTCTACTAATGATTTGGTCTTCTGTTCAATTTTCTGTAGATAACCAAACAGTAGCAAGAGGGGGCAGGCATTTAGCCTAGCAGTTAAGATGCCCCCCGTGCCACATCAGAGTGCCTGCTCTAGATCCTCAGCTCAAGCTCTTGACTTTAGCTTCCCATAAATGTAGATCCTGGGAAGCAACCATGATAGCTCAAGTAGTGGAGTCCCTGCCACCCAAATGGCAGCTCTGGATTGCACTCCTGTTTCCTGACTGCCCTGCCACTGTGGGTGTCTTACAAGTGAAAAATGAATTCTCTCTCTCTCTCTCTCTCTCTCTCTCTCGCCCCAGGCACACAACCTTTATTTCTTTACCAAACAGCATATCAGGTGGGCACAGAGCCTTGCCCCCACTGAGCTCCACCTCTCTGACTCTGCTTCTCCCAATGCCCCCCTCTGCATCCCCCCAAACCTGCAAGAGCGGATGCAGGGAGGTTGAAGAGGAGGGACCCCGGAATGTGCAGCCCCATTGACTGTCAGGCAGGTTGAGGGGGCTTTTGATTCTAGGGGCCCGGACCAGGAAGGGTATCTTGATTGATATATAAAACAGTCCATTTGTACATGCTGGGGCAGAGACACACATGCTTGCTGCTGCTATGCCTAGATAGTTTCTCTCTCTCTCTCTCTCTCTCTCCCTCTCCCCCTCCCCCTCCCCCTCCCCCTCCCTCTCCCTCTCCCTCTCCCTCTCCCTTCCTTTTGTATAAATGAACATTATTTTTAGAAAAAGAAGACAGGAAGACAGCAAGGAATTTATCTTGGCTAAAATACTTGACCGTGGTTTCTGAGGGAGTGACACGTGGTCTTTAAGATCATCAAGGACTGACTGATCAGCAACAGCAGCACTGTCACTTCTTTGGCTAGAACTAGTTAGAACAAACTCGAAGGCCATTTAGGCCATGGTGCCACTGGGCTTATAGCCCTCTGCCCTGTAGTCAGTTTCAGTGTATAGAGGCAGATTAGGGTTTCTAGGGTGGACTCTAGAGGTAGACAACAAGGATAGCTTTTATTTTGTCCAAATAGTCACTGTAAGATTAAACTTTTATTATTTATTTATATGATAGTGACAGATCAAGAGACAAAGAGATCCCTCATCTGCTTGTTCATTCTCTAAATGCTCTCAACAGCTGGAGTAGAGCCAGGCTGAAGCCGGAAACTGGAAATTCAATCTGTGTCTCTCCTAAGAATGAATGGAAGAGACCCAACTATCCAAGGCATCCTGTGCTGCGTCCCAGGATGCGCATAAGTAGGAAGGTAGAATTGAGAGCTTAGCCAAGACTCAAACTCAAGCACTCAGACATGGAATGTGGGCATCCCAGGCAGCTGCTGTGCCAAATACTCACCGCCAGAATTCCTTTTACCTTGTGTTCTTGAGCAAACTAAACTCTCTGTGCCCCAGTTTGCTTATCTCTAAAATAAACCAATAATAGAATCTACCTCATAATGCCTTTGAGAAGTTAAATGAGATAATTCATGTACCATGCATAACACAGTTCCTAGGTCATTTAAGTGTTTGAGAAATGTTATTGTTATTAGCTTTTCTTTATGAATAACAATGAACATAACTCTGGGTGGAAACATTTATTAATTTTTTATATTTTATTTTATTTAATGAACATAAATTTCCAAAGTACAGCTTATGGATTACAATAGCTCCCCCCCCATAACTTCCCTCCCACCCACAACACTCCCCTCTCCCACCCCCTCTCCCCTCCCATTCACATCAAGATTAATTTTTAATTTTCAATTATCTTTATATACAGAAGATCAATTTAGCATATATTAAGTAAAGATTTCCACAGTTTACACCCACACAGAAACACAAAGTGTAAAATACTATCTGAGTACTAGTTATAGCATTAATTAAACACCTAGGAGTAATTTTGTATTAATTACAGAGTTCAACCAATAGTTTTAAGTAGAACATAAAAAATACTAAAAGGGTAAAGTATTAAGATCTTTTTTTATATATAAATTCTTAATATGCCAAAAATGTCATGGGGTAACAGCAAGTCTGTCCTGGCAGATAGATAGGGGTACAGAACAGGGGCCAGCAAACCATGGCCTGCTCCCTCTTGGTACAAATAAATTGCTATTGGAACAAAGAAACATGCATTGATATACAGATTCTCCCATGTTTCTTTTGTGTTATAAGGAAGAAATTGAGTAGTTCCAACAGACTGCTTTGCAAGCAAAACCAAGCATGTTGACTCTGTGGCCCTTGCAGAAAAAGTTTGCCATCCCCTTGTCCAGACCATAAGGCAAATACAAAGAACATATATGGGAGTTAAAGGAAATGCAATGCTCACAAAAATACTAAAAGCAGAAAAGACTATGAGAAATTACCCCAATTCATTCATCAGCAAGCAAAAAGGTAGTAGTGGCAAGTAGTAACTGAAGTGAACAACATCAAGGAATGAATGTAATTGGCTTATTAGAGGCTGCAGAAAGGAATCCTATTGAGGGGAAAGATAAGAAAGAGGAACTCAACATTAAGGAAAAATACGGGAGCCAGCGTTGTGGCACAGCGGCTTAACACCCTGGTCTGAAGTGCCGGCATCCCATATGGGTGCCGGTTTGAGACCCTGCTGCTCCACATCTGATCCAGCTCTCTGCTATGGCCTGGGAAAGCAGTAGAAAATGTCCCAAGTCCTTGGGCCCCTGCACCCGTGTGGGAGACCTGGAAGAAGCTCCTGGCTCTTGGCTTCGGATCAGCACAATTCCCACCGTTGCGGCCAAATGGGGAGTGAACCAGTGGATGGAAGACCTCTCTCTCTCCCACTCTCTCTGCCTTTCCTTCTCTCTCTGTGTAACTCTGATTTTCAAGTAAATAAAAAAATCTTTTTAAAAAAAAGTAGGCCGGCACCGTGGCTCAATAGGCTAATCATCTGTCTGTGGCGCCGGCACACCGGGTTCTAGTCCCAGTCGGGGCGCCGGATTCTGTCCCAGTTGCTCCTCTTCCAGTCCAGCTCTCTACTGTGGCCCAGGAGTGCAGTGCAGGATGGCCCAGGTCTGTGGGCCCTGCACCCGCATGGGAGACCAGGAGAAGCACCTGGCTCCTGGCTTCAGATCAGTGCGGTGCGCCGCCACAGCGGCCATTGTGGGGTGAACCAACAGAAAAAGGAAGACCTTTCTCTCTGTCTCTCTCTCTCACTGTCCACTCTGCCTGTCAAAAAAAAAAAAAAAAAAAAAAGAATATATATGGGGCTGGTGCTGTGGCATAGCAGGTAAAGCTGTTGCCTGCAGTGCCGGCATCTCATATGGCTGTCGGTTCGAGACTCGGCTGCTCCACTTCTGATCCAGCTCTCTGCTTTGGCCTGGGAAAGCAGTAGAAGATGGCCCAAGTCCTTGGGCCCCTGCACCCTCATGGGAGACCCGGAAGAACTCCTGGCTCCTGGATTCAGATTGGCGCAGCTCTAGCTGTTGCAGCCAGTTGGGGAGTGAAAGACCTCTCTCTCTTCCTCTCCTTCTCTTTCTGTGTAACTCTGACTTTCAAATAAATAAATAAATTTTTTAAAAAAAGTATATAAAAGCATTTTTTAAAAAAAGTACATCAAAATTGTTGGTGTTAGCTAAAAGATGACTAACACAGAGAAACTAGAATGCAGAGAAGTTAGTAAAATCTAGTTTTGTTGTCAGCCAAAAATAGATGACAACCTCAAGGGAAATATAAGAAGATAAAGAAAGTCCAGTCTGCCCAGATACAATGAATGGATACCATTTTATACACAGTTTTGAGGAAAAACATGGACATTAACACTTCCTCAAGACAAAAAAATATATAAAATATCAAGCCAGAGCTACTCTCCTGAGGAAGAAATCATTGGCTTCATTGGATAAAATTGCCAAAGCTACGAAGTCTCCCAGCATTTCATCCCACACAGGTGTCAACCATCCATGTATGAAAGCATCAAATTGTAACATTTAGTAAGCAAACAGCATAATTTTTATGTATTCAAGACACAATCCTGCGTAGATGGCAGGGACCCAACTACCTGAGGCATTGCTTCCAGGTCCCCAGGGTTCACATTAGCAAGAAGTTGCAACTGGGGGTCAGAGTTGGGAACTGAACCCAGACACTGTGATGAGGGATGCAGATACATTAACCTGAGCCCGTATGATTCTATTCCATCTGTAATATTTAAGGCTGTCAACCATATCAGTTATAATTAATATAAGCTCATTCTCAAACATGGAATAACTTTCTTCACACCTCAACTGAAGGCCACAAGGGTCAGCTGGTGTGTGGACCCGACAGTCTAATCAGAAGCCAATCACACAGCACTAACTGCAAAGGGAGTAAGGCAGAGGTGCACTTGTAGATGTACCAACTGCTTCTGTAGAACTTAAACTTCCCACAGAATGATCAACTTTTCCCTCACTTGAACTTGTTTTTTCAGGAATCTTTGGCAAAAGACAAAGTAGCTCAGAGAGCAACTTATACATTAAACTAAGCTAATGGAATCCAAAGAGACATATTACTAGCTACTGTCTCCAGGGAAGAAAAATTCTTGCCATGTACTATATTCCAATTTTGGAACCAGTGGATACCTGCTGAGACATTCAGTTCACTGGATGTGTTCGGCACTGACACTAACTTGTGTGATTTCTTCATTGATACTGCTTTCATGGTTCCATCATCATTACAATGCACTTGGGAGAAAGACTGGGGAAGACTGTATGGAAGCTCTGCTCTGTCGCACATATGGCTGAACACATCAAAAGCAGTGAGGGATGCAAGGTTGAAATTAACTCTGTTTCGACTAAACCATCATCTCCTTTGGACTCAGAGTAAGATGCTTGAACGAGGGTTCCTGTAGAATGTCGTTGCTTCTTTTCAATCTGTGGGGCATGGAAGGAGGAATAATAATAATATATCCAATCATTGTTGCACTCTGGATATGTTAACAGTTTGCAAAAGTGTTGAATTAAATCCATACTTAGTGATGGGGATAAAAAAGACTGGAAGGATCGAAATTCATCAAAATGTGAAGATTTTGTTTTCTTTGGCTCATGAGAATGTAGATTTTTCTTGTAGATTTTTCAGAATTTCTCTAAGAAGCATATGTGTGGAGAAACATATATAATAACTTGTATTATATTAGTTTAATTTCTCCTAGCATATTTGTACAAAAGAGAGAAAGAGAAAATTAGCTTATTTCCTGATATGACAGATGGATGTCTGGGAACTACATTTTAAAAATGATTTTAATAAATGAGAGCAGGCAAAATAATAACATTTTTCTGGCATTTAAACCTAATATAAATGAGTAAAAAAGGCGCAGTCTTACCTTAATTAAATATTTCTGCCAAAAATCATTCATTTTTATTTGTCATGTGGATAAATAAGTGCTATTTTCTCCTACTCCTACCATTAATTCTACTTCTGTTCCCTTCCTGTCATTTTTACCTTTCTCTCTTTATTTCTCCCCATCTCTGCCTTTATTGTTCAGATCAAACAACAAGCACAATTGTTCAAATATAAAATAAAAATGTTTGCCTTTTGAGGTAAGAGGCTTACCATTTTGTACATTTATTTCTCATCTTGCTTCCTACTCATGAATTACATGTGTGTGAATTGTTCTATTTTAGTCATGAAAATGAAATAGATATTATACTAATTCTAGAAACAGGTAGTAACTAGAATATATTTGCAATTAATGAGAATTTTTCGATATGTCTACATTACAACTCAACATTTAAAAACACATTTCTGAGCATATGTACACTAAAACGTGTATTTTAGTCCATTATAAGAACTCTAAGTACAAAAATTGCTGTATCTAAAACAATTTGTACTTTTGCGTTTGCCATTTCTTGGTCTATTATAAACAAATGCACATTTTATAGAGCACATTTAAATGCATTATTTCCACACTTAAAAATGTACTCTTTCTTAAAAGAGCATTAAAAGAAGTGTTAATGTAGCCATCTTACTAATTTCATGCTGGCAAAGAGTGAATCAGTTGAAAGTTGGGAATTCAAATAAAATATTCTACCTGTGTTACCAACATAAGTGATCTGCACTTTCAGTATAACAGTGAATCAATTGGGTTGAAGATAATAGGACAAATATAATCAGACTAGAAGACCATATGCAATATACAGTATTAGTCCTATACATTTGCAAGCCAGAGAGATCTGTGGGCCCTGTCCAGCTGTATTATTCATTATGGCATCTTGGGACTGTTTCTGATCGACCCTAAGGCTTAGTTTTCTCCTCTGCTGGATATGAAAAACAGTACCCATGTTATAGGACTTCTGCAAATGAAACCATGCACAGAAACATTTGACTTAATCAGAGGCCTGTATTAAAAGCTCCCTAGGGCATCTATCACAGCCTTCTGTGGTTGCCGCCTTCTGTCAGTCCATAACCCAGTCATTTAGCCTTCAAAGCAGAGCCCAGCTCTTCCTGGACCATGTTCTAGCCTGCTGATCTACAACTCCAATCCCCTTGATTTTCCTGAAAAGTCTCCAAGCCAGCAACACAATGACACAGTCTCGACTCTGCACAGTGTCTTGATAGGCAGACTGAGTGAAAGGCAGAAATAGATTGATGTGACAAATAAACTTATTGTCTTCAAAATCAACCAATCTTTATGTAAAATTTCCAGCATACATCAGGCTCCTGACTCCTTCCCCTCTCCCTCTTACCTTGCCTACAAATTAATTTAGTCTTTTCCATTTTTATATTTAATCATCTTACAAGAAAGTTCAGTCTTAAAAAAATAATAACACAATCTGCCAGGCACTGAAACTTAGTAAAATGCTATTAATTTCATATTTTCCGTGTTAACTTCCTAAAAATAGTAGAACTCAATCACATTATAATTGCATGGATTTAACATTAGCCCAGCTGGGTACTTTTCTTCCTGCACACTTAGTAACCCCGGAGCCATGAAACTAATCCCATATTTAGTGGAGTGAACAGAAGGCACCAGAAACCAAGACATGCAGAGGTCCAGCCTCAAGCTGACCCCTCTGTACCACTCTGTACCAGCCCTCAGCCATGGGGCTACTCTCTCTGGTCCTCTGTTGGGGACTAACCGACTTTGCTGTGCCTGGGTCATTGCTTCAGTTACTTGCCCTGTGCTCCTTTCAAGGACAGGATAGTGGCTCCCTCCTGCTGGCAGCCTGGAAGTGAAAGTCTGCTTAGAGTTGTTTTATACACTCCCTCAACCAGACATGGGACACACCTACCTGGACTTCCAAGCAACATTTCATTTCTGATTCCTGGGACAGCTGCTACACAGTGTTGACTGTCTGGACTGTCATTCACTCCTGTTACTCTATGCTCTGTATGCCAAATGGCCTGAAGTGGCCGCACCTCTTTTGTCACCTTCATTGGTGTGTCATGCAATCTCCATGACCTCCATCCACCAAGAGTGCATCCATTTCTCACGCCTGAGCATTGCTCATTCAGCCTCTTTCCAGCACCTCGGCTTTTTTGGCTCCTTCTCTGACCCAGAGGATCCAAGATACAATTGTTGCCGTTACAGTTTTTGAGCCCAGGAGTGTCTCAGTCGACGAACAACTCAAAGTCTTACTGCTCTCACTTTAAAGACTTCAAATTATATGGATTTTTCCTCTCCATTAATTTGGTTCTGAATCTGTAAATGCCATCTGGGATTCTTTAAAAGTTTTCTCAATCAGTGTTTGTGGTTTAAAAAATACTCAACTTGCCTCGATGTTGGCTGTTCCGAGAACTGATGCTCGGATCTTTGATGCATTCTGCACGACCTGAGAAGTACATCTCTGCTTGCTAATACAGAGAACGCCGTATTTGTAAATGAATGAGAGGATGGGGAAAGTAGCCTTGAACCAGACCCAAGTAAAACAGGAAAGGGATGATATTAAGATTGCTAGAAAGGGGAGATCCAGAGAGATGTTTATGCTCCTTCAATCCAAATCATATATACACACACTGTATGTGTGTATCTGCCAGAACTTGAAAGCGAGCCATCTCTACCTTCCCTGAAGAAAAGGAGTTGGGGCCTCAGCAGGGGTAAATGAGCTTCCTGCAGGTTTAAGAATCTGTTCCCTGATCCAAACCGGGGTGCTTGAACAGTTCCGATAATGAAATAAAATGAATTTTCAACTGTTATCGAAATGCTGCTTAGCAGACCCAGACAGGCATCGCCATTGGTGCTCACACAGAAAAATGAGTTTGCCACAGATGTTCCACGTCTTAAAAGTCTTCCTCCTATTGTATTTTGAGCAACTCGCTCTGTAAGTGGGTCCTTGACAAGGTTATCCATGTCTGAGCAGTAGAAAGCGTGCTGAGCTGCCTCCCACCTTTCCCGAAAGCCATTGTGGTGGCACAACTGTTAGACTGGCCGTTGGACCAGGTTTGTGGTTGGGTGAGGCTAGGGCAAGCTCACCTGGGGAGTGATAGCCCACGGCCACCTGCATACACAAACACACACTGTGCCTCACCCAAACTATGTTAAGAACTTCCTGATTGGAAAGACGTATTCACCTACGCATCCACGTTTGTAGTTCTTTGCAGGTTCCTGGGATTGAACACATAAGAAAACTACGTTGCTCTAAGCAAAATAGCCACAAGACCGTATATGAAAGCTAGCCCTCAAGCTGAGAAAAACACTTGTCATAGATAGCAAAGCTTTATCACTCTTTTTTTTTTTTTTTTTACAGAAAGAGGCTGTTCCAATTATTAAAAACTTCCAATCTCTGCTTTCTCCTCATTGCACACAGAGCGAGATCTAGTCATTCACAAATGAAAATACGCAATTGGCCAATATGCACAGAAAATTATTGAATTCCTTGGGATTCACAAAAATACTATTTTCAAATTAAAGTGGTATCCATTTTTTATTGATTTGAAATGAAATATCATAAAATATTTAGTGCTTGTAAGTTTATAAATGGCAAGTATTCACTAACACTTCAAGTAGAAGTATATAAACTGGTTCTTCATTTTAGATGTCAATGTTGGGCCGATGCTGTGGCATAGTGGGTAAAGCCACCACCTATAGTGCTGGCATCCCATATGGACCCCAGTTCGAGACCCAGCTGCTCCACTTCCAATCTAGCTCTCTGCAATGACCTGGGTGGGCAGTGGAGGATAGCCCTACTCCTGGGCAGCAGAAAGCATGCTGAGCTGCACCCACATGGGAGACTCAGAAGAAGCTCCTGGCTCCTGGCTTTGGATCAGTGCAGCTCCGGCCGTTGCATTCATTTGGGAAGTGAACCAGCAGATGGAAGACCTCTCTCTCTCTCTCTCTCTCTCTGCCTCTCCTTCTCTCTCTGTGTAACTCTGAATTTCAAATAAAATAAGTAAATCTCAAAAAATGTTTATGTATTTAGTTTGAATATTAATTGATTCACTGGGTGAATATTTATTAATATGATAAAATGTTCACCTTATTACATTAAACATTTAAGCTCTTAAAAACATACAACCTGTTTGTTCATAATAATACCAATAAAAATTTATAATAAAAATATTCAAAGTAATAGATCAAAATACTATGGTTAATAAAAATTGCAGACTTTTGGGTGATTTTGTTGTTTTTCTTTCTTTTCCACATTTTTTAAATTGATCATTTTGTTTGTATCACAGAAAAATATGAAGCACTTTCTTTATATGTTTAAGAATATATCTATCTACTATAGTTTAATACAAGTGTTAGTATCTATTTGTTTAAATAGTTTTAAATCTCACTAATATTTAAACTGAATATGGGCAACAGAGATTTTCTGGCTGTGGCAACTTAAGTCTGTGCATGTGAGTTATGGAGCGTGACAGTCATATATGAACCAGCAACCTCATTACTCTGTGTAATTATATGTACTATTGTAAATCCTGGTTTTCAGTTTTCCCCTGGAGTATGTTTTTGTTTAAAAAGAAATCACCAGCACATCTCATTATACATGACACCGTCATTCTACTCTTTCAGAAAATGGCTTGAATTTTGAAACTGAGTCTTCTGTTGTAATTGTCCAGCCCTGAGTTTGTTGATATCCTGGGCACAAGCTGTATTTCAAAGCAAAATTTACACATGGTCAGAATGAAGATACTGCTAATGCCTGATTTTACAGAACTCTGCAATTTAAAGTGCATTGCAGAACTCCCACACTGAAGAGTGCACCTGGCCCAGGCTCGGCATGGTACAAATGAAATAATGCAGGAAGTTTCTACTCCTCGGATATGAGGATGGACTTGCAGAGAGCCTGCTGTGTTTCCAGAAGGTCTGATGTGACCTTGACTCACCAGACTTTATCTCCCACACACATGACTACTGCTGCAACTTTGAGCACCAGCAAACAGCATGTTATTGATTTTGGAGAAAACTGCTATTCATCTTTTACTATGCATCCTGAAAGGCAGTGATGTTCTGTCTCTGCATAGTCAACTAAAATCAATTCACTTACACAAGTGACTCTCTGATCTAGTTTTGGTGTCAATGTGAATTTCTGATTTGCTGGTCATTCAATATTGTGTGTGTTTCATGTGTATGTGTGTATGTATCTGTATATGGTTGACTATTTCCTAACTATTTTTGTTAATTCTTACGATAGTCTCTAATTTTACAGTTCTGTTATATATATAAAAAGGAAAACTTAAGTCTAGGCAGATGCTAAGTAATTGCCACAACTGCAGAGCTAGAATAGAAGAGGTTAAGTGGGCAAGTCAAATCCCAACTTCATCATTGACTAAAAACATGACCTAACCCCTCTGTGCTTCTCTCTCTTTCCATAAAGCTATGTGAGTTCTTGACATGATAATAGTTTACAAGACACAAAGCAGAGGCCCACGGACCTTTTAGAGTCTCAGCTCAGAACTGGGAGACTATCACTTCATCCACCTTCTATCGGCAAGACCAGCCCAGATTCTAGGTGGGGAGTGGGGATAAACAATGTGCTTCTTGGCTAGGGAGGTAACCTGCACTTAGACAGCAGCTGGGAAGGACTGTGGGTGGGCTTCCTTACAGGCAACCCATCATAGAGCTCACGTTGGTTACTAGGAAGAGAACCACCTCAGTGAGCCATCCTGCTGGACAGAGACAATTGATAGGACAAGCAGCTACCTTCCCGGGATCTTCAAAGAGACATAAATACTGTATCTAGAAGTGGTTGTGTCTTTTGTGCTCAGGAATTTTTTAAAAATTGTACAGAAGTTTCATCTTTGCATTATCTATGAGGGAGTGTGGTGATTCTGGGCCCACGTGGTAGGGGAGTAATAAAAATAAAGCAGTCTTCCAGCCCCTGCAGATGATATGCGAGCACATTAGCAGAGACACATGGGAAGATTGGAGACCATGTTGGAAATGAGCAAGGGCTACAACAGCAAAAGAAAATGGGTTATTAGATTTTGGGGGATAAGTTTTAAGCATTCTCCAGGGATTTTCAGAAATGCTGAGTAAAAGATGGGCTTCTCAGCTGTCAAGTAGACTGGGAGTTTGAATTATTGTGATTAAAGTGCTAGAAATGAAATTATCTTCTTGGGTTATTGAATTCTGGCATGTACTTGCCGTGTATGTAAAAAGTTGTGGGCAGTGTCTGGCTCAAATTAAAGACTCAAGAAATGGGAAAAGTCAAGAGTAGGGGTGGAGGGCTATAGGACTGGATTTAAACATTAGTTTATTTAAGTATATACTCTTATCACTTGTTTTTTAGTGTGTCATATGGTTATAAGAACTCCACATGGCTTCTTAGTACCCTTGGATAGATGAGTCACTGTTTTCAGTATTTAGGGTTAACTTACTGTCCTTATGAAATTCTTTGCAAGGATGCTTGTAAGAATGTAGAAGGAAAAGAAGCTCTCACTGGGGTAAGATTAAAGTGGAAGAGGTACAGAGATGTATCCCAAAGTCAGGAAGATGGTGACTTAAAACAGCCATGGTTTGATGTGAGAAAACCATAGTCTTATAGCTTATCTACAAATTAGATCCTGAACTCAGGTTCTAGTAATCTTTGAAAATTCAAGAAATTTATAGCAGCTTTTCTTGTACCTTATTGTAAATTGTAGCAATCAAATCTATTCCTGACTTCTCTTTCATGGACTGGGAATCTTAGGTTGAAAAGAAGCAATGTTTTAAAAGCTGTATCTAGATCTGATTGGGAGCGGACTTTGTCCAGTCTGAAGTTGTGGAAGTCAAGCAAGAGGTAGGAGAACTACTCACAAACCTCAGAAGAAGGCCAGAAAGCCTGCAGCTCATACAAGATCTCTACCCATATATTGATGACATGCATCTCCCAAGATTACTCATTTCTTAGAATATCTCTGGCTCACAAATCTGTCATTTCCAATCTCCTCAAAAGCCCTCCACCACCACTCCCAGAGTCTTCCCTTGCACACTTGGCAATATAAATCAGGTTCATGCATCACTGAATTGAGAGGATATATAATACATATACTTAATAGAAAGTATTGTCAGCACGTGTATATTCTTTTAAATTTATTTATGTATTTGAAAGCGGCCACACATATGAAAAGAGCAAAAGAGAGAGAGAGAGAGAGAGATCTTCCATCTGCTGGTTTACTCTCCAAATACTTGCAACAGCAAGCATTTGTTTGCTCCTGCTCCTGGCAGGAGCCAGTAACTCAGTTGAGGTCTCCCATGTGTGTGCCAGGGACCCAGGTACTTTATTCATAATCTGTTAGCTCTTACAGTACACATGAGCAGGTAGCTGGAATGGAAACTGAGGCAGGACTTAATCCCAGGCACAGTGATGTGGGATATGAGTTTTCCCAAATGGTGGCTTAATCTACTGTTCCACAATGCCCACCCAACATGTATGTTTTCACCAAAGGATACTTTTAATTGTATGTAAATTATATTTCAATAAATGAAACTTCAGGAGAAGTCTACTTTGGATGAAGTAGGATTTTTCTGTCTGCATTAAGAACATAAGACTGTCGTGAAAGTCAGTCTTGGGTAAGTAGATAGGCTCCTTTTTTGAAATTCTACTAGCTCTCATTTACTTATGCAGAAGGATGCCTAGTGAACTAGAGAATATTATATTTTTTCTGTAAGCAAAGAAGTAGGGGTTAAGGTGGGGGAATATGCAGTACTGCATAATGGAGAAACACTAGGTAGATTGATGAAGAGCCTGAAAGCAGAAAATCGTGGGAAAAGTCCTTACAATTAGCCTTGAGGAACCTCAAGTCTTGACAGGTAGGTGATTTGCCATATAAGTCTCAGAAGTATTCTTGCTCATAACGCACTAAGAGTTTAACCGCAAGTGACCCAGAAAGTTCCCTGATGGGAGGACTTAAGGAAGACAATGGATCTACAGATTTTGGGTCATAGAAGCAAAAGGCAAGGAACAGAACCCAGAATGACAGGGAACCAGACTGATGTTCAAGAGAACAAATGAAAGCAGGGTACCCCAATAGGGACCTCGCAGTGCAGACCACACGGTCATTAGCAGAGATCTCTGAACATCCACAGAAACTACCTGAGTATGGACAGGGTAAAAATCTAAATCACCAAACATTTGCTCAAGAGATCCAATGATCCAACAAAGACGACCTGACCTTCCGCATCATCCAGAAGTCTATATTTTCCCATAATTCCCCACCTGGCTCCAAGGAACACTTTCATGATGTCCAGAGCACTTGCTGTCCTGAAGGTGAAAGAAGCGAATGTTCTCAAATTCCTTGCAGCAGGAACTCACTGAGTTGGCACCAACCTTGACTTGCAGATGAAATAGCACATCTGCAAAAGGAAAAGTGATGACAGCTACATGATCAATCTGGAGAGGTCCTGGGAGAAGCATCTGTTGGTTGATTGTGCCATTGTCACAGTTGAAAATCCTGCTGATGTCAGTGTCACATCCTCCAGGAACATGGGCCAGAGGGTCATGCTGAAGTTGCCTGCTGCCATGGGATTTAGTCACTCCGATTGCTAGTCACTTCATGCCTGGAAACTTTGCTCACCAGATCCAGGTAGCCTTCTGGGAGCAATGTGGTTACTGATCCCAGGGCTGCTCACCAGCTTCTCACAGAGGCCAACTTGCCTACCATAGCTCTGTGTGAAACAGACTCTCCTCTGCTCTGTGTGGACATTGTTATCCCATGCAACAACAAGGGAGCTCACTCAGTGGGTCTGATGTAGTGGATGCTGGCCCAGAAAATTCTGCACATACATAGTACTATCTCCTGTGAACACCCATGGAAGGTCATGCCTGATCTCTACTTCTACAGAGATTGCAAAGAGATTGTAAAGGAAGAGCAGGCTGCTGCTGAAAAAGCTCTGATCAAAGAGATATTTCAGGGTGAATGGACACCATAACTCATGAGTTTACTGCTACTAAATTCCATGCTGCAGGCTGTAACACTCGGCCTGCCCAAGAAAACTGGGCTGCAGCTCCTACTTCTCAGGCCACTGAACTGAGTGGTCCTAAGATGCTTTTCCAGACAGGCTCTGAAACAAAATGACACTAATTCCTAAAAATATAAAAAAGATTATCTCAGCCTAAGGATTTTCAGATCCAGTTAATTGCAGAAATAATATCCAACTTCCTTTCTTGACACCTGGGAAGGTGAGTATTTATTTAGGAAGGTTATTAGATTAATTGTGTAAATTACAGAATATATCAAGCGAAGCTTCTGCACAAAAAAAGGAAGCACTCAACAAAGTGAAGAGGCAACCAACAGAATGGAAGAAAATATTTTCAAACTATACATCCAATAACGGATTAATATCCAAAATATAAAGAGCCCAAGACATTCAACAACAACAAAACAAATAATCCAATTAAGAAATGGGCTGAGGATATGAATAAGCATTTTTCTTTTTTATTTTATTTTATTTTATTTTATTTTATTTTATTTTATTTTATTTTATTTTACAGGCAGTGTGGACAGTGAGAGAGAGAGACAGAGAGAAAGGTCTTCCTTTGCCATTGGTTCACCCTCCAATGGCCGCCACGGCTGGTGTGCTGTGGCCAGCACACTGCGCTGATCCAAAGGCAAGAGTCAGGTGCTTATCCTGGTCTCCCATGGGGTGCAGGGCCCAAGCACTTGGGCCATCCTCCACTGCACTCCTGGGCCACAGCAGAGAGCTGGACTGGAAGAGGAGCAACTGGGACAGAATCCAGTGCCCCAACCGGGACTAGAAACTGGTGTGTTGGCGCCACAGGTGGAGGATTAACATATTGAGCCATGGTGCCGGCCATGAATAAGCATTTTTCAAAAGATGAAATACAAATGGCCAACAGACACATGAAAAAACTCACAGGATCAATAGCCATCATGGAAATGCAAATCAAAAGCCCAATGAAATTTCACCTCACTCCAATTAGAATGACTATCAGCCAAAAATAAATTGATAACAAATGCTAGTGAAGATGTGGGGGAAAAGGTACCCTCATAGACTATTGGTGGCAATGTAAACTAGTACAACCATTTTGGAGGAAAGTTTGGAGATTCCTCAAGATGTGAAAGTAGATCTTTGGTGCTCAGTTAGTTGTCGCCGATCAGGGAGAACATATGATATTTGTCCCTCTGGGACTGGCTTAATTCACTCAGCATAATGTTTTCCAGATTCCTCCATCTTGTTGTAAATGACTGGATTTCATTGTTTTTGACTGCTATATAGTATTCTATAGAGTACATGTCCCATAATTTCTTTATCCAGTCTGCTGTTGATGGGCATTTGGGTTGGTTCCTGGTCTTAGCTATTGTGAATTGAGCTGCAATAAACATTAATGTGCAGACAGCTTTTTTGTTTGCCAATTTCATTTCCTTTGGGTAAATGCCAAGGAGTGGGATGGCTGGGTTGAATGGTAGGGTTATATTCAGGTTTCTGAGGAATCTCCAGACTGACTTCCATAGTGGCTTAACCAGTTTGCATTCCCACCAACAGTGGGTTAGTGTCCCTTTTCCCCCACATCCTCTCCAGCATCTATTGTTAGCTCACTATTTCTGAATGTGAGCCATTCTAACCGGGGTGAGGTGAAACCTCATTGTGGTTTTGATTTGCATTTCCCTGATTGCTAGTGATCTTGAACATTTTTTCATGTGTCTGTTGGCCATTTGG
Source organism: Oryctolagus cuniculus (assembly GCF_964237555.1). Lineage (NCBI taxonomy): Eukaryota > Metazoa > Chordata > Mammalia > Lagomorpha > Leporidae > Oryctolagus > Oryctolagus cuniculus. The sequence goes on along the minus strand of NC_091441.1, from coordinate 23,294,700 downwards.
ATTTCCTCTTTTGAAAAACGTCTATTGAGGTCCTTGGCCCATCTCTTAAGTGGGTTGTTTGTTTTGATGTTGTGGAGTTTCTTGATTTCTTTGTAGATTCTGGTTATCAACCCTTTATCTGTTGCATAGTTTGCAAATATTTTTTCCCATTCTGACGGTGACCTCTTCACTCTCCTGACTGTTTCTTTTGCAGTACAGAAACTTCTCAATTTGATGCAATCCCAATAGTTAATTTTGGCTTTGACTGCCTGCGCCTCCAGGGTCTTTTCAAAGAAGTCTTTGCCGGTACCTATATCTTGCAGGGTTTCTCCAATGCTCTCTAATAATTTGATGGTGTCAGGTCATAGATTTAAGTCTTTAATCCATGTTGAGTGAATTTTTGTGTAAGGTGAAATGTAGGAGTCTTGCTTCATGATTATGCACGTGGAAATCCAATTTTCCCAGCACCATTTATTGAATAGACTGATTGGTTTTAGATCCTTGATCAAATATAAGTTGGCTGTAGATGTTTGGATTGATTACTGGTGCTTCTATTCTGTTCCATTGGTCTATCCATCTGTTTCTGTACCAGTACCATGCTGTTTTGATTACAACTGCCCTGTAGTATGTCCTGAAATCTAGTATTGTGATGCCTCTGGCTTTGTTTTTGTTGTACAAGATTGCTTTAGCTATTCGAGGTCTCATGTGTCTCCATATAAATTTCAGCATCATTTTTTTCAGATCTGAGAAGAATGTCTTCGATATTTTGATTGGCATTGCATTGAATGTATAAATTGCTTTTGGGAGAATGGACATTTTGATGATATTGATTCTTCCAATCCATGAGCATGGAAGATTTTTCCATTTCTTGGTATCCTCTTCTATTTCTTTCTTTAAGGTTTTGTAATTTTCATCGTAGAGATCTTTAACGTCCTTGGTTAAGTTTATTCCAAGGTATTTGATTGTTTTTGTTGCTATTGTGAATGGGATTGATCTTAGAAGTTCTTCCTCAGCCATGGCATTGTCTGTGTATACAAAGGCTGTTGATTTTTGTGCATTGATTTTATACCCTGCTACTTTGCCAAACTCTTCTATGAGTTCCAATAGTCTCTTAGTAGAGTTCTTTGGATCTCCTAAATAAAGAATCATATCATCTGTAAAGAGGGATAGTTTGAGTTCTTCCTTCCCAATTTGTATCCCTTTAATTTCTTTTTCTTGCCTAATAGCTCTGGCTAAAACTTCCAGAACTATATTGAATAGCAGTGGTGAGAGTGGGCATCCCGGTCTGGTACCAGATCTCAGTGGAAATGCTTCCAATTTTTCCCCATTCAATAGGATGTTGGCCGTGGGTTTTTCATAAATTACTTTGATTGTATTGAGGAATGTTCCTTCCATACCCAGTTTGCTTAGAGTTTTCATCATGAAAGGGTGTTGTATTTTATCAAATGCTTTCTCTGCATCTATTGAGATAATCATATGGTTTTTCTTCTGCAGTCTGTTAATGTGGTGTATCACATTGATTGTTTTGCAAACATTGAACCATTGGGAATTTACCCAACAGGAATGAAATCAGGATATGAAAGAGTTATCTGTACTCACATGTTCATAGAAACTCAATTCACTATATCTAAGATATAGAATCAACTCAGATGTCCATCAATTGATGGCTGGATAAAAAAAAATGTGATGTATATACATGATGGAATACTACTCAGCCATAAAAAATTAAATCCTGCTTTTTGCAACCAAATGAATGCAATTGGAGAGTATTATACTAGTGAAATAAGCCAGTTCCAGAAAGATACGTATCACATGGTTTCTCTGATTTGTGGCAACTAATATACAGAATCCAAAAATTGTAATGAGTAACATCTTAAGATTTGATTATTGTTTATAGTCCTTGTCTATACACCTGAGGAATAGTGGTTTTTCTACTTACTACCTATTGAATTCTTTATTTAATAGAGGATCAAGCTTGTGATTATAATGTAAATTGAAAGTATATCAACGAAAAATTAGCAGAAAAATAAGAACAGAAGGGAGAGCGAGGGTGGGAGGGTGTGAGGGAGGGAGAGTGAGAAGTATCTTATGGTCCAAAACCTTTACTTCTGAAATACATGAAATCTATTCCATTTATCTAAATAAATCGATAATTTTAACTATAGAGATATATCTTCTCACATTTGAGATGCCATGAATATAAATTTTTAAATAGATTTTTAGGATATATTTTGCCTACCACAAAGTGTACCCATTTAAAGTACAAATGTGCAAATTCAACCTCATCTAATACATTTAAAGAGTTGTACAACTTTCATGCAAATCTAATTTTGGAACATTTTTACTATTCCCAAGAGAAAGCTCTCACCCATTGACAATAAAAAATCTTGATGATTTGAAAAGAAAGAATTGAGGAGGAGGATACATTAAATGGGTTCATGGGCACTGAGCCTCATGGAGGAACAAGATCCAGGAACAGGCAGGTAATCGTGTCTCTCTGATGTCCCTGTTGTCTCTTGTATCTCCTCTGTTGTGTTTCCTTTGCCCAGAGACAAGATTCCCAGTCTATTCCATAGTCACTTGGCAGCAGCTTGGACATCTTTATACATAACAGTAGTTCTAATAATCTTCAAGAAGTCACTTGACTTTCTGGCTCCAGAATCTCAGGAAGCTAGAGGCAGCTAGCCTTTCATTACCACCTAGTGGTGGCTTGAGGCATAGACTCTTGTGTGGTGCAAACCAATCCAACAGGCCATTGACAAGTTGCAGAGAAGGCAGGCTGAAGACACTTTGCAATGGTTTACTCAGCATCTTTCTCAATTCTCTTTTTCAAATCTTCCTTTACTATGGAGGTTAAAACTCTAAAATCTTGCTCTCAGCCTCCTTTGCAATTTGAATTAACCTCCTGTTTGCAAAAATCCTTGAGCAGGGGAAAATGGCAAAAGAAAAGGGCAAAAACCCTGGAGGAGACAATGTCCTTTGAAGTTCAGCCGTGGCCTCTCATTCCCTTGCACCACTCCCTCTTTCTCTGCTCAGAATTCAGATGTGGTATTTATGATTGTGACTGCCAGTTTGTAATTAGGAATTTACAACAAAGGGGACAAAGACTACATCCCAAGAACTGCAAAGCCGAAACATGGAATGACCTTGGTCCCTCTGATGGTATTAGCCTGGCCTGAATTTCATGAAACAAATAAGGAAAAAGAAATCTCCATGTGTTTCTTCTGCTGTTAGATTTTCTTTTCTTGTAGCCAAAGTCACTCACAAAAAACAAAGAGGAAATCATTGCCATCTGAACATATCCTAGGTGATGTTTCTTATACTCCTGAATGCCCTTATAATTTTATTTATTAATGCATTCATCCAACAAATATTTATTGATCATCTATTTTTCTGAAAAACAGCCTGCAGGAGCTGGGGAAACATTGAGGAGCTAGATAAAATCTGTGATATTACCCCTTCTAGAAACTAAAGTCTGTAACCACCTCTTCCAGTTGAGCCTCCTCTTTGTTCAGTGTTCCCATCCTCATGTGATTCAATTTACAACATAAAGAGGGACCTGATTAGGGTTGATAAACCTCATAGACTTATCCTGAAGATAGGAAACTATAGTTTATACTTCTTTTATGCCTAGATTTTTGTAGTTGGTAGTTACACACACACAAAAAAAGTTCTCATCAACTAACTTATTGGTCAAAGAGAAAAAAATTAAAATTTTGCCAAAAATATCTTTCCAACAGCCCCTACCTCATGTTCATCTATCACATGTCCTTCAAGGAGGGTCAGAAACTTGAATCAGGTCTCAGACTTTTCTGTCCATCTTGAGCCTGTTTCTCTGGCTTATTTATCCTACACTCATGCATGTTCAATTTATTTATACTGCCCTTGTTTGATTTTTGGGTTTTAGACTACTAGTGTTGGTAGAGTTCTGAAAAATTCCTCATGCTTAATGTCATTTTTTAAGCTATGCTTCAGCATAGAGCTCTCTTTGTTCATCAGAATTCTAATAGTATCTCATCACAGCTGCACACAACCTATACAGGAATGTGCCCATCACTTTTTCAAGGAGAAGGATACATGTGTGGTTTCCAAACCACTATGGAAAAATGTAAGTGTAAAAAAAAAAAGCTTACGTTGAGATTTTAGTTCCTTGATGCCAAGACAGCAGCAAAGCTGAATTAGAAATAACATCAGGATGAAGAGGAATTCATTTGCTTTGAGCAAAGTGTGGCAGCTCAGTATATGAAAGCAACCCACTGTTCAACATTGATTGACTATTAGCATATTATAATTTAACCTCATATTGCAAAGATTCTTCATGTAAATGGTTAGGAAAAATCTGTAGGCAATTATTGTTAATAACAAGCAATTTACAGCATCCAGGGATCACAAAACCTGTTACAAATTATTCAACAGTATCATTCAAAGCTCACCATCATGAAAGGGAAACACATAGAGATTAGGTTGTTTGACAAAGACGTCACTGCCTGTCACTAGGGACAGCACTGTGGTTGGGGATCCATGCAACTCATACTGGAAGCACCCAAATTCCTTACACCGTAGCAGTCCCGTTGATACTGTTCTCCTCTCTAACCTTCCATTCCCACACTAGACATTCACCAGATTTTTCTCTGTGGTCCATTAGCCTTCAAAGAGTTGAGCAAATGTATCCAAGGGCATCAAGATGGATACATGGAAATGGTGGGATGTGAACACCTGCATGATGTAATGAAGAAAAGAGAACTGAAAAAAGAACAATTATTCCCCAAATAACCGATGATGGTAATCAGTACATAGGCAACTAGATGCTGTTCACTTGGGCCCAAATGATTCTTTATGCTTCTCTATTATCTCCCTGTCAATCCATTTCTTTGGTAATGAGTCCCAAGTCAAAGAAAAAAGAAAGTAGTGGAAATGAAAATTAAGAGAATCTTAAAATCCACAGAAACAAAGGGAAGATGTTCGTATTATCCTGCAGAGAAAATGAAAAAAATCATGAAACACAGATGGATTTGTGGAGGATGTATGATGGCTGGCAAATATGAGGCATTTGCAGGGGGACCAGGGTCATAGTTTTAACATCAACAAGAAGGGCAATTATAGAATTAGGTACCATGTGTAATTAAGGTATTTAAGGGAGTGTCAGAAACAGAGAAAGGGCATGTTTTCACTAAGGGAAATTATTCATTACATCTGATGGCTAATCCACAAGTTGCATGAAATATGGAACTATTCTTATTGTTATTACTTATTTTTATTTATTTTAAAGGCATATCAAAGAGGAAACAGGAGAGAAAAGAGGTGGGGGGGAGAGAAAGAGAGAGAGAGAGAGAGAGAGAGAGAGAGAAAGAGAGATCATATTCAATGGTTCAATCCCCAAATGCCCACAACAGCCTGGGTTGTGCGTGGCCAAAAACGGGAACCAAGAACCCAATCCAGCCATCCTATGTGGATGGCAGGGACCCACATTCCTAAATCAGCTCTGCTGCTCAGGATCTGTATTAGCAGGAAGCTGGATGTAGGAATCAGAGCCAGAAAACAAACCTAAGTACTCTCATGTGAGACACGGGTATCACATCTTAACCTGAGTCTCAACTGCCAGGTTAAACACCTGGCCCAGGATATTCATAATTTGCCACTATAGGAAACAAGGTTAAGTAGAAATCTTTACATCACAGGACATCTCAGAAACTTTCCTTGGCTACAGTCCACTATGAATTTCAATGAGGAATATATTATATTCAATATTTTCCAAATGCGCCTGAAAATGGGACTCATTTTCAGAATGCCTTGTATGACTGTGGTAAGACATTGAATCCATCTTTCAAAGAATACGCAGAATGCAACTCAACTTCTGTCAGGCTGAGCATCATTCCTTAACATGTGTAAGTTGAAGTTTATAATAACTTTCAGCTCTATTTTTATTAAAAAAAAAAAAAAAAACTTTGCTCTGCTTTTCAGCTGATGTGTTACTTTGGTCTTCTCTAAATCCACTCAGAACCTTCCCCTCCGATCTAATTATGTATAGTAGAGTTTGAGCACCACACATCTCCTATCTGTTTCCAGACTCTGTAGACACAGTAGGTTGTATCTAAAATTCTTTGGCATGATGGTCAAGGAATAATTAAATTAAATCCTGCAATATAAGGAAGCACATTTGGACACTAAGATGTATGCTGTCTGTATCATGCTGAAATACAGTGTATTTCAAAATAAATGGTAACAGAAACACAGAAAATCCTGATGGCCTTCCCCTCCCTCCCTAAGGAAAATTTCTTGTTTTCATGCTTTGTGTTGCTTTTTGCAACCACCTTGATCTTCATTATGCCTAACTCCCTTTTTTATTGAAGAATTAACATCAAAGCAAAATATCTGACAGGGTTCTTACTTTCAACAACTTTTTAAATTAAACCAAAAGAGTTGCTTTTTTTTCTCAAATTGAAAATATATGTGTTCACCATACGCCCCTGAGTTTCAGCATCTTCAACCACACACCCCAATGCTTATTGTTTTAAAAACCAAATATACTCACACCTGAAATAACTACAAAGGCTCCCTCCCCAGGCCATGCCCAATCAAACACGCCTGTTCTAATCTGCCACTAATTGATCACACGTGCTGTACACATGGAAACGAGTGCGTTGCTGTCCAGAGTTCTCTAATGACTTCCAGAGCTGGACTCTTCAGAATCACGGCAAGCATGTGTTGAGGTTATAATTGGAGAACTGTGCCTCTTAACTGTTATTTATTTTTAATATGGGCTCTTTGGAAAGGAATGTTTGCTGAGATCTCTGCTACTTTAAGCACAACCCTCAGATCAGCAGCATTGGCAAACCACATGAGCATGGTAGAAATGCAGAGCTGAGGCTCCGTCTGAACCTCAAGCAAAACCTGTAGTTCAACAAGAAGCTCAAGTGATTACTGTACTCATTAAAGGTGCAGAAACCCTGAGTTGTGTGCGACTATTGATCACATTTCCCATTCTAGGCTGAAAGACCACTCACATTTATTGTCCAATTAATGCCTTTTCTCCATCCTACCGAAATAAAAAATCTAATCAACAAATCAAGTTATTATATTGTGTTACTAAGAAATGTGGAAGAGCATGTAATAGTTTCAAAGTTCATTTAAGAAATGTTTGCAATCCAAAATTATTTACTTTGATGTGGCTACAAATTATGGAGATGCCTGTGGACTTCATGTTTTGCAATGACTTTAGGAAAATTCATCATTTCAGCCTCATGGAGAGTAATAAAAACAGTGAGAAAAAAATACCTTCTTTTCAGGCAGTTTCATCTTGACCTTCCTCTTCATCAAATGGCTGGGACTTTGGTGAAAAGATTATTGTAAGCCAAAGACTTGAACTGATGGGAGTAGTACTTAGAACATGTTTAACAACAGAGTAGAAAAGCCCACCGGTCTGCATCCCTTGGTGCGATGTTTCGGCTTCATGGTTTATTTATAAAAGTCTCAAATTTGGCCTGGCCTAAAGAAGAAAGTCATGTGCTGATGTGATAAAGCAAGGAGCTGAAAGGAACTAGACATCCTGTGAAGAGAAACTTTCAACTTCTAACAAACTTCAGATGCTGTTCATTCAGTTGTGTTTTACTCCATTCAGATTAGTTGCTGAACAAGGCCTGGATACCTTTATTCCTATGGTGCTGCCATGACCTGAAACAAAATTTTTTCTAACCCATCTTTGAAATCTGCCCTCAAAATGATCTCATAAGCATCACTCAGAAATGATGTGATTTTATTCTCATTAGCTGTTTTAAAATTTTTATAAGATTTATTTATTAATTTGAAAGTCAGAGAGAGAGAGAGAGAGAGAGGGAGAGAGAGAGAGAGAGAATCTTCCATCTGCTGGTTCACTCCTCAGCTGCAATGGCCAGGGCTTGTCCAGATTGAAGCCAGGAGCCAGGAGTTTCATCCAGGTCTCCCACATTGGTGGCATTGGCCCAAGCACTTAGGCTATCATATGCTGCCTTGCCCAGGCCATTAGCAGGGAGCTTGATTAGAAGTGCGGCAGAAAAGATACCAACTGGCACCCATATGGGATGCTGGTGTCACAGGTGCTAACATCACCCACTATGCCACAACACTAGCCCCTGTTTTATAACTTTTCAAAATTTTGTTTATTTAATTTATATGAAAGGTAGAGTAATGGAGATAGACAGAAAGCTATTTACTGATTTACCTCCCAAATGCTGACACTGGCTGGGACTGAGCCAAGCCTGACCCAGGAACCAAGAACTCAATCCAGGTGGGTGGCAGGTATGCAACTTGAACTGTCACCACTGTCACCACTGCCTCCCAGGGTGATTATTACTAGGAAGCAAAAATATGGAGCAAAACTGGAACTCAAACCCAGGCACTTCAATATGGGATGTGGATATTCCAAGATGCATTCTAAACACTATACCAAACCTGGTTGTTTGAAATACTAACTATTGTCATCCCTCGTATTTCACTTAGATTCTAGTTCAGACTTAGTTCAGGCTTCTAGTGATCTTGAACAACTTCTTACAAATGAGAAGCCAACTCTAACATAGAGCTTATGCCATTTGATTGTTTAATAGTTTGCATGCCTTGGGAGAGCATGGGGTATCTCAAAAAGTTCTTAGAAAAATTGAATTAAAAGATAAGTTTATTTTGGTGCACAAAATTTTGAAACCCATGCATAGTTTTTTCATTTCATGTATTTTCAATGAATTTTCTGAAGAGTTCTGATATGCATGGATTTAAAAATTCTTTGCATCAAATCAAAACTTACCTTCTAATTCAATTTTCTACAAACTTGTTGAAGTATCTTTGTACATGAATTGTCAATCACAACAAAGCCTTATGAGCATCAGCAAGGACATAAAATTTCTGAGAGTCCTGGGGTAGATCCCGGTGCAGCTTTTTAGAGTCCCAGGAATCTGGAGGAGAGCATGGTGGCCATTTACAGCACATCAAGACTCAGATAGCTCAGATGCAAATTTCAGTCCTGTGTAGTCTTGCAAGTACCACCCACACTACACAAGGAATGCTAAATATTTTTATTAATCACTTATCCAACAAGTAGTTAGGCTTCAGAGGACAGAGACATGAAGAAAATCCTTCTCTGTGATCATTTTTCTCAAATGATCAAAGCATTCACTCATTAGTCTCTTCCTCTGTTGCTAGATTTCAAAAGGTACTTTATGTGCATCCTCTTAATTCTCACAAGAGTCCCAGGAAACAAGTATTAATTCTACCTACTCAAAAGTTGAAGACATCATGGCTGAGAAGATTAAGCCACTAAACTTACAAAGTTGGTGAGTGTCAGAGATGGAGCTTGAACATGGTTGTTTTCTGATCTCAAAGCCTGAGTGAGTGCGTAACAAATGAGATCATCCAGTGGGAAGTGGAAGTAAGGCATGACACAACCAAGGTTCATAAAAGCTGGTTAAACACCTGGGAGAGCTGGGTACCATACAATCAGAGAAGGAGAAAGCCTATCACACTTGTCAGGCAGACATCAATGAGGTTGTCCTGAACTACGGAACGGCGAAGATGTATGGGAAGAGCTCTCTTGACAGAGAAAATAATACAAAGATTCAATAAGGAATTGCTTTTACCTTTCTCCACAGATTTCAAATAATTACCCCCATGTTTTAGTCTAATTAGTTTTCTTCCCTATGAGGATAAAAATAGGATACTAATTTTAGTTTTTCATTTTCAGAAGAGGAAAATGACACTTGGAGAACTTAACCTTTCAAGATCAGGTAGACCATCAATAAAACAACCACCACAAATTTGAATCTGAGATTCCATTTTAATCCACAATCTGCTCACAATGGAAGCTAGTACAACCTCTTGGCTCTGTGTGTGTGTGTGTGAGTATGTGTGTGTGTGTGTGTGTGTGTGTGGTTGTGTGGGGATTGAACCTCTTGGTTATTTTAATAGCTGCTAGTGTAAAAATTACAGCTACATCATTTAACTGGCAATTGATCAAAAATTACCTTTTGATATTTCTTGCTTTTGTTGTCTTAAACTCATGTTTAAGGCATTAATTACAGTTCAATTTTCATGTATGTTCACATGTTGAATCTTATTTTTTCAACTAAGTTGGGAGCTTCTCTAATTGTAGACTTGTACTCATGAATTCAGCATATTCAAGCCTCAGTGATAACTCAAGGAGAAACTTAACTTGTGTTAAAAGTTAGAATGCATTTTTGTAGTGATATTCTGTATAGTTGTATACAGAGAGTTATGGAAAAGCAAGTTAGCAGGGGTTAAAGAGCTTGGTTTAAACCACTAACATGGTAGGTGAGTCACTATGCCTGTTTTCTCATCTAGATGAAAATAATACACATCAAATGATATCCTGGGTAGTAGTTACAATAATTAGTCTTATTTACAGATGAAAGAACTGAGACACAGAGAAAGTAAATGCCTCAAGACCATGTAGTTATTAAGGGTTGACAGTTGGATTCACATCCTTGTACCTCACACTCTTAGTGTGCACTGCCTCCTCAAACCATGGGTAACAAAAAGGAACATCAATTCTATTAGTATCTTATTATAAGAAGCCCAGGCCTTCTTATAGTAAGAGGAATATGATGTAAGTCATAAAAGAGCCAAATGTAAACCCTACAAACCTACATTGACCACTGCAGTTTTCCAGACATTTCAAATATGAAAATGGGGACATTCCATTCATTGCCTATATTTCAGTTTTAAAAAGCCATGATTCATTTTACACTTTTGATAAATTTGTTATTTTTGGCTTGTCTAAATTGGAAAGAAGTTGCTAAAGAAGTGAATTCTCAATCTGAGCTATTAGAGGTTTTCCTAATAATTATTGTAAAACTCATTATATATCATATTTTAGTGACTCATTTCTGACTATATATAATCATTGTTAAGATGTCCATACTATAGTCACAGCCTCTAGTAAAATCAGCTTAATGAAGAAAAATAATATTTCAATAATGTTGCTGCTAATGTCTATCAGAGACATTATGAAAGTATATATAGAGCCTGCACTGTGGGCAGTGTCATCATCCCATATGGATGCTGGTTCATGTCTCAGCTGCTCCACTTAGGATCCAGGTCCTGGCTGGTGGCCTGGGAAGGCAGCAGTGGATGGATCAAGTGTTTGAGCCCTTGCACCCACGTGGGAGACCTGAAAGAAGCTCCTGGCTCCTGGCTTTGGACCAGAGACTGGCTCTGGCTGTTGTGGCCACTGGGGGATTGAACCAGCAGATAGAATATGTCTCTCTGTGTCTCTGCCTCTGTTTCTTTCTGTTACACAGCCTTTCAAATAAATAAACCAATCTTTAAAAAAAAATAAAATCCGTATAATTTTAGGAACATATGTTTATAAATAGTCAATATATTAAAATCCAAAGCTAGAGACAGTTCAGAGGTCATAACTTACATTTATAAGAATATTTGATATTCAGAGGTATATTATAGATTTATTTTAATAAAATATGTAATTTAAATGCTTATTCACAGATGCTAACATTCTGTTTAATTGAAACTGCACTAAAATCAGTTCTATTTCAATTGACAATCAGAATACAATAGCCCTATAGTGTTTTACGGTTGTATAAGCTTTCATAAGTCACCTGGCCTCTACTATCTATTTCATTCTCTTACAAACCCCAAGGAAGCAGTTGTGAGTCTCCATCCCTATTTCACAAAATGTCAAGCCAAGAACCAGAGAAGTAAAACATCTTTCCCCAGGCCCCATAGGCAATAAGTAACTGACCTATTTGTTCATGAGTCCCAGTCTCATAGTGTTCCTGATGTGTCATGATGCAGAATCTCCAAAATGTTAGCATAGGTCAATAGTAGAATTTGAGTCCCATCAATATTATTTGTACCAAGCTTTCCAGAAAAGGGCAAATGAGCAAAGCCTATAGTCTGCCTGTTGTATGCTACACTGTGTCCAAACACTTTTGTCCTCAGGCTATCAAAAAGCTGATGGACTGCAAAGGAACATACCCACTGATTCTTCTTTGAATGCATGTGTACAATCTATGGATGAGGACTGTCATTTACTCCAGAAAGTACAAAACTAGGGACAGAAACTCTAGATTTCTCCCTCAAAGACCGGGACAGACGTGCTAAAGGCCTGCTTTCTGATAGATGAAGAGAAGTCGTGCTGAGACACACATTCCCTTTCATTAACTCTTCCAACAGCTTCATTCCTAGAATTAAATCTTGACTTTGGACCCTGTGGACAGCCAGGACTGGCTACACAAAGAAGTTGTCCCTGATGATCTGTGCTCAGGTGCAGAATAAACTAATGCTCTTCCTAATGTGTTCCCCTTTCTAATGATAAAGCAGAGTTATAATCATTGTTTAAGTAAGTTTTTCCCCAGTTGGATAAGTACAGTCCTTGAGTGAGGATCTCTTTGGTCCAAAGCACACGGTTCCTGCTTGTTAATGATCAACCCCCCTAGTTTGCTAATCACATGCTCATCTCTCTATGATGGGTTGATATTGGCACTTGGCTCACTTATAAAGACTTCATTGTCAATTTTTCAAATTAGCAGTTGATTGGCATTCAGCACAACTTCTTTTGAGGGGCGGGGTCTTTGTATACAACTAATTAAACTGAGGAATTCATCTGTTCAAAAGTTGCAAGAATTAAGACTGTGAAAAAAATAACATTTTTTGCCTCAAAATTGCTATACTCATATGTACAAAGTTTCTATATAATGTGATGAAATAATTATTGTAATTAGCATCTTAATTTGAATTTAGATGCAATTTGTTTTTTTTCTTTTTAGAAATCTAAATTAATTCCCTGGGAAACTGATGAGAATTTTTCAAAGTAGAAATAAATGCCTGTAATAAATCAAGAGATAAGGGAACAGGCAGAGATTATTCTGCAATTAAAGTTTACTAAATTAATTCCACTTAAACTCCTTGGAGTTTAATGTGAAAAAACTAGAAAGTATGTATCTTCTTGTATTAAAAAATTCACACACCAAATATTTAAAAGCAAAGAAGGGAAAAGAATCATATAATCAATATTTCCCTAAACACTAATCAGAAAATAAATGTTAATATTCCTCTCACAGTTTGATATTAAAAATATAAATAAAAAGCACCAAACTTGAGTAAATTAAATGGAAGCTTGGACAGGTGATTGGAAGTTGAATGTGAATATTTGTTTTACCCAAATGAATGTAAATTTCATTAGTTGATAATTAAAAGGAAATTATATAGACATTACAATTACTGCCAATGGCATAAATTATGAAGTTGTATGGCAAAACAATTTAGGAACTCATATTGTTGTTACTATTGTCAAACTGGTTACCAGAGAAACCTAGGAAAAATAATATACTTTGTGACTATGGAAATGAGGCCTTGATGTGTTGCTAGGCTGTTAAAGCTAATGTCATTGTATAAAACAATAATGTTAAACATTATTAGTTTTTTAATTATGTCAGTTAATTAGAATTGTTCCTGTTAATTGCCTATGATTCATCTCCAGATGAAAAATGCTCAAGTAAGAGCTTCGGCTTTTTCTCTCCAAATGTACCATTTAGAATAAGGTCTGAATTTTGTAACTGAATTTCCTAAGTACTATTAGCCCAAGAAACAATAGGAATCATGGTCAAGCTCATCCATGATGAAAGGAACTTTAATTATATATATATATATATATATGCTTTTAAAGGAAGGTACTCAAGAATAGAGAGTGTGATTTTACTACTCTGGTCTCAAAGCATGACCTTTGATTCCGAAATGCTGGTTTTATGTCAAAGATTTTCACCAACAAGTCAAAAGCAAACATGATGAGAATAGACTATTTGACATGTGCCTAACCTACAAATAGCAAAACATCAAATTTCTTTTTTTTTTTTAAAGACATTTATTTATTTGAAAGGCAGAGTTACAGAGAGGCAGAGGTAGAGGCAGAGAGAGAACTTCTATCAGCTGGCTCACTCCCTAGATGGTGGCAACAGCCAAAAGTGGGCCAATCCAAAGCCAGGAGCTTCTTCCAGGTCTCCCATGTGGGTGCAGGGGTCCAAGCACTCAGGCCATCTTTCACTGCTTTCCCAGGCCATAGCAGAGAACTCTATCAGAAGTGGAGTAGCCAGGTCTCAAACCAGTGCCCATATGGGATGCCAGCACTGCAGGCAGTGGCTTTACCCACTATACCACAGTGCTAGCCCTAAAACAAGTTTCTATGAACCCGAAGCTACTTATCATATTTCTTGACTGTTAGGAATATTTATATTTTTAAATTTTACTTATAATATTCAATATATATTGTGTACCTTAGTATGCGTGATGAGTACTTCTATTAGTTAAACTCTATATAGAGAGTTTAGGCAAACTATGAATATAAGCTTTCCCTTGTGGAGTATTGTGTGTCAACTCATTGAAGCACCAGTATGCCATTTACAGTCATTCAAAATCTTCAAAACTTTACACCATACCATAGCTTCATGGCCAAAATACCAACAATCTAATTTAACTTCCTCAGTTCCTCCCTTCTAGAACATGAACAGGATACTTATTTATTCAGATCCATCCTTCACTGTAATTCTAGTGCCTAAACAACGGTTCTGAGTAGCTAGCTACTCACTCTGTTTACAGGATGGATTAGCTGACCATTACTGGGAAAGAAAATAGCAGCAAATAAACTTCTCAAGACACCTTTTGTTCCACTGATATTAGAGGTTTACAATATAGCATCAAGAGAGCTTATTATGAAGAAAAATCATTTGGGAACAAATAGACTAATTGTTCAGGGATATGAGAAAGGGAGACTCATGACTGACAGTGGAGCACAGAAGCTACAGAGTTGCAGGCAGGGGCTCAATACTATATGGGACCTTCCTGAGCCCCTGAGAGAGAAAGTAACTGTGGTATGTACATGTGAACCAATGAGACTAAAGGGCATTGGATGTAAAGCATCCCTGTGGATTTGCACAAATATCTGGGAGAGAAGCTCATCAGAAAATTAGTACTTTCTGGTGGTCAATGAATGGAGCCAAGGGTGTTCAAAGCATTAATATTTGTCAAATTCCTTTAAATCTGACTCAAACGATGCTCAGCGAAAAGTTACACCTGAGAAGCATGGATGTGCATTTTCTCTGTTAATTTCTATTTACCTTACAAGTTACATTTCTCCAACTAACTTGTTCTGTTCCTGAGTTGCATCTCTTTCCTCTCCATCCCCCAACATCGGATTCATGGATTTTTCCTGGATTGATTTACTAGTGTGAAATAAAAAAGCCCAAACAGCTACCAGTGTTCTGGTCTGTCAAAGAATTAACCATATTCTAACCTAAAATTCCTTATCGCCTTCCAATCACTGTTGGTAATCTCTCATTTTAAATAATGTTGACTGAGGATTTGGGGCATTCACATACACAATATTTCTTTGTCTGGAAATACCCCTGTCTTTCATCTCCTTCACCCAGTTCAGTCATACATTTAATCGTTCAACAAATATCTGCTGATTAGATCTCCCATAGGGCTTGGTGCAAAAGCTTCAATGAAAACAAAGTAACTCGGAAGGGGTCCCTCTTTTTTTTATTATTTAAGAGATAGAATTACAGACAGTGAGAGAAAGAGACAGAGAGAAAGGTCTTCCTTCCAGAACAGAAGGAGCTGCGCTGATCCGAAGCCAGGAGCCAGGTGCTTCTTCTGGGTCTCCCACAGGGGTGCAGGGGCCCAAGCACCTGGGCCATCTTCCACTGCTTTCTCAGCCAACAGTAGAAAGCTGTATTGGAAAAGGAACAACCGGGACTAGAACCGGCGCCCGAATGGGATGGCGGCACCACAGGTGGAGGATTAACCTAGTGAGCCACGGTGCCAGCCCCAGGGATCCCTCTTTTCAGTAGCTTCTAAAGCAATTGGATGGGGTGGGGGTGGAATCAAAGTTAGTTATACAAACAAATATGTCATGAGATATTGGGTATGTGTTACTGTGGGTGTGGGTAGTGGTACTTGACTAATCCAGGGAATTCAAAGATGACTTTTTTTGAGAGTCAAAGTATGGATATGGTTCAAAGGATAAGTAGGAGCATCTTAGGTACCACAGGGAAGAAAGAACATACCAAGCAGAAAACCTGTGTGTGCAAACTTTTTACAGCTAATCTGTGACTCTTGTCTTCAGTTAGTGCCCTGGTGAGGTCTCCCTTCTCCAACAGACTGGATCACTTATCCTGCCTGTTTTGCCTTCTTAAAGAACACTGTACTTTTTTCTCATAGCTTCTCACTATGATTTGCAATCATGTATTTATTTATTTTTCTATCTCCTATATTTGCATTACATCCATGTTTGGCCCATAGCTGGTGCCCCTTGAATATTTGTTGCATTGGTTGTGAAAGTATTTCATTGTGTCCTCCTTCAAAGATAGGTCTTGACTTACAGGTTATTTTTGTTTTAACTTTATTGTGCCTATCCTGGTAGAGTAAATCAAACGTTTTCAACAACGCAGAATCTTCTGGAATTGTTTCCTTTTGGAAAAGCCCTCACTTTTGGGGGTTTAGATATTCTCCAAGTGCCTTAGTTATTACAGTGTACAGAAGAGTTTTGAGTCCAATCATCAAATATTACAACCTAATGGATTCATAAACAACAAATCCTTATAGATTTCAACAGCAGGAAAGGGCTTAAAAGTTCATTTAGATCCTAGCACTCATTTTAAAGATGAGCAAAAGGTCAGAGTAAAACAAGTCTTTCCATTCTACCTGATATGTGCAAGTTACAGTCTTTAAAGAAGCTTCCAAAGGTGTTTGTCACACATCTGTGGCGTAGCTTGATTAAAAGAAGACCCTATTTCACAGATCCTTGCCCTGGTTCTGAACAAATCTGTCATCCTGACTGTTCTATTTCCATTTGGATCTCAATGGAAAGGAACATTTTCTGTTTTTAAACAGCTTCCTTGATTTGGTTACAGTGATTTCAATTCAGTGGCAGGAGGGACTAGGACAATGAGAAGATGCTTTAACACCTGCAAGATTTTGGAAATCTTCATTTGTCAAATCATTTATCTGGAATCTGAACTCCTAGGTTGGGACAGATGTGTCATTGAAGCTCAATATCCCTGCTTTACACAGGAAGCATTAAGGCTTCTTATTCAAGGAGAAAGGATTAGACAATATTAACACAAAGAATAATGAACTTTGTATACATTTGCACCTTTCTAACAATTTCCTAGCTTTCTCCACATGCTATTCAGTAGTCAAACTGCCAAACAGACTTTCTGTCCTTCCAAAGATGGTCTCATTCCTTGAAGTTTCAGTTTTTGTAATTTGGCTGATTGGAGAACTTGGCTGAGCAAAGCATCATCAGAGATGATTTCTCTTGTTGCAAATTCAAAAGGCTTCAGCACATAGCACAAATGATCCATTAGCATCCATTGTCTAGAGTTCAGGAAAACACCTTCTGCAGCATTGTGCACTAATGTGTGTGGCTTTTTTCTTTCTCTTTATTCTCCTTCTATGGGGAAAAGAACGCCTTCCAACCTATAGAAAGACTTGTTTTCAGTATGTGAGCACTTTGTGTATGACTAACTAAAGTTTGGGGAGACTGTCGCTTTTCAGAATGTCTCAAAGAATTCTGACAAAATGGCAGGCACAAGTTCCAAAGTGATTGGGAAGCTGCAGCATTTCTGAGTTTAACAGGAAATCATAAATCAGATAAAAGCACCAGAGGAAAAAAAAAACAGCTTAGTATTTATTGCTCGTGGTAAAATATTTTCAGGTGTGCACAATCAAATAAAACACTGCCTTTGCCTTTTCCCAGTTTGCAATTTTATTGTAACAACTGAGCTTAAAATAATACATTCCGAAAACAGAAAAACAAAACAACTTAGACAAAAAACACAATTGGAGGACTAACACTATCTGATTTTTAGTATTAGTATAAAGCTATGGTAGTCACAATGGTGTGACACTTGGTGTAAATACAGGAGAATATATTGATGGATGACCATAAGAATCCAGAAAAAGCACATAGATCATGGACAACTGATTTTTAACAAAGATGCAAAGGCAATTGGTGAAGAAATGACAGTTTTTCCATCACATTATACCAGAACAAATGGATTTTCAGAAGAAAAGTCTTCTACCCATACCTACCACAATAAAAAATTAACTTTAAGGGCTCATAGGACTAAACATAATAAATAATGCCACAAAATGTCTAGAAAAAAACAGGAAGAAATCTTTGTATCACAGGTTTGGCAAAGATATCTTATATTCAATGCCAAAAGCATGGTTAAATTGATAAATTAGACATCACCAAAGTTTAAACTTCTGTTCTTCAAAAATCACTGTTAAGAATATGAAAAGATAAATCCAAGAGTAGAAGAAAGTATTTGCAAATCACATATCTGCCAAAGTATTTTCATACAGACTGTATAAAGAATTTTCAAAAATCAGTAGTAATAAAACAACTAACCTTGTTTTTAGTGTACAGAACCTTTGTGCTGACTTCATGAAAGCTATTAAAACAGTGAATAAGCACATAAAAAGATACTTGGCCTCATTCGTCACTAAGAAATGAAAATTAAAATCACAACGATACTACTGCATCTATTTTAATGGCCAGAATTTTTTTTTTTTTTTGACAGGCAGAGTGGACAGTGAGAGAGAGAGACAGAGAGAAAGGTCTTCCTTTTCTATTGGTTCACCCCCCAAATTGCCGCCACAGCTGGCGCCCTGCACCAATCTGGAGCCAGGTGCTCCCCCGTCCCCTGGTCTCCCATGCGAGTGCAGGGCCCAACCTCCATTGCCCTCCTGGGCCACAGCAGAGAGCTGGACTGGAAGAGGAGCAACCGGGACAGAATCCAGCTCCCCAACCGGGACTAGAACCCGGCGTGCCGGCACTGCAGGCGGAGGATTAGTCAAGTGAGCCATGGCACTGGCCGGCCAGATTTTTCTTTTTTCTTTTATTTTTTTTTAAAGTTTTTTTTTTATGTTTGTTTTTTTATTTTTTTTAAACTTTTATTTAATGAATATAAATTTCCAAAGTACGACTTATGGATTACAATGGCTTCCCCCCCATACCGTCCTTCCCACCCACAACCCTCCCCTTTCCCACTCCCTCTCCCCTTCCATTCACATCAAGATTCATTTTCGATTATCTTAATATACAGAAGATCAGCTTAGTATACATCAAGTATGGATTTCAACAGTTTGCTCCCACACAGAAAAATAAAGTGAAAAATAATAGATGATTTTTTTTTAAATGATGATGAAATCAGAGCAGACCTATTGTCATGTTTAATCCCAGTGAGAGTCAAGTTGGGAATTGATAATTTCTTTTTTTTTTTTTTTTTACAGAGGATCAGTTTAGTATGCATTAAGTAAGGATTTCAACAGTTTGCACCCCCATAGAAACACAAAGTGAAATATATTGTTTGAGTACTCGTTATAGCATTAAATCTCAATGTACAGCACATTAAGGATAGAGATCCTACATGAGGAGTAAGTGCACAGTGACTCCTGTTGTTGACTTTACCAATTGACACTCCTGTCTATGGCATCAGTAATCTCCCTATGCTCCAGTCATGAGTTTCCAAGGCTATGGAAGCCCTCTGAGTTCTCCGACTCTTATCTTGTTTAGACAAGGTCATAGTCAAAGTGGAGGTTCTCTCCTCCCTGCAGAGAAAGGTACCTCCTTCTTTGAAGACCTGTTCTTTCCACTGGGATCTCACTCACAGAGATCTTTCATTTAGTGTTGTTGTTGGTGGTGGTTTTTTTTTTTTTTTTTTTTTTTTTGCCAGAGTGTCTTGGCTTTACACTGGGGTCTCACTCGCAGAGATCTTTTGCCAGAGTGTCTTGGCTTTCCATGCCTGAAATACTCTCATGGGCTTTTCAGCCAGATCCGAATGCCTTTAGGGCTGATTCTGAGGCCAGAGTGCTATTTAGGACATCTGCCATTCTATGAGTCTGCTGAGTATCTCACTTCCCATGTTGGATCACTCTCCCCTTTATTTACTCCATTGGTTAGCGTTAGCAGGTACTAGACTTGTCTATGTGCTCCCTTTGACTCCCAGTCCCTCCACCATGACCAACTGACCTCTCCACGTGTTGATGTGGATGTGGAATTACTGGAACTCTAACACTGCCAGTGGGAATGCCAAATTGTAGAATAATTTTTTGAAAACAGTTTGGCTGTTTATTTAAGAGTTAAGCATACATTCATCATGATTTGACTATTCCATCCCTAGGCATTTACACAAGAGAAATGAAAGATCATGTCCCTATAAAGAGTTGAAGATACGTATTCATAGTAGCTTAATTTCTAGTAGTTAATCTGCTTATCAACAGGTGAATGAATAAATCAGCAGTGGCATATCTGCACAGTGAAATACTGCTCAACAATAAAAAGGACTGAACCCAATAGCAGGGATGAATCTCAAATAATTATGCTTAGTGAAAGAAGGCAGACAAAAAAAATGCATGTTTTATTCAATTCATAAAAATTTCTAGTAAAAATAAAATAATCTATTGTGACAAAAAGCAAATCAGTGGTTGCTTAGGCAGTAGAGTGCAAGTATAGGCCAAAACACACACAAATCTGTGTGGGAGTAATAGATGAACCAGGATGATACATTCATTAGCTTAATTGTGGCGATGGTTGAAAGAACATACAGATAAGTTAAAAAATCAAAGTGCATGCTATAAATATATTCACATTTCTGGATGTCAATCATGCCTCCTTAAAGTTGGTAAAAAAAAAATGATGAAGTTGGAGGAGGATAATTCAGAGAATGTGCTTTGTGGGAATTTTAATAGGACCAAGGGGAAAGTTTTCCACAAGAAATGAGATCTTGCACAAATCTGAATGAGTGAGAAGAAAACATAATACAGATTGGTTCCTCAAAAAGTATTTGAGTAAAGACTGTGAAAAACTTGGTGCTAGACATAGTCCCAATGAGCTTTCTGTCTAATGAGATAAGCAAATGTTGCACTTGAACATAATTTGGACAAAAACTGAGTAGATGTTTACACAAAATGTTGTGGAAGTGCAGTTGAAAATAGGTTAGCCCTACCAGGAGGCTTATGGAGGGCTTCATAAGACACAATCTAAACTAAATCTAATAGGATGAGAATGAGTTAGCTAGAGAAGAAAGACAAAGCCAGTGTTCCCAGTAGAAAGAACTTCAAGATCAAAGGTATAAAGATGTGTACAACACATCCCCTGAGAGAGTATGTCTATCAGTATTAACAGATAGTAAAAATGAGCTGGGGAGTTGACATTCACTCATCCACTCAGTCTGTCATTCAACCAATACTTATTAAGTGGTTTCCACAGACCAAACTCTAACAGATTACAAAACAGGAAAGGTGTCTAACCTCATAAAGCACCCATGTTGAAAGGCAGCTCATTCTAGCAGATACCCTTGCTACACCCAAAGAGGCCCAAGGAGACCAGATTCTGAAGTGCCTTGAATACATACAAGATGGCAACAGTGAGCCCTGGAGTATTTTAAACAGATGAATAGCATAGTCAGTGCTATTCTTAAGGCCATATTTTTAAGGCCATGAGGATTCAAAAGGGTGAATGGATTTCACAGGGACAAGAGCAGACAAAACCTCTTAGCTCACTGTTACAGAACTCAGATTGAAAACAGAAGAATGTATCAGAGGGCAAAGACAATGATGAGTTCAACTAGAGACTTGGTTTTGAGGCAGCCATGTGTCAGCTGGCCATAAGAAGGGCAAGACCTTAGTCTAAGACCCATTAGAAGGGCAAGACCTAGAGACAAAAATGTGTTCTTGAGAATCTGAATCAGGAAAAACACTGAAGACTGAACAGCCAAAATTCCCTGTTTCACATCCATTAGACATAGGTTGTTCTAGTTTTTTCCTAAGACATAGCTTACCCTGGCTATTCTCCATTCTTACTGACTAACCTCACATGGTAACCTCAGTTACAAGGCACTGCCCCCAGGAGATGCCAATGTGATGCTGCAGACCTAATATCATCAAATCAAGCAATCTTGGATCCAGAACTGATTCTAGAAATAATCCCACACATTCTCCTCACCTTACATTATTGCTTTAGAAATATTATTTTGTAATGTAAGCTCTATTAATATATAAGCTATCCAAAATGATCTTGAGTATAGAATTAAAGGTGCAAAAATTCTACTGTAGATTTAATAATTCCCCTTAAACAGTCTTTACTTATTTATAGAAACAAAGATAACAGACAAGTAGAAAGAACAAAGTATTATTTATGTGTGCATCTCTGCATATGAGGGAGGTGTTTTTCTTTATGCTCAATTCTAGGTCATAAAATTTAGACTCAGGAGATTGTATTGCTTGTCTCAAAGTTCTCTAAATTGAACAAAGATGCAAGCAGTCACCTGTGCTTCCCATAAACCTCAGACTTAAACTGCACATCAGGGCCTTCAGCTTTCTCCTCTTCCTCCTTCTTTTCTTTCTTCTTTTTTTAAGATTTTATTTATTTATCTGAGAGGCAGAGTTGCAGAGAAAGAGAAAGGGAGAGATATAGAGAAAGGTCTTCCACCCGCTGGTTTGCTCCCTAAATGGCCCCAGTGGCCCGGGACTGGGCCAGGCAGGTCTCCCAGTTGGGTGGGTGTTGTGGGGGCAAACACTTGGACCATCTTCCACCTCTTTTCCAGGCCATAGCAGAAAGCTGGATTGGAAGAGGGGCCTCCGGGACCCTTACCAGTGCCCACATAGGATGCCAGCATCACAGGCAGAGCCTTAACTTACTACTCCACAGTGCCAGCCATTTCTCTTCCTCCTTTTTCTCCTCCTTTGCTTCACCTCCTTCTATACCTCCATAAGCCTCTCTCATAACAGTGAAAATGTGGAGCTG
This sequence comes from Oryctolagus cuniculus, assembly GCF_964237555.1. Taxonomy (NCBI): domain Eukaryota; kingdom Metazoa; phylum Chordata; class Mammalia; order Lagomorpha; family Leporidae; genus Oryctolagus; species Oryctolagus cuniculus. The sequence goes on along the minus strand of NC_091441.1, from coordinate 23,271,908 downwards.
TTCTCCAGCTTACCTAGTTAGAAGGACCCTAAGCAAATTAGATAATGCTCAATTCCAAGGCAACTCAAACACAATGCAACTATCAATTAGCTTCTCTCTCATGCAACCAATTACATTTTTCTGAGTCGATGTTAATCTGCCTGGTGACAAGTTTGGTTCTCTATAACCTTCTTATGACCATAAGAGTTGGAATACTTTATAGGACACTGAACACAGCTGACCCACAAAGATCCTAAGTGATTGATACTGGGAAGGCTGTACGTTGCAAGTTTGCTGTATAAAGTTACTGTTTTTGCTAATACTAGGGGCCTTCACACAGTTCGGAAAACAATGGAGTTGAAAGATAAGTTTATTTTAATGCAAAAAAACTTTTAAATCCAATCAACCTTTTTTTCATAATATGCATTTTGGATGAATACTTTGAAGACCCCTATAGGATAAAAAAAAGCCCCAACCTCCATCCTTCACTCTTGCTCTAATGGGAGAACAAGAATTTTATTCTCCTCTTCATGCTTAGAAGTGGTTCTCCTATTGCTATAAAAATATTCTCTCATTGGTTCTGTTGACTATTTTACAAACACAACTTGTTTCAAGTTCAGATGAGCTAAAGTATGTTTGCATTTTACAGTGTCTGTGACAAGATAACCACAATTCCTTTCTTAGCCTAGGACTCCATAGCAGAGAATGCTTCTGTACATTCAAGTAGTGATTGAGACCTTTGGGGAGTTGGGAGATTGTAACACTAATCAACCCAGAAATCAGGTGCAATGGTACTTCTCAGAGAATGTATTACTTCTCAATGAAGTAAAAGAAAATGCTTTGTTTGAATTCTTGGTTTCTGCATAGGCGCCACCACTGCTTTGCAAAGAAGTTCCGAAAATTTCACTACTCAGAGTGTGAATGTGGTTCTCGGAATTACAGAGAACCAAAAGGCATTAACTCCAGGAAGTACAGATGCTATTTTTACTTAACGTGGCAGGAGGAGACACACACCAGCTCTCCTGTGAGCTTATTCAATTACCAGATTGAGAATATCAGTCCTACAGTCATTCTAAGGGAAAGGTATCGTGTATCTTTAACACCTTCTGCAGCCAGGCATTCAAGGGGACAGCTTTTCATTGTTTCTCATAGATTGCCCAATACAACCCAGGCATTTTGGAAGAAAATGAAAGACTAAATAACTAAACACCAAATTGCCATTTCCATACTTCGATCTTCACATGCCACTGCCGCATTGGGCTCTTTAATATTCTACGACGCCTGTGACAACTACTTCTCCAAATGTTGGATATGCAATTTCGATCTCTTTTTCTCTGAGTCTTTGTACCTTTTAGTCTAAAAACAAAGAGGAACAAAGATCCTAATTATACCCATAATCATTATTATCTGAAGAAGTTCCCAGTAATTAAATTTTAAAGAAAATTTATTTAATGAGCTTTCCACAGTCACATCCAAGCAATACACATTCAAGTAGATAGTGATTAGGATGAAATAGCACTAATTTGAATGACTTGATAAAAGCTCCTACTTCACTACTATGTTTTTAATAATTGTGTAATTACATAGAGAATTATTCCTGTAAATATCGCTTGTTTTATATAGAATGGAAGACATGAAGATGTGTTCTATCTGGAGCAAATTTCCAATATTTTGAAGCTGTATCTTCTTGTGTCAGCTAAAAAGTTAATATGTACGTCTTAATTACACAAACACACACACTCTCTTGCATGGAATATACACCTTTCATTTGCATGAGTTGAGCATAAGTGCTTAACTTAGAAGAAGATGTGGAGGGAAAATAAATCCTCTCTGAAGAAGTGCATGGTCATTACCTGTGAATGAAAACGAAAAGCATATTTCAGTGAACATCCCCTGATTATCCCATAAGAGAGGCATGATAATTGGCATAGACCACATTGATGCTGTTGCGTCTATATCATTTCCAGTGATTCAAGCAACTCTAGAAATGCTATCGCGTAATATTATGTATTTGTTCTCTTTATTTCAGGACAAAATAAAATGCTGACTTTAAAAACAACTGTGGAAAGATGAAGTACAGCTCAAAACAGAGCTCATTCATTTGAACATTTGTTTCACATCACATGATGAAGAGTCTACAGGATATTCTATATACTCAAAAATTAAGGAACATGTATTTATAAAGGAAATATAGGTTTAAATCCCTGTTTTAACACATGGTGTGACCCTGAATCACTTGCCCTCCCTGGGCCTCAATTTCTTTATCTACAAAATGGAGCAATTAAAGACCTGATTTCTAAGGACACTTTGAATTTTCAACAATAATTTTCTTAATACCATGAGCTCTATGATACATCCCATTTATAAATAGGAACAACTTGCCTGATATACTCTTCTCTTTCTAAAATGAAAATTGTACGGTGATTGTTCTTAGTTTCAAAAGGAAACATTTAAATACAAACCAACTAATACAGCTCAAGGTGCCAAATATTTATTTTTCAACAGCTTACTGAATACATCAATGCCACAACGTTATATTAACTTTTTAAATAGGCAATAGATACAATAAGGTGAAAATAGAAAACTAAATAAGACAGGACATAAAGATCTGATGTCAAGGAAATAAAATGTAAATGGTCTTGATTTCCTAACGTCCCACCAAACCCCAATTTTCACCCTTACACAATTGTACCCTTATGGAAGAAGAGGACAGATTAAAAGGAAAACTATAAAACCCCAACTTCTCATGTGCTGGTATCTCATCAGAGAAAGTTATCAATCATCTTGATGTGATCTTTAACCTGTAAGGAGGTATAAATGGTTTCAGTGCTACTGGGCTGGGATAAAGAGAAGCCAAGTAGCTCTGATGACAATGCGTGGAACTCCATCCTAGAAGGAAAGTTAGTGGGGGCTCGGCCTAGGCAGCCACAAGATTCTTTAAACTGAAGGAAAAGTGCTGCTGACTGTAGCCTGACAATGTGCAATTATGCACTGGTAAAATTCTGCCCTGGTTACAATCAACATATCCTGACTATTGATGCCAACACAAGAGGATAGACATATTCAGATCTTCTGAGAAGTCCATGGTTTTCCTCAACTCAAATACAGGCTTAGTGAGGGTTCTTATTATTCTTCCCCTTGGCTTGTAGACAGAGCACAGTGACTGAAGTTGGGCCTTTACATAATTCACTTAGGAATTTCAGGAATCTAGGACTCAGCATTCAAATAGAAAATAACTCCAGGTTAAACTATTGGCAACACAAATCCAAGTTCATGTTGGATATTTTTGTAAGATTAGAAGAATTAAGGAATTCAGTTGGAGCAAGGTCAGCTTGTCCCCTCTACTACGGTGACTGAACTCTGATTTTTAAAACCAATTCAGCAACCACCTTAGGACTCCAAAGGCAAGCATCATTTAAGCCAGATTCTGTAATCAAAGTAGGGTGAAAGACCAGGTGATAAGGAGATTATTAAATTACTCTCTCAGCCATATTCGTGAAAAAGGGGTCCATTTAGCTAAGCCCTGCAGTTTGGTATGATCCTTTGGTGGAAACTATATAAGGCTGCATATAGAATCTACCCTCAAAACTGAGCCACGGGCAAGAGTCTGGCCTATTAATTAAGATGCTAGTTAAGATAACCATGTCCACGTAAGAGTGCCTGTATTTGTCAATACGTGGCTCTGCTCCTGACTACTTTCCTACTAGTGTAGTGGTGATGACTGAAGTAATTGGATCACTGCTTGGGTTCCTGGCTCTTGGCTTCAGTCCTAGCCATTACAGGCATTGGAGGAATGAGACAACAGATAAGAAAACTCTGTCTGTGTCTCAAATAAAATGACTATTTTTTCTAAGTCTGGGCCAGATTAAAAGACAAAAATCAATCTTTAGAAATTATAGATATTAAAAATTTCATGAAATATCTACCACTTAGAATTTCCTGCTTAAGTTCCCTTTCAAATTTATAGTTGAGAAAGATATTAAGTACTTTCAATCCAAAAATATGTTTACATTTGCTTTAAATTCCATACCTACCACATTTCACATAATTGCATTCCAGTCAGTACACTAATCTTCATTTTAAAGTATTTAGTGAGTTCTTAAGATGCAAAATAATTAACATATTATGAAAAGGGCAATTCATTTGGGGATGAAATTTGGATCAGAGAATTTTCTTTAGTAAATAGATTATTTGAACAGGCTAGATTCAGTATAAGTCATCCTCAGGTTTTCCTGTTTAATCTCAAACATAAAGAAAGCAACTTTAAAAAGAAGAAGAAAGATCTGAAAATAAGATTAGTTTGCTAGCAATTCATTGATGATGTTGAGGAACTGCCACTTTCCTGGATGATTTTATTTTCTATGCCCATGATGTGTGAGAAAAATGCCAGCGCACGAAAAAGAAAAGCTGAAGAAAATGGATTTTGATTAGTAAGGAAATGGTCCTGATTGTGAATTTCCAGTTAGTCTCATTCTTCTGGCTTTCTTTCAAGCGCTGTTTCTTTCATGTTTTATGCTCGCTGAGCTGTTAATGTACCCTAATTTGTGGGCTCTGCTTTCAACGCAAGCATTCACTACCTATACCTGTACTCTCTATCTCTTTTATCACTCCACACTCTTTTGATGCTGATAATTATTTAGATATGCTTTTTATCAAGCCACCGAGGTTCCCTGAAAAGACACCTTCTTCCAGCTCATCGGGACACCTAATAGCACATTCAGCTTCGTTCAGCACAGTTCTATCAGCATTCACTAAACAGCCTACTATGTGCTAGGCAGCTGGTCAGCATCGCTGCAGCCACTGGGATCTCAATTCAAATGCAAGTTCTTCTCAGTTCTGATTTCTACAGGATATTCTTACTTCCAATACCTCATTTCACATCAAAAACTTAATATTTTGGATAAATTACAGCTTAGCTCACTTAGCAATAAATATGTCTCAAAGTCATGTAGAGGCTGATTTTGCACTGTGAAATATACACAATGACCACAACTGTACAGCATCACTGTGTCAGTGTTCAAGTTCAGCAACTCAGTCATTTGGCATTTAATTAGTTAATAAACAGACCGTTTCATTGAGAGCATGCATTAGCATCTAACACCGGCTGGCAGACGAGCCTTCTTGATTGATTAAAATATACATTTAAATATATTCCCTTAATTTATATCAGTTGCAAAGTGAGGCAGTTATCTTTATAACTGAGAGCATTAGCGTAAATTATTTAGTATCTTCATTCTAATTTGCACCATATTATAATATCTATCTTGATCTCAGAACTAAATAAGTCATCTGTCCCAAATTATAAGCACACTATGAGTCCTGGGATTTTTATTTTGCTTTTCCATCTTTGCCTCACAATTATTGAAAGAGCACTAGAACACCAAGGAATAGCAGTGCACTATCTAAGTGGAGAAAAATCAGCTTTAAAAAGTGCTTGGCCATTCTCATATAAATGAGCAGCTTGGGATCTGATTTTTGTTCACTTAAATGTTTTTCATGAATTGAAAATAGAGAACAGACGGTGCTCTCTCAAGATGTAAGGGGTTCCTTTCAGTCATTGTTGCCATTTTTTTTTCTTTATTCTCTAGAAAATCCTTTTGTCATCTATCACTTATGAGAGTCAGTTATGCGACAGGCTTTGCACTAGGACCTCAGATGGGATGATGCAAAAGGAAACACAAGAGTGAGTTACAATCATGTTAGAGAAATGAGACATGCAAGCGATAAGAAAAATAAAATATCACACAGTGTTACTTGTACAAATATATATATATATAAGAAATACATTTTAGAATAATTTTCATTCTTCTAAAATAACACTTTTTTGCCAGCACCATTTATTTAAGAGATTATCCTTTCTCCACTGTGTAGTCTGCATACTTTTGTTAAAAATCAGTTGACTATATGCATGTGGATTAATTTCTGGGTTCTTTATTCTGAAATTATATCCCTACCTCTCACCATGTTCAAAAATCAACTTAAGATAGATAAAAAACGTAAATGTAAGGCTTGAGACTATGAAGTTACTGATAAAAAAATATAGGAGAAACACTTAAAGATGTGGGGGTAGGTGATGACTTCTTGGATAAGAACCCCAAAGCACATGTAAGAAAAGTGAAACTAGATAAATGGGATTATATAAAACTCAGAAGCTTCTGCACATCAAAGGGAACCATCAATACAGGGCAGATGCAGCCAAGAGGATGGGAAAAATATTTGCAAGCTACTTATTCAACCAAGTATTAGTATCCAGAATATATCAGCAACTATAAACACTCAACAACAACAACAACAAAATGCAATCAAAAAATAGGCAAAGGGGTTTAATAAAAAGTTTTCGAAAGAAGAAATACAAATGGCCAAAAAATGTATGAAAAAATTCTCAACATTGCTAACCACCAGGGAAATGCAAATCAAAACCATGGTGAAATATCACCTCACCCCTGTCAGAATGGGTACTATCCAAAAGACAGAAATTGACAAATGCTGGAGAGGATGTAGAGAAAGGAGCACTTTTATACACTGTTGGTATGAACATAAATTAGTTCATACACTGTGAAAACAGCATAGAGATTTCTTTAAAAACTAGAAATAGATTTGCCATGTAATACAGCAATCCTCTCCTGGGTACATACTCAAAAGATATGAGCACCTTGTATCAACGAGACACCAGCACCATGATATTTATAGCAGCACTGTTCACAATAGCCAAAATTTGGAATCAACCGAGGTGTCTATTATCAGATGAATAGATAAAGAAAATGTGTGTGTGATTGTGTGTGTATGTATATGTACGTATAAAATGAAATATTATTCAGCTCTAAAAAAGAATGAAATCCTACCATTTACATCAAAACGGAGCTATTGGAGGACACGATGCTGAATGAAATAAACCAGAGGAATACAAACACTGCATGTTCTTCTTTATATGAGGGAGCTTAAATTTAAACAGAAAAAAAAAATCAAAAACAAAACAAGAGAGAAAAATGAAATAAATGTTTTTGTATCAGTATTGCTGCAAACATAATTTTGTTAAATTTTGTCTTATATCTTTGTCAAACACATGATTAAAGATGGTATACTATAGTTTTAATTATCTATCATTATTTTAAATTTACTGCATATGAGTAAAATGGTCATGTTTTCATTGATTATTGTTTATAGATCTTACCTATATTCCTGCTGAACTATGGTTTTTGCACTATTTACTTTTGGAACACTTCATTTAGTGGAGCATTAAGTCTTTGACTATATTGTAAGTTAAAAATGTGTTAAAGAGAGAGAGAGAAACAGTGAGGGAGAGAGGGAGGGAGGGAGGCAGTGAGAGAGGAAAAGAAGTATCATTATATTCTTATTGTATCTATGAACTACCTTAAGTTTGTTCTATTTATATTAATAAATAAGTGAATGAATAACTAGAAGAAAAAATAATTTTCATCCATAACAAAACACATGTTAACTGAAGAAAATATATAAAAGTATGAAGAAAAATTCAATCATCTATTATGTCCTCATTCATAAATAGCGTTACTGAAATTGTGTTATTTAACTCTCTAGATTTGTCTGAACATTTTGTTTTTTTCAAATTGAAATGATACTAACCTTTTCCCACTCAATGTTGTATCATGAACATATTAATATGTTGTTAAGTATTATTCTAGAACATTATTATTGGATGAATGTCATTCCATCACATGAATGTAATGTCATTTAGTTAACCAGTTATCACAGCGGGATATTTTTATCATTCATCATTTGCAAATGTTTAATGCAGTGCTTTAATAGTTTAAGTAAACCTTTGTGCACATTCTGAATTAGGGAAATATATTATGTTAGACCTGACTAGTGCTCACTAATATCCAGTTCTCTACTGCATGGGAAATTGGAAGAGGACACTTCTAAACCCCTGCCTGGGAAGGAGCGAGTGACTCATTTGAATCAATGAAATAAAACATTTAGGGGCTCACTTGGTTAATCCTCCACCTGCGGCTCCAGAATCCCATATGGGCACCGGGTTCTAGTCTGAGTTGCTCCTCTTCCAGTCCAGCTCTCTGCTGTGGCCTGGGAGGGCAGTGGAGGATGGCCCAAGTGCTTGGGCTCCTGCACCTGCATGGGAGACCAGGAGAAGCACCTGGCTCCTGGCTTCGGATCGGCACAGCACCAGCTATAGCGGCCATTTGGGGGGTGAACCAATGGAAGGAAGACCTTTCTCTCTGTCTCTTTCTCTCACTAACTCCATCAAATGAAAAAAAAAATGAAACATTTAATAGACAGTCCCTGATGTATCTGTCTTACTAGCATAGTAGCTGATAAGAACCTGTATTCAATACTGCAGTTGTATAGAGGAGCTTTACCTTCCTGGGTCCCTGAGTTCCTATTTTTTTTCTCTTTTTTTTGAATTTTTAGGGGCAAATGTTGTAGCATTGCACATTAAGCTGCCACCTACAGTTCTGGCATCCCATATGGGCACTGGTTTGAATCCTGGCTGCTCCACTTCTGATCCAGTTCACTGCTAATGTGCCTGGGAAAGCTGTGGAAGATGGCCCAAGTCCTTGGGCCCCTGCTACCCACATGAGCGATCCAGAGAAGCTCCTGACTCTTGGTTTCATCCTGGCCCAGCCCTGGCTGTTGTGGCCATTTGGGGAGTGAACTAGGGGATGGAAGATTCTCTCTCCCCTCCGCCACTCTTTCTTTTATATTTATTTATTTGACAAGTAGAGTTATAGACAGTGAGAGAGAGAGACAGAGAAAGGTCTTCCTTCCATTGGTTCACCTCTCAAATGGCCACTACAACCGGCGCACTGCGCCGATCTGAAGCCAGGAGCCAGGTGCTTCTCCTGGTTTCCCATGCGGGTACAGGCCCATACATGGGCCATCCTCCACTGCCTTTCCGGGCCACAGCAGAGATCTGGACTTGAAGAGGAGCAATCAGGACTAGAATCCAGCGCCCATATGAGATGCCGGCGCCACAAGGCGGAGGATTAACCAAGTGAGCCACAGTGTCGGCCATCTCTCTCTTTCTTTCTCTCTCTCTCTCTCTCTTTCTCTCTCCCTCTCTTTCTGTAACTCTGACTTTCAAATAAATAAATAAATAAATCTTTTTTTAAATGTATTGATATAAAAAGAACAGATTTCATGTATTTCGTAGGTGCAATTCTAAGAAGATAACCATATTTCCTTCACTCACTCTCTCTCTCCCCTTCCCTCAATCCCCCTCTTTCCTTCCTTTTTTTGTTCTTTAATTTTGCAAAAACATAATTTCCATCCACTTTGTAATCACAAGCAGAGCTACCAGACAACTCATGTGGGACAGCGAGTAGAAGCAAGAAAGGCACAGTTACAGAGAGAGCGTGAGGGAGACAGACAAAGAGATCTTCCATATGCTAGTTTGCTCCCCAAATAGCTTCCGTGATCAACTGGGGCTGGGAAAGGACAAAGCCAGGAGCCAGGAGCTTCATCTGGGTCTCTCACACGGTGTAGGGGCCTAAGCACTTGGACCATCTTCTGCTGCTTTCCTAGGTGCATTAGCAGAGAGCTGGATTGTAAGTGGAGCAGCTGGGACATGAACTGGGACCCATAGGGGATGCCAGCATTGCAGGTGGCAGCTTTACCTGCTATGCCACAACTCCAGCTCTGAGACAAACTCTTGTTATGTCAAATCACTGAGGAGTTAGGGTTGTTTTTTCTGCAACATCACTTAGCATAATATGTGCATTGATATTTTAATTATTAATATAAATCACATACCACTTTGAGACTGGGTTTCCTTTTGATGTTTGACAACAATCATATGAGCTGTAGGATTTTAATTTTCCCTGAAACTTGCTATTATCCTTAAAGTCCACATTGTAACAGCTTTCACTGACCACATACTATGTGGTAGACATTTTGTAAGCACAGTATGTGACAATCGTATCAAGAAGAAATTCATTTTTCCTTTCAAGAAATTATTTAGCAATTAAGGGCAAAGCACTAAGTTGTATGTCATGTAGCTTAAAATTTTTGAAAACACTCAAATCCTAAAGTATTTCCCAGCTCAATAAAATATTCACTTACACAAATGGCCACAAAGGTAAAGAGAATGTACTGCATCTCAAAAGGACTGCACACTAACTGCACACACACTGGTGGCATCTTACATGGCCTCATGGGGTAGGTGTTTCTCAAATGATATATAGGATTTTAACAGATGAAGTAATCAAGAGTTCTGGTCAGAGAATGAGTACCTGAACTTGCAGAATATTTGAGTACTTATATTAACAAGTGTTCTCAACCTGGTGGAACAATGGAGTCTCCTAGGGAGCATTTAAAAATCCTGATGCCATTAGCCTCCCACCCCAGATCCTGACATAATCATCTTGGGCGTGGCCCTGGGGTATTGGGATTGTTTTAAATCTCCCCAGGTGATCTGTGCACGCATCCAGGGCCAGCTGTTGACCCCTCTAGAAGGTGATTGAAACATTTCAGTTGTGACAGAGGTGAAGTGCTAAGTAGTACACTGATGCAAACAGTAAGGACAGAAAGCAGGGAATGGTGTCATTGACATTGTGAGTCCCAGAGTCCAGGAGAAAGAGACAATCCTAACAAATCCAGGTGACTCAGAGAAAGGAGCCTGCGTCAGGCAGAAGACAGCAAGTTGAGTTCCGGCTAACTTGGGAAACCAGACACGTGGAAGGATGAAGTAGGCACAATGCATTGCCGTGAGCTTTTCCCCTTGATGAAATCCAGTACAGCACACTTCAGGATTTCTTAGAGCTGCTTTTGCTGCTGGGCTTGGAAAGGACTGGCCCTCGGGAGACCTTGGGTTTCATATCATTTGGCCTATTTGTGTGCCAGAGGCTTTTACACAAAGGGGCAAGAAGATGAAGGCTGGGTGAAAAGCATACATTTCTCTGGTAAAGTGCATCAATTTCCAAAGAGGAGGCAGGAAAGGCAAGCTAGCTCACCAAACACTTCAGGCAGAGAAACTGCAGAAACTGTGGTTGTAGTTTGCCATAGGAAGAGAGAGTCCTTCAAGGCTGCTCACACCTCCGTGCCCCGTGGAAAACCCTTGTATATCCCCCACATGGAAGTTTCTTGTTTAGATAAGGCACTGGCAAACTATAGCTTCTGGGCCAAATCTGATTCGTGTCTTGTCTTTGTAAATAAAGTTTTATTGGAATACAGCTATGTTCATTCATTTACATACAGCTGTATTTGCACTCTCACTAGCAAGGCTGTTGTAACAGCAAAATCTACATGGTGTTCAAAGCCTAAAATGCTTGCTCTCTGGGCCTTTACAGAAAAGATTGCTGACTCTTATTCTAGACATTATAAAATTGCAGTAAATGTTCAGATTAGATATAGAGAGCAAGAGAGAGAGAGAGAAATTCAGATTGGGATGGTGAAACTAAAATGTGCTAGTTGGCAGGAAAAAAATTTGGGAAGGTTGGGCTGGTGCTGTGGCTCACTTGGTTAATCCTCCGCTTGTGGCACCAGCATCCCATATGGGTGCCGGGTTCTAGTCCCTGTTGCTCCTCTTCCAGTCCAGCACTCTGCTGTGGCCCAGGAAGGCAGTGGAGGATGGCCCAAGTGCTTGGGCCCCTGTACCCATGTAGGAGACCAGAAGGACCTGGCTCCTGGCTTCGGATCAGCATAGCTCTGGCCGTGGCGGCCATTTGCGGGGTGAACCAATGGAAAGAAGACCTTTCTCTCTGTCTCTCTCTCTCACTAACTCCATCTGTCAAATAAAAAAGAAAAAAAAAAATGGGGACGGTGAAGAAAATGGAAATTGGCAAAAATCTTTCTATCACTATATCTAACATAAAAATGAGGGGTCCATATAATAAACAGTTTAGCTCATGTTACATTTTACAGCCACATTAATTACATTTGAAGGAATTAGGCCTATACGTTATGTTTTAGTCAAGCAGAATGAGCTGTTAGAAACACATGCTGTCATCCAAACCAATAAATGGGTAAATTTCCCAATCACATGGCATTTCCTCTGGAAGTCTGAAAGTAGCAGTTGGCAGTGAATGAGCGCCTTAAGCAGGTTTTAATAATGGTGGATGTCTTCACTAATGCAACTAATTGATTCAGATATGAAATGCAAGCTCAGTAATGCAATCTAAGTGGTATTTAGTTTTCTGATGTGGCTCTGATTTCTTAGAAGACACTAGAGTATGGAGGTGACCTCCATCAATTTTTTTCTGCATTTTTTATCAGAATTTATAGTCACCCTTTCAATGCTTTCTTTCAATTGCCACTGAACCCCCTAACAACATCAGTAACACCAAAAACAAAAACCACTAGTACTCCATTTATTTGAGCTAATTAACCAATGTTGAGATTATTTTTAGAAACATTAAATATGACTTTCATGTTCAGGCAATAAATAGAGCTAGACCTACTATATCTTAGCAGATGGTCTTAGAAAATCTCCTTTAATGTTATAGTTGGATTTACTCCATCACTTATAGCATTATTAACATTTATTAAAGACCTCCTACATATATAATATTGAGTTTATCTGAGTATAGAATGATGCTTTTGAAATTATATCTTTTCAGCTGGCGCCGCGGCTCAATAGGCTAATCCTCCACCTAGCGGCGCCGGCACACCAGGTTCTAGTCCCAGTCGGGGCACCAGATTCTGTCCCGATTGCCCCTCTTCCAGGCCAGCCCTCTGCTGTGGCCAGGGAGTGCAGTGGAGGATGGCCCAAGTGCTTGGGCCCTGCACCCCATGGGAGACCAGGAGAAGTACCTGGCTCCTGCCTTCGGATCAGTGCGGTACGCCGGCCGCGGCAGCCATTGGAGGGTGAACCAACGGCAAAAGGAAGACCTTTCTCTCTGTCTCTCTCTCTCACTGTCCGCTCCGCCTGTCAAAAAAAAAAAATTATATCTTTAAAGTTTTTCCCAGGCAGCTGCTGAAGATGGCAGAGGGGCAGGTCCTGGTGCTGGACGGCCAGGCCACCTCTCGGGCCACCTGGCGGCCATCGTGGCCAAGCAGGCGCTGCTGGGCCGCAAGGTGGCGGTCATGCGCTGCGAGGGCATCAACATTTCCGGCAATTTCTACAGGAATAAGCTGAAGTACCTGGCCTTCCTCCGCAAGCGGATGAACGCCAACCCATCCCGGGGCCCCTACCACTTCCAGGCCCGCAGCCGCATCTTCTGGCGAACCGTGCGAGGCATGCTGCCCCATAAGACCAAGTGGGGCCAGGCTGCCCTGGACCGCCTCAAGGTATTCGATGGAATCCCGCTGCCCTACGACAAGAAAAAGCGGATGGTGGTCCCCGGGAGGCTCAACGTCGTGCGGCTGAAGCCCACGCGGAAGTTTGCCTACCTGGGGCGCCTGGCCCCAGGTTGGTTTCGGGAGAAGCTACTATAACCTAGCACTGAGAGAGTGTGTCCACGGAAGAACTCACTAAACAGGCCTGAGAAACAGATCTCACTGAAGAGGGCATGGCTGTGGCTCACTGATTAGCAAGAAGGAGCTGAGGCACTCTGCAAGCAGGATTTTCTGGAAGTCTGTCCTCTGAAATGCTGAGGAAGCCATCATGGGTAAGTGTCGGGCTTTGGAACTCACCAGAAGAGTGTTGGGAGATATTGTTCTTAGCCTGGTGCCTTGCTGGCAGTATCAGAGTCTGAAGTCAACAGAGGAGGTTCCAGAGAAACTTCTGGCTGCTCTGGGTCAAGTTCAGCTGCAGATATGGGGCTCTGTGACCTACTTCCTCTACAAGAGAAAGTCCTGGAGAATCTGTACACTGCACAGGAATTTGACAAGCAGTGCACAGTAAAACTCAGAAAAAGAAACTCCTTTTCATCCAGTGTGAGGACAAACCAATAGGACAACAGGTACCACTGTGCCAGACGACAAAAAAATACTTGCAAAGTTCACTTCTTTTTTTTTTTTAATTTTTTAAATTTATTTGACAGGTAGAGTTATAGACTGTGAGAGAGAGAGACAGAGAGAAAGGTCTTCCTTATGTTGGTTCATTCCCTAAATGGCCGCTACAGCCGGCGCTGGGCCGATCTGAAGCCAGGAGCCAGGAGCTTCTTCCTGGTCTCCCATGCGGGTGCAGGGGACCAAGCACTTGGGCCATCCTCCACTGCCTTCCCAGGCCACAGCAGAGAGCTGGACTGGAAGAGGAGCAACCAGGACTAGAACCCAGCACCCATATGGGATGCTGGCGCTGCAGGCGGAGGATTAACCAAGTGAGCCACGGCACCGGCCCCGCAAAGTCCATTTCTATTAGTAAAGAACAGCAGGAAAGTAGGGCCACTGGAGAAAGAGGTAACAATCCATCAAGAACTGGCACACTTGACCTTCATAAGTGAGCCTTCAATGTACCATGGGTTTTCATCACAGCTGAAATGAGAATTTCATAATCACCCGTTTCTCTGTGTTTTTTGTTTGTTTGTTTTTTGACAGGCAGAGTGGATAGTGAGAGAGAGAGACAGAGAGAAAGGTCTTCCTTTGCCGTTGGTTCACCCTCCAATGGCTGCTGTGGCTGGCGCGCTGCGGCCGGTGCACCGCGCTGATCCGATGGCAGGAGCCGGGTACTTATCCTGGTCTCCATGGGGTGCAGGGCCCAAGCACTTGAGCCATCCTCCACTGCACTCCCTGGCCACAGCAGAGAGCTGGCCTGGAAGAGGGGCAACCAGAACAGAATCCGGCACCCCAACCGTGATTAGAACCCAGTGTGCCGGCACCGCAAGGCGGAGGATTAGCCTAGTGAGCCGCGGCTCCGGCCAACCCCCGTTTCTCTATGTAACACTCGAAATATGCCTGTGCGACTCTTGGTAGTCATTCACTCAGCAAGCATCAATCAAGTGCCTTTTGTGAACCAGTAGTGTCCTCAGAAGTCAAGAGTAAAAGATAAAAATTTGTAATCAAGGTCATCAAAGATCAACCCATTGAGTTAGAAGGTAAGTGGGTAAGTTAGGGAAACAACGGGCTGGACGCTCCATCAGAGGTGTGTACCCTGGGCCTTGTGAACCAGAGGAGAAGCTGGCAACTCCTTTGTATCTTGGAAGATGACTGGGGGTTTTCCAGGAAGGCAAGAGTGAAACAGCCCCCACTCTGAGGGAGCTGTCCATGCAAATGCTCAAGGTCAGGAAGATAAGGAGTTTTTGGCTGAAGAGCTTGAGATTTCCTGAGACTGCCAGCAGCCAGATTGGAAAGTCCTTGTTTGGACAGAAAAACTAAGTCTTGACTTTAAATATTATCCTTTCTCTGTTTTCTGGAACATTTTTAGAGAAATATGCTACTTTTATTTGTCATCCTGAAGACTTGAAGACAATAAGATGAAATACTTGGATCTTTACTTTTTAGAAGAAATCAGAGTGCAAAAGAGAATAAACAGTATTTAAAAAGAAGTGACTCGTTAGCCTCATGTTCTCTCTCCCCCCTCCCCTCATCACTCCTCTCTCTCTCTTTCTCTTCCTCTCTTCTTTTCTCTTTTTAATTCAAATGTGACTCTGGAGTGCAACCAACATAATATATTGGAGGATTAGAACATCTGAGCCACATCACTGATGAGCTTGCTTTTCATCCAAAGCAAAGGGAAAAATTACTGATGAGTTAAATGAGTGACTCATGGAAAATGACTGAGCATGTAACATTTGGGTAAATGTGGCATGGCCACTGTACTGAGCTATAATTCAATTTTGAACCACGGTGGAAGCCAATACAATTCCCTGGTATTACAGCTCAGAATTTCAGGAGAGCTGGAGAGCTAGCAAAGGTTGAACATTACATTATGGAGGTCTGAGGAGCTGCATGGAGCTGAAGAGGAAAGAAACCCTGGAAGATGGATTTTGATTGTCAGAGAAGGTTCTGTTCCCTTCTTTTCTTGGCTAAAGGGAGAATCTACATCCTGAGAACTCAGTGGCTAGGGAGGAAGCTCTTAGACCTGAAACTCTTATCAGAACCTAGAAGTCAAGTCCTGCAACAAATCTTTATTTGACATAGGCAGGTATTGTCTCCAGTACTTCTGCATGGTTTCTGGGAAGGCCCATCTAACCAGCCATAAAGGCAGGCAGGGTTCAAGGCTGATTTTGAGCTATAGCTAGAGCAGGCAATCACTTATATGGTATAGTTTGAAAAACAACCCTTTTCTCACAAACCACTCACTAGAATAAATATGCTATCCCACTTCCTGGCATTTCACCATATCACACATTTCTTTATGTATGCTATAAAAATAGATTGTGTGATTGGGTTAAACTACTGCCCTCTAAAGAGATCCCCTACTCCAAAATACAAAAAAAAAAAAAAAAAAAAAAAAAAAAAAAAAAAAATCCACATATCTCTAAAAGAGGTAGCAATGGCTTACTGGGCATGTACTAATTCACACTTTGTCTAAATTGCTTTTTAAAATGCTCATTTAGCCGGTGCCGCGGCTCACTAGGCTAATCCTCCACCTTGTGGCACCGGCACATCGGGTTCTAGTCCCGGTCGGGGCGCCAGATTCTGTCCCGGTTGTCCCTCTTCCAGACCAGCTCTCTGCTGTGATCAGGGAGTGCAGTGGAGGATGGCCCAGGTGCTTGGGCCCTGCACCCCATGGGAGACCAGGAGAAGCACCTGGCTCCTGCCATCGGATCAGCGTGGTGCACCAGCCGCAGCGCGCTGGCCACAGCGGCCATTGGAGGGTGAACCAGCGGCAAAGGAAGACCTTTCTCTCTGTCTCTCTCTCTCACTATCCACTCTGCCTGTCAAAAAATAAAAAAATAAAAAATAAAAAAATGCTCATTTAGTTATTAATTTAAATTATTTTAAATAATCCGTTTGCCCAATGAAAGAACGAATGCACAGAGAGGTTAATTTTCCTGTTGAACGTGATACTTGCAGGCAGCCTGGCTTTGCTGTCCCAAGGTCTTCTACTGACTGTTCACTTGCCACTAGGACCTTCATTAGAGTTGTGTTGTAAACAAGACCATGAGGTAAGCACTGCTCTAAGCATTTGATACACATTATTTCATGTCTTCTTCAAGTCTAACATCTTCTAAGATAGAAAAAAAATCAGATGTATTTTATGAGAGGTAAAGCTGAGGTGCAGAAAAGTGAAGAAACGTTCCAAGGAACTCTGTTATTAAGGGCCACAGCCCACTTGGCATCTAGTTCTGTCCAATTCTCAATCCCACAACTAGAGCAGCTTTCTCAATTCTTCCAACCACTGACCACTCACCACTAGGTATCATACACATTTTCGCCATATGTATTTTTATGCTGACCATTTTATGGAATTTTATTTTTTTAATGTTCTTAAAGATTTTTTTTATTTATTTGAAAGTCAGAAATACAGAGAAAGAGAAAGAGAGAGAGATCTTCCATCCATCCTCTGGTTCACTCCACAAATGCTGCAACATCCAGGGCTGGGCCAGACTAAAGCCAGAAGCCAGGAGCTTCTTCTGGGTCTCCCATATGGGTGCAGGGCTCCAAGCACTTGGGCCATCTTCTGCTACTTTTCCAGGTGCTTTAGCAGGGAGCTGGATATGAAGCAACAGGGACTCAGACTGGCACCTGTATGGTCACAGGCTGTGGCTTTACCAGCTATGCCATAATGTAAGCCCCATGAAATTTTCAGATGTAGAGTAGCAATGAAGTTGGAAATGGGGAGCAAAAGACTTTTCTTAAAGGTATATTTGCATAACAAGCCCATTGTGTTTGGTGGGACTGATCTCAATTCTGGGAAGGAGGTTAAAATACCACTGAAGCAATCTCTTAGTAGCTCCATATTTTTAGAATGCTCCTCCCTATATCCCCTTTCTTTCTAGTTGAGGGCAATTTTCCATCTCCCATCAAGCAATTTTGACCTCTTTACTTCAAGATACCTACTCCCCTTATGAATGTATAGATTTTATTGATAAACCCATCAATTTGAACACTATTCTGCATGTAGAAAAAGAGAAGGAAATAGCTTTTTTTTAAAGATTTATTTGTTTTTATTTGAGTCAGAATTACAGAAAGGAGAGAGACAGAGAAAGAGAGAGAAAGAGAGACCTTCCATCTGCTTGTCCATTCCCCTTATGACTAGAATGGCCAGGGCTGGGCCAGGCTGAAACCAGGAGCCAGGATCTTCTTCTGCTTCTGCCATGCAGGTGCAGGGAGGACCCAAGGACTTAGGCCATCTTCCATTGCTTTCCCAGGCACATCATCAGGGAGCTGGATTGGAAGTGAAGCAGTAGGGACTCGAACCAGCACCCATATGGGAGCCGGCACTGCATATAGTGGTTTAACCTGCTACACCAGAGCAGCAGCACCCATCGAATAACTTCTAAAGTATCTACTAACTATTGGGTGAAATGCTGTGTTATATGGATCTGAATCTCATGGATTCTACCACATTAACATCTCTCATATCTGATGCTCCTCACAATTCATTGTCTGACACTTTCTGTCATTCAAGCAGTAATCATGACACAATAATCATTGTTCAGTTGTTATCCTCTGTGGTAGAAGGGCAGGACAATTCCAACCCCTGGACACACAACACAATTTACACTTAAAGGCCAAGTGAAGCATAGAAGGAAATTCTGATTGGTTTTTGGAAAGGTTTTTTGACACCTCAGTATCACAACTTGAACCATGAGTAGGAGCATCATGGGAGAAATCTCACACATGAATAGAACATTCTTTGAGGAACTGCTATATCATCATTGCCACCTCAGGCCTAGGGGATGATGCTGTAGGAGAAGCACAGAGGTCAACACCTATGAGACAAAAAGTGGCAGTGAAAGGTCAGATATGCAGGAGTCCAGGAATGTGTAACATACTTACTCTTCTCTTCTATATTTTCCTTTTATGTGGGCCAATAATCATACTTCTTCCTAAGTGAGCAAAAACAACAACAATACTACTTTCAATCAGTGATATGTTAGATTTTGAGACTGTCTTAGTGGAGGCTGCTAAATTGCCACAGTGTGGATGCCTTAAAGAACAAGGATTTATTTCTCATACTTCTAGATGATGAGAAGACCAAGATCAAGGTGCCAGCAGGTCCAGTGTCTTGTGAAGCCCTGTTTCCAGGTTTGTATATGGCTATTTCAGGCAATCAAAGCCAAAACTGACAAGTAGAATTACATCAAAATGAGAAGCTTTTGTACTGCACAAGAAACACTCAGGAAAGTGAAGAGGCTACCGACAGAATGGGAGGAACTATCTGCAAACTATGCAACTGATAAAGATTTAATAACCAGAATATATAAAGAGATCAAGAAACTCCACAACAAAACAAACAATCCAGTTAAGAAATGGGCAAAGGACTTAAGCATCTTTCAAAACAGGAAACCCAAATGGCCAACAGACACGTGAAAAATGCTCAGGATCACTAGCAGTCAAGAAAATGAAAATCAAAACCACAATGAGGTGTCACCTCACCCCAGTTAGAATGGCTTTCATACAGAAATCAATAAACATCAAATGTTGGCAAGGATGTGGGGGGAAAGGTACCCTAATACACTGTTGGTGGAAACGTAAACTGGTAAAGCCACCTTGGAAGACAGTTTGGAAATATCTCATAAATCTGAATATAGACCTACCATATGACCCAGCCATCCCACTCCTGGTAATTTACCCAAGGGAAACGAAAGCAGCATATGAAAGAGTTATCTGCACCCCCATATTTATTGCAGCTCAGTTCACAACAGTTAAGACACGGAACCAACCCAAATGCCCATCAATTGGAGATCGGATAAAGAAATTATGGGATATGCACTCCACGGGATACTATACAGCAGTAAAAGAAATGAAATCCTATTATTTGCAACAAAATGGATGAAACTGAAAAACATCATACTTAGTGAAATAAGCCATTCCCCAAAAAACAAATACCATATGTACTCTCTGGCTTGTGATACTAATAGGATTCCTAGAAAGTAATCGATAGAAGTGAAATTGACACTTTGAGAAGCAACAGCTGTGAACAATCCTTGTCTCGATTGTTGAGGAACAGCTTTTTTTCCCCATACTATTTGTTGTACTCTTTACTTAACACAGAGTTAATCATATGTGTATAAAGTTAATTGAAAGTAGATCTTAGTAAAAAAAAAAAAAAGAATAGGAATAGGAGAGTGAGGAGGAGGAGAGGTGGGAAAGTGGGTAGGAGGGCAGGTATGGAATCACTATGTTCCTAAAGTTGTGGTTATGAAATGTATGAAGTTTGTATTCCTTAAATAAAAGGTATTTGGGAGGGAAAAAGTAAATGGCTGTCCTCTTGCTGTGTCCTGATATGGTAAAGAGTAGAGTGAGAACAAGCTTAGTGCCTCTTCTGATAGGGCGGTTAATTTCATCATGAGGGCTCCCCCCCACCTTCGTGACCCAAAAGCCCCACCTCCCAATCCTATCACCTTGGGAATTCAAATTTCAACATACAAATTGGAAAGGATAGGAGCTGGCGCTGTGGCACTGTGGGTTAACGCCCTGGCCTGAAGTGCTGGCATCCCATGTGGGTGCCAGTTTGAGACCCAGCTGCTCCACTTCTGATCCAGCTCTCTGGTATGGCCTGGGAAAGCAGTAAAAGATGGCCCAGCCCTTGGACCCCACACCCACGTGGGAGACCTGGAAGAAGCTCCTGGATCCTGGCTTTGGATCGATGCAGCTCCAGCCGTTGCGGCCAATTGGGGAGTGAACCCTCTCTCTTTCTCTCTCTCTACCTCTCCTTCTCTCTGTGTAACTCTGACTTTCAAATAAATAAATAAACCTTTAAAAAAATAAATTGGGAAGGATAGATTCAGCCCACAGGAGGAAAATATGCTATACATATTTTAATCTTCATGATGACAGTAACAGGCAGGTAGGTATCATTGTTTTCAGTTTAGAGAAGCAATAGAGACTGCCTAGTGAGTCCAGTCTGAGCCTATGCTATGTCAGACCTTGTAGTCCTGCTTTTTCATCACTCCATGTGGCCCCTACAATGCCTGGAGATCAGCCAGTTATCAGTTTTGTGCATTTCACTGGCCTGGGTTTCAGTTTCCAGTTCTGTAAAATGGAGATGAAAACACCTACAGTACAGAGTTGCTGGGAAGATTAAATGGGATCAGATTTCACATCATTTCAAACCTGTAGCTTTGGGAGACACCAGCCTTATCATGAGTTAACACCTGCCACATGGGAACTGTTGAAATACCTGCCTTTTGTTAGATCCTCATTAGACATTTTCTCATGTGAATGTCCAATCTCAGCTAGATGGTCAGCACTTTGAGGACAGGAATTTTCTTTTGAAATAAATCTGAATTTCTTACAGCATACTATGCACCCGACTGGCATTGCATGAATGTTTGTCTAAATGAACAAAAAGCATTTGAGAAGTTGTGAAGCGTTCAATGCTACTGATGTTATTGCCTGTGAACCTGTTGGAACAGAGGACAGGCTGGGAACAGCATATGTTGGTGATGATTTGGCTGCAAAAAGAGTGAGACTTTTTAATAAAACTGCACTAGACCACATTTTCTCCCAAGATGATATTTATGACATTTTAGGTAGCAGGAGATGAAGACTCTTGTGAGAGGAAATAATGGAATGGGAGATAGAACAAAGAGTTAGAAACACTGATTTTTTTTTTTAAGACTGTGTGACTAGGGGAGAGTGCCACTTGCTCTGTGATTCATGACTTTCTGTCGTGTATTGAGTCATCTGAGACTATAGAGAAGGAGCTTTTGTCCTTAGGAAGCAATTTTCAGTCAAGTTCCAAAATCATGTCAAATAATTATCTTTTTAAATACATGTTTATGTATTGTAATTAACTCTAGAATCAGTGTTTCTAATCCCCAGTGCCTCAGAAATTCCCTGGTACTAAGTTAGTTATTTAGGGAAGGGCATTCATTATGGGCCTGTAAATTTTATTTAAAATTGAGCCGTCTTCCTGCTGTTTGTTTAACAGTCCCTGTGTTCTGTGTGGGGAAGTAATGCGTCTCCCCAAATGCACCTAACTCACTACCAGTGGATGAGTAGGACACAGGGGCCTCCATATGAAATACCAAGAAGAAATTTGTGTCTACGGACACATGCTGACAGTGCAGAATTTTTTTATAGCCAAAATATATGTGATTTTGCCTTCTGGAGCTCCTCAGCCCAACTTAAGACCCATTCCACAGAGAGGGTGCCTTGAAGCTCACATTCTTGGTTGCTGAATCAAGAGTCTCCGCAATTGTTCCCATTTGTGGAGTACTTAGAAAGGTGTTAGTAAGTACAGCAATGGCGAGTCGGGATTTGTTTCATAATTCTGATGTATTACAGGATTGGGGCTCTATATGGAAATAGAAGGGAATTGAGTATGAAATATGATTTGAGGAATGGTCCCAAGTCCTGGGGTCCCAAATGCTTTCACTATTTGCTTGCTTTTACTTTCAAATTCCCTGCCATGAATATCATTCCTTTGGATAAGGTCCTCTTTCTCAAGTAAAAATGACACAAAAAGCTAAGTATAAAGCTTTAAATGAGTAATTTCATGTTTATTTATTATTTTTACATCTATCTAAAAGGCAAAGTGAGAGAGAGAGAGAGAACGATTGATTTTCCATTTCATCTACTACTTTATTCTGCAAATGTCCGCAACAGCCAGACCAAACCAGGAACCTAGAACTCCATTTGGATCTCCCACCTGGGTGCCCAAACACGTGGGCCATCGTCTGTTGCCTCCCAAGATGCACATTAGCAGAAAGTTGGATGGCAAGTGGAACAGCAAGGACTTGAGTGGACCCTCCAATACGGGAGGCAAGTATCCCAGGCTTAACCTGCTATGCCACAACGCCTACCCATATAGTTTTTATCACGTAGTTGTGAATGATCATGAAAATGTTTCCCTTGCATCAGACCTAGGACCCTTTGAGACTGGTCCAGAAATTAGATACATGTTTAGATTAAAGCTCAAAAACTGGAGTGGGATAAGGGACCCCATTAAGGAAGACTGACTCAGTTAGGGGAGCAGCTCACCCTGGGATCCGTGAGAGACTTCTGGATGGCAGAGAGTACTACAATAAGGAGAAAGTTGAGCAGCAAAAAACAACTCTATTTCTTTAACAAGCAAGGCTGGCTCAGAGATTACACATTCTTTTGAAATAACAATATATAATTCCAGTGGGTGACTGTGGTGTCTTGGTTTGCAAGTGTTGCAATGCAATATTAAGATAATGGGAATTCATAGCCCATTTCAGTAGTAGGGTCAGCCCTGACAGCAAATAACAGCCACACACAACCCAGTCTACCTTCCTGGATGGTGGAGTACTTGCAAAACCAATTACTGTAGGCTGTGCTGCAATACAGAATTCAAAAGCTATAACCAATTGTTATAAAAAGAAAATTGAGCCACATGCCACAGTTTTTTTTTTCTTTCCATTAAATCATAGCAGAGTATCTTTGGCCTAATGTCCCCTGTGAGACGGGTTGGGGTGATTTGTGTAGAAATTCTCACTTGACAAGCAGCTGTGAAAGCAAGCTTGCCGGGTTGACAGGCAGAGCAGCGCCCCATCCACCCAATAACTCAGGAACAAAAAGCAAATCAATAGACATAATATTGCAAAACACTGCAGCAGGATAAACACAGCTCTCACATCTATTTGATTTTTCTCCCTCATCTGTCAACACAATTGAGAAGTCGCGCTTGCTAATTGTCTTCAATTGGCAGACTCTGAGACTTTGACTGGAGCTGCGACACTTGGATGTCACAGTCTTTGCCGCTCATGGTCGCCAGCCTGGCAGCCTTGGAAGCGGCCTCCATTTTGGGCGGGCTGCGTTCATCTGCACGACTTCTCTCTGTCTGGATGAGGCACACTCTCCATTATGCAGTTCTTCTCATCATTAGCACCGACTGAAGAATCTGTGCCATGTTCTCTGTATCCAAAATATTTGAGGGAGGCAAAGAATCTCAGGAAGTCAATGAAAATGCGCTTCTATTGCCAGCTCGCATTTGCAACTGCCAGACTTCCTTGCATGCAAATTAGATTACCCAGCAGAGAAAGGACAGAGAGGGACTGGTTTCAAACTAAGCTTTCTTTTGTGGCTAAATGGCTATGTTTAAAAGAGTACCTGGATTCGCTCCCTAAGAGGTCATGCACCATTGACTCCCTTGTTCACCCTTTGCAAGGTCCTAAAGACATCATCAGATTTTAAGCCCCCCAAAGACGATCACAGTGAGCCCGTCCTCTTCGGTGTACCTGAGCACTGTGCTCAGCAAACAGCTGAGGTTTGACAAATAGTGGCTGTCCTGACCAAGAGGTGTTAGAACTACAGAAAACAAAAGAAGATTGGCCCAGGAGTGCATGGACCTGCAGTTTTCTAGGAGAAGGGTGAGAGCACTGGCTCCCGCTCTCTTTAACACCCTGGAGAGTATCCTGGCACTGTGTAAATGTGTTTGGCAGTGCTTATCCCAACTGTCTTTGCAAGGTCCTAAGAGGTACATCTGTAAGAACTTGACAAAGAATCCAGATAAAACAAGCTTGATAGGTGAACTAGAAGTAGGCAGTCTGGCATCCTCCGTTAGTTGTGTTTGCACTCCACCACTTCACTCGCCAAAGGCCTTCTCCTAACTTCCAGGAGTGCTGCTGGAAATTTCCCTGCTCATGTATGTGCCCCCTTCACATTCCTGAGGTCACAGAGCAGGTAACTTGTTGTTGTTTGGCGAATTGGTGCCTTGAAGCCCCTGCACTCTCAGGACTGCTCCACTTTTCCCAGACCCATTTGCCTCACAACCTCAATCCCTCTCTTTTTCCTTTCATCTCAATCTTTATGAATACACACACACACACACACACACACACTACCTCTTATAGGCAATTCGAAACATACTAGGGAGACACAATGTCTAATTAACAGCCATGTACTCAAAGCCAGCATCAACTAATATCAGCCCATGACTAACTTATTTCACCCACTTGCACCTCTTACACTGATGATATCATTATGAAGCAAAGCCCAGACACCATATCATTTCATTTGCAAATATTTCAAGATCTACCTCTAGGAGGAAATTAAAAATCATCTCCCAGAAATCCCTAAGCCCTCCAGAGAGAGTTTGGCCTCCCTGCTTTGTGCTTTTGTGACACTGTGGCTGTTCCTACATAGAACAAAATTGGTTTGTTTCCTGATCATCTCCCTTGCTGGCTGGTAAAGCCCTGGGAGCATGAGTGGTCAGTGTCCCAGGCAGCTCATTGAATTGCACTGTATTGAAAAGATCAGTCCTGCGGGATCCCAGATGCTCCCTGGTCAGCCCCTGCCAGCGCAGGCACTGAGGGAGGAGTCAGCCCCTTGGAGATAAACTGTCCAGACAGGGCGAGGCAACAAATCACATGTGGTTTATAGACTGCTGGTTCTTATGGGTGGGTTTGTTTGCTTGTTTGTTTTTCAACTAACCACTGTTTTAGTGCCTGGCCCCAAAGGCGGTGGCAATCGCCAGTTCCATTTCCCGCATCCTGCGGTGGACCTCATGTTTTCGCACTTCGGATCCAGGCACTGAATTTTTCTGCCAGAAAACACAGCTTTCGGTTATAAAATTGCAACCACTGAAACTAACCGCTGCCCATTCCCATCTAGATTTCTCAGCTGCAAAAATCATTGTCTTTTTAGGTAGTGTTTGTACATTTTATCAGTAAGCAGCCACCCTGTGCTTTCCATTTTTGATTTTGAAAAAAAAAATAGAGAGGAGGAAAAAAAATGGCTTTTATGAGTGTTCAAAGCTTTACATTGCAAATCTGATACCTAGTTGTAATTGTCCTGGTAGTAATTCTCCTTAAGTTTTAATACATGGCAAATGACTTGGCTATAAAATCACAGAGTGAAGAACAATTTTGATACTCCATGTTACAATAATCATTTTACATAATAACCAAGGAGATGAACTGTGGTTTTGTTCTTAAGATTTATAATAGTGTTATTTTGTGAAACAGAAAAGGATGTCTTCAAATGAGATCTATGAGAAATGAAAGAAAAATAGTTTTTTTTTTTTAATCACTGATTATAGACGGTTGTCCACAGGAAATTATGTAGAACACCATGTTGTAGAATGGAAATTATTCAATCTTGTGAGACCCAGGTTCAAGTGGAGAAGGGGCCCAGAGTGGCTCTGTGACCTTGGACATGGCCCCATAAGACCCTGGGTCCAGGGTTGCAAGGTAAAATGCAAGAAGCCAAGTTCCAGTTGAATCCAAGCTAAACAAGTAATACCTTATCAGTATAAAAATATCCCAAATATTGAATCAGATAAATGTAACCTTAAAAATTATTTATTGTGTATCTGAAATTCAAATTGAAATGGGCATTGTATATTTTTATTCACTAAATCTTGCAACTCAACATCAGTTTCAACATCTTCTGAAGCCTGCAGTTCCAGTCCTAACCATTCCTTTATGTTTTCCTTAATCAATTTGCTAATCTGAATTTAATAAATATTTAAATTGTTAAATGCTATTTCTATTTCTGATTAATTTTAAAAGGTGTTTTGAATGTATCACACTCTTTCTGAATATGGAATAATTTCTGGATAAAAATCTCAAAATATTGGGATTTATTATTTCAAAATGAATGCCCCAGGTTATTTCAGAGCTATATAGTTGAAAACAAATAACTAAACCTTTCCTTTTGTAACCATTTCTCCTTAAGTAAACAGCCATATGAGTTTTGTTACCTGTCCCCCTAAGTTCCAAGAGCAGTGAGGAGATTCAAGCTCAATAATTATTAGTAAACATCATCATTACTAAGGGAACAGAAATTCATGGCCAAAGTCTAAAAAAAAAACAGCTCAGCACAACATTAACTATTCTCTATTTGCTATTTAAACCATGAAGCTAATTGTACATTGTTTACTATACCAGTTATATCTCAAATTTAGTAAATTTTAACACTACAAGAACTGTTGACTTTTAAATTTTAATTTTTCTGGTCTTATAGCCCATTCTAAGCTGTTTGCATTAGTGACATTTATAATCAATGATAAATTGTGCCTACATAGAAAATCTTGAGAATTAAATAACAATTAGAACAATATTTCCATAAGGTCTGTTTTGTGGTTCCCCTCTCCCACTATAGAATATGCTTTGTGATTTGCTCTTAATCATAATTTGTATCCCTAGTGTTTGAGCACCTAATGGATTATAGAACAGGTTTTATTTTTTTTTTTTGGAAGTATTTATTTCTCACAAAGCTAATGGATACCAAATGTGATTTTCCTAATTCTAAGAAAAATAAAGCTTGTATTGTGTTCATTTAGTGTTATTGGAGAGAACGTTATTGAGACATCCTTGATCTTTGTATTCTAAAGATTCAAAATGGAAATCTAAGCCTCATCAGGACAGGTGGCAAGTAACGGAATCTTTCCCGAATTCTTGGTTTTAATGATATTTTAAATTCTGTCGGTACCCCAGGCAGAGAAGGATAAAAAACAAGCAAAGTACTGATGGTGTATGAGTTAATGAGAGGATAACTGATAAAATTAAACCTTTGCAACCTGCTGAGCTAACCCAAACTTGCTAAGCTACTAGAACATTAATGAGTAAGAGATCTTAATTAAATTGTTTGTAATTAACTCTCCCAAGAGTAAAAAGTGTAAAAGTAGCACAAAGTGAAATACCTGTGGCACTTACATGCAATAGAAAAAGTCATTTTCACACAAATCATATGCAGAGATACAGATAAAATGTATGTATGCATATACGTATATCAGTGCTCTACAAACTCTGGTGATTTCTTTTCTTTTGAAATTCCTCCAAGCTACAATTTTGGAATGTTAATATTAATATCTGTTATATAATGTAAATGATACATCCTGTCTTGTCAGTGACTACTGTGAATCCTAACATGAACTAGGGGTTTCCAATTAAAGGAATAACATTTTCTATCTAAATTTCATGAGATTTAGATCATCTGTAGATTGTAAGACAAATTTACACAACAGAAAGCCCTGGTTAGGAAGGGACTAATGGGTAGTGATGCTCACCTATGTGTCAAAAGGATCTCTGTTTTTTCCAGAGGTTCAGTGCAGCCAGTCCAGTGGCAGTTGCCGCATCCAAGTCTAATGACAGCCTGGCATGACACGTGGATCAGAACCCACCAAGACAACCAAACGCACACCATACCCTGAATCATGAACTGCTTGTACACAAGTTCAGGCATTGCAAGAGATGCTGAGACACAAAAAATGCAAAAGGCCTGGCCCTTGGCTTAAGCACCTTGCAGGCTAGCAGACTAAAAGATAGAAGGGTACAAGCCTTGACCAACAAAGTTCAAAGTCTTAAAGCTTTTTTTCATTTCTGTGTGTTTTAAGATGTATTTATTTGTTTGAAAAGCAGAGTTACAGAAAGCGAGGGAGAGACACAGACACACAAACACACAGAGAGACAGACAGACAGAGAGAGAATCTTCCACCCCTGGTTCACTCCCCCAAATGACCCAATGGCTGGGTTGAAGCCAGGAGCCTGGAACTCCATCTGAATCCCCCACAAGGGTGGCACCAGATGCCCAAGCACTTGGGCCATCCTCTGCTGCCTTTCCAGGAACATTAGCAGGGAGCTGCATAGGAAGTGGAGCATCCAGGATTCAAACTGATGTCCATATGGGATGCTGGTATCACAGGTGGCAGCTTAACCCAGAGCCCCACAAGACCAGTCCCCATTTCTGTGTTTGCTACACGTTTCTATTGAAACTACATTGCTTACTATATAAAAACTTATACATTCTGATCAAGTGAACAGTAATGTAAGTGGCTATGTTTCCTGAGCTATGAGAGTCTAATGTAAAGTCTTAATATTATGAAGGTGTTAGGGCCGGCCCTGTGCCGCAGTGGGTTTAAAGCCCTGGCCTGAAGGGCCGGCATTCCATATGGATGCCGGTTCAAGTCCCAGCTGCTCCTCTTCTGATCCAGCTCTCTGCTATAGCCTGGGAAAACAGTAGAAGATGGCCCAAGTCCTTGGGTCCCTGTACCTGCATGAGAACTGGAAGAAGCTCCTGGCTCCTGGCTTCAGATAGGCACAGCTCCGGCCATTGCAGCCATTTGGGGAGTAAGCCAATGGAAGGAAGACCTCTTTCTCTCTCTCTCTCTGCTCTCTGTGGTGTAACTCATAGTGGACAGTAACCAAGGAAAGTCTCTGAGATGCTGTGTGTGTAAAGATTTCTATTTAACCTTGTTTACCATAGTGATAAATTATGAATATCCTGGGCCAGGTGTTTAACCTGGCAGTTGAGACTCAGGTTAAGATGTGATACCCGTGTCTCACATGAGAGAACTTAGGTTTGTTTTCTGGCTCTGATTCCTACATCCAGCTTCCTGCTAATGCAGATCCTGAGAGGCAGCAGAGCTGACTTAAGAAAGTGGGTTCCTGGGGCTGGTGCTGTGGCGCAGCGGGTTAAAGCCCCAGCCTGCAGCGCTGGCATCCCATATGGGCGCTGGTTTGAGTCCCAGCAGCTCCACTTCTGATCTAGCTCTCTGTTATGGCCTGGGAAAGCAGTAGAAAATGGCCCAACTCCTTGGGCCCCTGCACTCACGTGGGAGACCTGGAAGAAGCTCTTGGCTCCTGGCTTCGGATTGGCACAGCTCCGACTGTTGCGGCCAATTGGGGAGTGAACCAGAGGATGGAAGACCTCTGTCTCTGTCTCTACCTCTCTCTGTAACTCTGTCTTCCAAATAAATAAAATAAATCTTTTAAAAAATATATTTTGAAGGTGTGACCCAAGCCACCCACTATCTCTGACCTTGACACTGAGGTAAGCCAGCATCCCTCAAACCTGAGCAAGTCTGATAATGCATTAAGAAACAGCATATGGAGCTGGGTAGACTTGGCTAATGTGGGCCCTTTCCTGTTCCCTCCCTCTGTCACCATTGCCAGAATAAAATTCAAATGGTCACCACTCTCTCTGTTCAGTGGACCCTTCACTATCTCTGGCCTCTAGAAGTCACTGAGCTTGTTCTTATAGATACTTGAGAGCCAAGGGTGACCTCAGGGAACTGTATCTGCTCCATTTTTGATATCATTACTTTTGATCTCAGTACTATCTTTTGCATTAACTGTTGACTAAAGTAATGCTAAGCCAGAGAGAATAGATCCTTCTTGGGGTCCAGTGAGCAGTCTCTCTAATCTGGGAACTTGCTGGCTATCAGTCAAAGATGTTTGGGAAGCAGCCTCATTGCCCTTCTATTACCTTCAGGTAAAAAAAAAATGAGCAATGCCCTGGCATATCATATCAGCCAGCAATAAAACGTCTTTGAGTGCCTGTTGATTTTTAGCAAAGGAACCAACGAAGTGCTCTCCCTGCTGCAGAACCACAGTGCATTTGTTTCCTTATGCACTCTCAGATTTCAAGAGTATGTGCTTCTCTGCGTCATCCATGTCTGCACTCCCAGGGTGCTTCAGGCCTGTCCCACGGTCCTAGCTCTCCTTCCCCAAAATCTACTCAAAAGCCTGTGTTCATCCATAACTTTGTATTCCTGGATCATCTCACCTCTCAGGTTTCCAGACTCAAGTGCCAAGCTAATTTTTTTAAGTTTATCTTTCTAGGGGAGTTCTGTTGCCCCTTTTGAGCATCTGAACTTTGGCCAGGTGAGTTGACTTCCCCAACTTCATCTCTGACATTGAGAAAAGCTGTATTTCTGACTCCCAATGACTTGCTGTGACTTTGAATGGCATTGTCCATGCACTTTACTTCAATGCAGTCTGCCAATATCACTCATTCGTGTCTTTTGCTCATTTACATTTAACTTGCTGAGTCTCATCTCATCTGTTGGAGGCATCAGTAGGCTATAAGCCTGGGTAAGAAAGATGAAGATTCCTTCTTTTGCCTGAATGTATTCAAGCTTGGATGTCTGTCTTCTCTGTCTTTAGATTCTAAATCCAACTGGAATTCATACAATTGGCTTTCCTGGTTCTCAAGCCTTTGGACTCAAACTAGAACTATGCCACTGGTTCTCCTGCATCTGTACTTCTAGCATCTGGAATCTTGGGAGCCAGTGCTTTATAATGACACTCTTTATCTACCTGTCTCTATCCACATCTATCCATCCCTCCATCTACCCAATTGGTTCTGTGTCTCTGGAGAGCCCTAATACAACACTGCAGGTGTCTTTAGGCTTTTGCAGGAATTCTTTATGATTATTGTTATAAATATTTTGTCCAGATGGTAGTCTGGCTTTTGATCTTACTAATTTTTTGTTTTGACATTGTAAGCTAAATATTTTTATATAGTTACCTACATTTTTCAAGACTCCCTCTTACCATCTGTGGAACTGAACAAATAAATTTTATTAGTTTTCTAATGATTTATATACTTTATTATCTTATACTTAGATTTAAAAAGAGATCTTTTTCCAAAGATCTACCCTCTGATTTTTTATTTTTGTAAATTTTACCACAGTGTTAATAGTCTAGAGATAGAAATTATAAATGTTCACCTCAAACAATGTTTAAAAGTGAATACACATGGCCGGCGCCGCGGCTCACTAGGCTAATCCTCCGCCTAGCGGCGCCGGCACACCGGGTTCTAGTCCCGGTCGGGGCGCCGGATTCTGTCCCGGTTGCCCCTCTTCCAGGCCAGCCCTCTGCTGTGGCCCGGGAGTGCAGTGGAGGATGGCCCAGGTGCTTGGGCCCTGCACCCCATGGGAGACCAGGAAAAGCACCTGGCTCCTGGCTCCTGCCATCGGATCGGTGCGGTGCGCCGGCCGCAGCGCGCCGGCCGCGGCGGCCATTGGAGGGTGAACCAACGGCAAAGGAAGACCTTTCTCTCTGTCTCTCTCTCTCACTGTCCACTCTGCCTGTCAAAAAAAAAAAAAAAAAAAAGTGAATACACATATGTAACAATCACACAAATCAGAGACTAAAAATAAAAACAGGGTCAGGTACTGAGACATGGTGGGTTTAAGATGCAACTTGTGATGTCCACCTCCCATATCACAGAGCCTGGGATTGCATCCCACCTCTGTCTCTGCCTCTGTTTCCAATCCAGCTTCCTGCTAATGCCCCAGGGAGGCAACAGATGATGGTTTACATACTTGAGTTCCTGTCACCCACGTAGCAGACGTGGATGGAGTTACTAGCTAGCTAACTAGCTAGATAATAGATCTATAGATCTTTTCTTAAATGTTTAAAATAATAGAACTCTGGAAACCTGCTTGTGCCTGCCCTCAATGGTTACCACTCTCTGACTTCTAACAGTATTGATCACTGCCTGCCTTTAGCCTCCAAGTCAATGTAATTATATGGTGCATGCTCTTATGAGGTTTGCCTCTTCTAGTCAGCATTATACTTGAGAGATTCAGCCAGACTTCTTCTCATTGCCATGTAGTATTACCTTGAATTGATAAACTACAATTCATTTATCCATTTACCAATGATGCACTCTTGGGGTGATTCCGTTTTTGGTTGTCAGGAGCAGTGCTTATGTGAATATTCATTCCAATGGATGTCTTTCATGAATGCATGTGTGTATTGTTGTTGAGTAATTGCCAAGGACTGAAATTTTTAGGTCAAAAGGTACTTCTCCCTTTTTTTCTTCTTTCAACATAGTTTTCCTTACAGATTTCATCAATAATCACATATTGGATTATTCTCTGAATGTGAGCAACTTTTCACTTTAGACCCTCCCCTCTCTGTTTACTTGAGTACCAGTGAAACGACGCACTAATCATGAAAAACGTTGTCGAGTCCTATAGTTCCTGGACTGCTATTTTTTTTTTTTTTTTTTTGACAGGCAGAGTTAGACAGTGAGAGAGAGAGACAGGACTTCCTTCTGTTGGTTCACCCCCCAAATAGCCGCTACGGCCAGTGCGCTGTGCTGATCCGAAGCCAGGAGCCAGGTTCTTCCTCCTGGTCTCCCATGGGGTGCAGGGCCCAAGCACTTGGCCATCCTCCACTGCCTTCCCAGGTCACAGCGGAGAGCTAGCCTGGAAGAGGAGCAACCAGGACAGAATCCGGCGCCCCGACCGGGACTAGAACTCAGAGTACCAACGCTGCAGGCGTAGGATTAGCCTAGTGAGCCATGGCGCTGGCCAACTGCTAGCTTCTCTGTGTAGACTGCCTCCCCTGGTCCCTCTCAGAGGCAAAGGAAAATTACTTCCACCTAAGTTTGGATCCAGACAACTCCCTAGTCTCCACCTGTTTGGCCTAGCCTGCACTGCTTGTAAAATGCAAAGACTACTTGTGTCCATTTAGTTAAAGCCTAGAGGCAGATGAGGGAAGAATGAGAGTCTCCTCTTTCTGGAAAGTCACACCCTGGTCCCTGTCTGGCTTTCTAAGGGGTATGTGTGTATGTGTGTGTGTGTGCACGCATGTGTGTAGGGTGGGAAGGGTTTAAAGATAGAAAGGAATGCCTCCGTTGTGGGAAAAATCCCAATGCCTGCTTTACCACACCAGCTGCATGAGAAACCAGTTCTGAGATGGAGACGATTCAAAGAGGAAATGGTCCCTACATGCGGAAGAGAGAGCACAAACCACTCCGCTCCTCCTTGAGCCTTTTCCCCAAATGCCTTGGTCTGCTTAAGATTCTGACCGCATCAGCCCTGCTTCTTCGGTGGAGGGTGGGGAGAGGAGCTCAGGTTTCACCCATACCGCTAACCAGTAGTTCACAACGTGTTAGCACTTACCCGGCACACCTTCAACTTAGCATGTCTAAAATCAAACCCTTATCTTTGCCCCAAACCAAATCCCCTTTCAGACTTCTCAGTTTCTGTCAGCTGCAAAAAGCACAATCACATGGCTCAAAAAACAATTTCAGATTCTTTATCTAGTCAGTTAAGAATTATTTTTATTCTTCTTCAAAACTGTCTGTCTTAAAATGCCTATTGTGCTGACTTGGTATCATTTTTTACTACCTCAAAAGTGGATTACTGCCAAAGCATCCTATCTACCTACCTGAGCCTACCACTCCATTCAGCTTAGCTGCCACCTTAACACGAAGCTTTAAAACAAGGGTGACTTCCTCATGTTACTCATCTTACGACAAAGCTTTAGAGCCTCCATCAGAGTAACAAAAGCTAGCAGGACTTATGGACACTTGAACTGTTAATGAGCAGCTATAATTAATATAATGAAATTATGCTTTTCAAACACAGTATAGATGGGCTGCTGTTGAACAACGAATTCTAGAATAATCAAGACTAGAAGCGCTTAACCATTTTAGAATTCAAGTTTATAAGTACACTTTAGAAAACAGTTTCAATAGAATGTTGTGAGCAAAAGCTTGATTGCAGATTGTGGAGAGTGAAGAAGAAATATCTTTGGGGCAGCTGGAACGCAGGCCTGTGTAGGATATGCAGGCAGTGAGTTTTGAATAATGTGCAGAAGCAAGCATTTTCCTTTATGGACTCTCAAAATGTGTCCTCTAGCACTGCCTTTCTTCAAACAGGGCATAAACCTGAGTATTTAACCAAATTTCTCCAGGATTAAAATAGGCACTCCCTGTCTGTCTCTACGGCTTATGTCCAAAGCCGATCCAGCTAATCCAACCACAAACACACTCGCTCCCTGTCAGTCTCCACTTGGTTCAGATCTCCTGATTCAACCCTGGCACTTCTCCCCTTTTCCATTCCTGATGCACATCCCACCATAGATCCAAGCAGGGAGTCTATTGGGAATTCTGCAAGGAACGAGAAAGATATAGCTGCCTTCACTGATCCTGTCTTTCTTTCATCCAGCTTCCTGAAGACATACAGCATCTACTCTATGTTAAACACATTACCATGCACTTTTGTGAAAGGAAAAATAAACATTATATATTGCTTATCTTTACAGAACTTACTCTGTAGATAGTGGTTGAAGATTCTCTAAACTCGTTCTTTCTGCGCCCCCAACCAAACATGCAAGTCTTTAATTTTGGGATTAAATATCAATTGCTTCTTGTCTCTTTTCCAATTGTGCCTTATGTGGGTATTATAAGGTCAAATAGGCTGTGGACTGTTTTGAACCTAATGGGCCTCACTAGCTTTAGGTTTCTGCATGTAGAGCTATCTTCCCAGGAAATCCAGACAGTTTGGAAGACTCCAAGCAAGGTGAAGCATGATAGACACGTAGAGAAACTAGAACAACAAATAGAAGCACCAGAGGAGGGAAGCACCAAATCTGATCCCCAGTTGTCCAACATTTTATTCTAGAGCCAATATTTTAGGAGAGGTATACTCCAAAGGGCAGAGAGTGGTGGTATGGCTTACACTTCTGATGGATTCTTTGCCCTTCTAGACTACTAAGCTTATATTTCCATTTAGGCCTCTTGAGAGACTCCTAGACCACAGCGGGACACTCTGCAAGAGCTCAGACTTTGGTGCCTCTCAATAGAATTTCAGCCACAAAACACGCAAAGAGGTAACTATGAATATGCTCCAGGGAGTGCCTCACACGCACCATCAATGAGCCCTGGAAACAGAAGAGTCAGGAGTAGAAGAAATGTATGTTTTCTTTATTTCCTTTGCCACTCAAGAGCTGGCAAGGCATAGTAGTGTCATTGTGCTTTAACTACCATCCACCTCTTAATTCTCCTCCAATTAAGAGTTGAGGTCTTTGAACACTCCCCTTGAATCTGGGGGCAGGAGAGCTTTGTGACCACATTGATCCATAGAGTCTGATGGAAATAAAACTTGTGACTTCCAGGGTTAGTCATAAAAAGCCAAACAACTCCTACCTGGCTCCGTTGGGATGCTCAGCATGGGGAAAACCAGTGATCATGTAAGGAATAGTTGAGCAACCTGTAACCTTTGTGCTAAGGAGACTACATGGAAGGGCTTTGGTC
Organism: Oryctolagus cuniculus; assembly: GCF_964237555.1. NCBI lineage: Eukaryota > Metazoa > Chordata > Mammalia > Lagomorpha > Leporidae > Oryctolagus > Oryctolagus cuniculus. The sequence goes on along the minus strand of NC_091441.1, from coordinate 23,236,253 downwards.
AACAGCCCTGGCTGACCCCACTTTCCAGCCATCCCAAAGTCATCCACTGTATGAGTGCGATTTTCCTAGTCCCTTCAGTCATCTAAGAACCAACAACTAACATTGGTAGAGACCAAGAAGACAAAGAAACACCCAAATGAGCTTTGCCTGAATTCTCAAACTAAAGAATCCAAGCAATATGAAAATATAGGTGTCACAGGGCCTCTAAGTTTGGGGGTAGTTTGCTATGAGGGAATAGTAACCAGAAGAGAAGGACATACAGCCTGAGAATACATGCAAAGGCCCCATTGGGGTGATCTGGGGCAGAGAGGTTCACAAGTTGACGTTGCTGAGTGGGCCTTACTCCGCTGGCTTTTGAAATAGCAGTAGTTGGCCGGCGCCACGGCTCAATAGGCTAATCCTCAGCCTGCGGCGCCAGCACTCCGGGATCTAGTCCCGGTTGGGGTGCTAGATTCTGTCCCGGTTGCTCCTTTACCAGGCCAGCTCTCTGCTGTGGCCCAGGAGTGCAGTGGAGGATGGCCCAAGTCCTTGCGCCCTGCACCCACATAGGAGACCAGGAGAAGCACCTGGCTCCTGCCATTGGATCAGCGTGGTGCGCCGGCCACAGAGTGCCGGCCGCGGCGGCCATTGGAGGGTGAACCAACGACAAAGGAAGACCTTTCTCTCTGTCTCTCTCTCACTGTCCACTCTGCCTGTCGAAAGAAAGAAAGAAAGAAAGAAAGAAAGAAAGAAAGAAAGAAAGAAAGAAAGAAAAGAAAGAAAGAAATAGCAGTAGTGTCACACCCCTTACACTCTCAGGTTCAGTGAGCCTACAGAAGTAGCAGGCAAAGAGCTCAGAAATCCTGTTTTGTGTCTCTACTCCGTTGCTTCAAGACTGTATTAGTTTGTAAGGTTGCCATAACAGAGTACAACCAAATGAGAGGCTTCAACCGTAGAAAACCACGGTCTCACCGTCCTGGGTCCTGGAAGTCTAGGTCAAGGTGTCAGTAACCCTATATCCAGATAAGGTCACCTTAAGTACTAGGGATTAGAATTTCAACATACAAATTGCAGCTACAAGGACACAATTCCACCCATACCATGGGCTGTGTAACCACGTTCTACTATGAAAATTAGCAATAGCACCCTCACTATCACTTCCGAAAGATGATATGAGAGTTACATAATGTAGGCACACTGGAAAAGACTGTGTTGGGTGTCAGTGCATGAGTGTCCTTGCTCCCACCCCAAGCAGTGCAGCATACAAGGTGCGAGGTATGATGGTCCACATGCCAGGGGCTCAGATGCTGTGCCTGCGCAAGGGTGTGGGCTGAATGGGAGTCTCAGTGGCATTTTGTGAGGGGATTTTTTTGGCTGGTGTTTCTGTGCTGCGTGGGATGGAGTGCATTTATGTTATTTTCACTTCCTACATTAGCAATGGCAGGTGCACCATTATGGAGAACTTCATCCCTCTTTGTGTGCCTTGGGGTTTTGTGTGTGGTCAAGTGGTACTGAAGAAAAGTTATGTGTTGAACACAAGGGGGCACACAGCAGCAAAAAACTCAATCCAGGTTTCTCCCTCAGCCTGTTCTGCTGGGGCTTGGCAGGCTCAGGAACAGTCGTGTCTTTACCTTCGGGGATCCTAAGGCAGGGGTCCCAGAGATCAGGAGACAGAGGTGACTGCTGGAATTCATCACCTGCAACTATTTCCATTCTGCCTCATCCCTTGTCCAGTGGACACATAACCCCCACAGCCCCAGCAGCAGGTGCACAAACTAAGAGTATATCTGTGACTGCCAGGGAAGAGGTGTTTATGAAGCCTTTCCAGAGGGGCCTGAATTTGCAGGGAAAACCCCACTACAAGAACACAGATAGGCATGACTTTTTCATTTTACTGAAGCCAAGCTGCTTCTGAGCCAGTGCCCACTGACAGCCCAAACAGAGCTCAGATCCGTGCTGAAAACCTGGGCCCAGTTCCCTTTCAGGACGTGTGCACCACCTAGATGTCTGAAAATCAGAAAATCTGAGTCCATCGATGAAATCAGCCTGCATAAGAACATCTGGCTGCCCTGGCTTGCGCTCTTCCAAGGAGATTCATCAGAATTCCGGGCCCTGAGGCTTTCCGTGGAGTTTCCCTCCAGCTTCATTGGGATAAATTGAAGATGAGATGACTGGAGCCACAGCTCAAGGAGAAGGCGAAATCTCAAGGAATGGTACTTCAGCTGCCATACTCTGGGGCTGTTATCCCAACACTGACATCAAGAAATGGAGAAAGTCAACTCATGAGTAAAAATTAAATCACCAATTTGAATCACAGCATATGCACTTGTCCCTTATTTTCTCCAACTAGGTGGGCATCCTTCTGTAGCTTTATATAGCCTCTCTTTCTTCCTATCCCTCTCCAGAGGTAGCGTCTATTTAGGTCCATGGTACTCAAAGTACCATGATCCAAGGACCAGCAGCAGACTTCATTAGGAAGTCTGCACTGTACCCTGGACCCATTCAGTCAGCCATTTATATTTTAGCAAGATCCTTCCTCCTACCTCGACCTTTATCCCCAGGAATCACAAAAGCATCTATTAATTAATCCTCAAGGATCCATTCCCAGGTGGCCCTCCAGACCCAGAGCTTGGTCTCAGGATCAATGACTCAAGAAGTATTTTGGCCAGCTGGCCTTGATTCCTATCTAATTTCATCTGGGTAAAAATAACAAATAGATTACACAAAAGGTTCTCTAGCCTCTGAATTGTCAGCCTCATATCTCCCCATCTCCATCCTAAAATCGCCTTTGGACTTCCCATTTCCTCATTTTTGAAGCACAAAGCATCACTTATCAGAACACAAATAGAATCATTGCATGGAACAAGAGACCCAGCTGCATCTGCTCACATATGGTCTAGCACCTCCTTTCGAATGTGGCTAATATCGTTTCTTGTGGCCTCACATTAACCTTCCAGAGAAACATTTGTACATGCATCAAATGCCTATGAAGTGGTGAAGAGAAACTGATGGTTTCAGAGGGAGAGAGAATGAGAGGCTTTGGAAATAAGGGTGAATGAGATGTCTCCCTGTATTCCCATTTGTAACCTTTGAGGTGTGAACCTTTACAAAGAACAAGATCAATTTAAAGTAAAAATCTAACTGAAAAATTATCCCATCTCTTCATTATCCTATTCAAAGAGATTTGCCAGCTCCCCTCCCTGTTCCATGGTTGTGAGCGTTTTTGTTGGTAAACCAACCGTGCTTGCAGTGTGTCACTCAGCCCCGGGGGCGGAACCAACCTTTGTGTATAGATGAACAGATGCATTCTTGGAGGTGGAAAGAAAATTAATTTGAGGATGGTAAAGGAGGAAAGATGGATAAAAAGGAAATAGCATCTATCTCAGCACAAAGATTTAACCTAAAAAGAGGTAGAGGTTTCTACAAAATGGAATTTGTGAGCTAAGCTTCTCTACTTGCCCTCCTATAACCTGTGTTCATTTTCTTCCAAAAACCACTGAATGATGCTAACAGAAGCCAAAATGTCTACAGTCACCCGAACCTCATCTTCCTTGGATAGCTCCCCAAATGCTGCCCCAAATCATGGCTAAGCATTTGGAGATTCGCTGAAATGATCACAAGACCTCTAGGTAGCATTTTATAGAAATATTGAATGATATGGAATATAGGACAGAAAAAGGGTAAAAATAAAGTTACTTTCTGGACCTTCTTGGAAGAGATCCCAAGCGCATGACTTCATTTTGAAATGGCAGGAAAAACAAAACACATTGAAACGGGGCTTCTGTATCAGCCCCAACTTAAACGGATGCAGAGAGAACTGCTGAAGTGTTCAAAATACTGCCAACTGGCACTTGCATATGCAAATGAGTTACAAATGTGAGGGTCCAAATTTTGGGTTATGTGTGCCAGGACAGAGGGGACAGAGAGAGCATGTGTCTATTTCCAGGCTGCACCTTTTTTAGAAGCTGATTTCTACATTGTCAGCTTCTCTGAAGCCATTATCTCACATTTTGAATTATAAACATCATTCTAATTCCATAAGCTGGTTCACATTTCAGAAACAGCTCTGTGTATCTGGAGGTGGGACATGGGTATCAAGAACCACAGTTCAACATTCAGAATCTCACTGGCAGCCCATTTTTTCTTTCCTTTCCTTTTTTTTTTTTTTTTTTTTTTTTTTTTATGATCATCAAGATCTGATGTGCTGGCAAAATGCTGGGAATGAAAAGTAAAATTTCAGTATTAGTGAAGACCCACTGAGAAAGATACGCTACTTTTTTCTTCTCCTCCAAAAAAAAATCTATTATAGTCTTTTAAAAGTAAGATGTTAGCCTCGAAATGTCTTTTTCCTCTTGGCTCCCTGTACAGAAGTTCATGCCAGGGCTAACTCACAGGCATCCTGTTGGCCTCTTCAATCCCAGCCTGCCGCCTCTGGTAGCCTTGTTTGAGTCACACACAGGGACTAACTTTGCCCAGGGGAAAACACTCACTGTCCGTGTGTTTCTCTGCTCACCTTGCCCTGAACCTGTGTTGCCTGCCCCACCACCCACCAAATTCTCACGGCCGCCTGCAGACTACAGAGCACAGAGCACTGAGTTTTTGTGTCTACCTTAAAACCTGGTGTTTGTGTCCTGGATCTCCTCTGTCCACCTGGCCTCTGACTTGATCCTTGTTTTACATGAAATTTCCCAGGTTCCTTTTTTGGCCTCTGGCCCCTTCAAGACTCTCTGGACACTCAAAGTTCTATGATACTAAGCCCTTGTATCATCAAAGTTGTTTCTGATTCATGTGTTTGCATCCAGTTGTTGAGCTTTCATTCCTTAAGACTCAGTTTCATTCAATGTGGTTATTATTTTGACGATTTAGCTAAAGAAGTACCTTTCTATTTGTTACTATCCCCAAACCACAAATGTTACAAAGAGCAATGAGATCCAAAAACAAATATGCATCTAATAAAAAATTATAAATATTTAATTATGCCTTCATCCATGAGCCATGAGTAATAATTTGCTTGGGGAAAGAGGAAAGGAGAACTTGCAATGTCCACCTTCTGCAAGTCTCCATAGCAGACTGTACTGACAAGGAAATGGATTCTCAGCTCTTTTGGACACTGTGATTCTCCTGCCCCTCATCAAAGATAGTATTAGAAGCATATCCTTGGGCCGGCACCGTGGCTCACTTGGTTAATCCTCCACCTGCGGCGCCAGCATCCCCTATGGGCGCTGGTTCTAGTCCCAGTTGCACCTCTTCCAATCCAGCTCTCTGCTGTGGCCCAGGAGGGCAGTGGAGGATGGCCCAAGTGCTTGAGCCCTTGCATCCACATGGGAGACCAGGAAGAAGCACCTGGCTCCTGGCTTCGGATCGGTGCAGCGCCGGCTGTGGCAGCCATTTGGGGAGTAAACCAAAGGAAGGAAGACCTTTCTCTCTGTCTCTCTCTCTCTCTCACTATCTATAACTCTACCTGTCAAATAAATTTTAAAAAAAAGAAGAAGCATATCCTTCCACACTTGCCCATTCCCTGTTGCTACTGCTGAGGTTCAAATGTACATCACCGTGAATGTCAAGTTGATGACAAATACAATACTCATGCGAAGGAAGTTTGTAACTTTGCAAAGTGCTAATAAAAATGAATTCCCTTATTTTTTTTTTTGCACCAACTGTTGTCCAATTTTGTCTCTAGAGACTCAGCTCATAAAATGTAATTTAAAGGGAAATATTTACTTATTAATTAGTGTTAGGAAAGCATCAACCGCAAGCTCAAAGTATTAATAGGTGTGGGTCTGGTGATTCTAATTAAGCTATACTAAGACAGCAGATTTCTGTTTACTCTGCCAAATTTAACATTAGCAGCCATTTCTGGCTAATGCTACTAATATCCAGCTTATGTAAACATGAGCCATCGTTCCTCTTCAACAGTGATAGTTATAGCCTGAAACTGGTGATTGTAAAGTAGGTGGGAAATAATGTGAAGATGGGGAAGAGCAATGGAGGTGGAAGAAAGACAAATTCACAGGAGGGAGTCAGACCTGCTGACCCAAAACTGCTGCCCCTAAGACTGCTGTCCCAGGCCATGACATAGCTGGAATGTCCGGAGGGGAACACACAGCATAGACACAAGATGGAAGAGGGCACCTCTGTCTCTGGTCTGTAGAAAGAGTACTGAGCTCCACCAGGAAAGTGGCCAAGTAGAAGGTGGGTCCAGTGTGACCAGACTTTTCAATGTTCCAGAGAAGTTGGAAATCCACTTTTAAAATGTTGGGGCCAGCATTGTGGTGCAGTGGATTAAGCTGCCCACTGTTATGCTGGCATCACATATAGGTACCAATTCAAGTCCTGGCTGCTCCATTTCTAATCCAGCTCACTGTTAATGTGCTTGGGAAAGCATCAGCAGATGGCCCAAGTGCTTGGGCCTCTGCCACACACATGGGAGATCTATGAAGCTCCTGGCTCCTAGCTTTAGCCTGGTACAGTCCCAGAGGTAGTAGCCATTTAGGGAGTGAATCAAGAGCTATCTATCTATCTATCTATCTCCCTATCTCCCTATCTCTCTATCTCTATCTCTCCCTCCCTGTCATGCTGCCTTTCAAAAAAAAATAAATAAAAGTGTAGTCTTCAAGTCTCTGATTAAATTTAAAATGAGTTGCTTGGCACAGATATACACATATTTGTGTCTGTGTCACTCTTTCAAAATGTTAGCAACTAGCCAATATTTATTAAAACAAATATTTGTGCCTATAAACAAAAATACACCTATAACTTTGGATAGCCTGGTAATCTTAAGGTTTGAGACATATCTATTTTTAAAAAATAGAAGAAAAAGATCATTAGGAGTCAGGAAACTGGATGAAAGGAATTTTCCTTTCTTCAGCACATATTTGCTAATCATTGCAATCACTTAAAGAAAGAAGCTATTAAATATTAGGGTGGGAAGAAAATAAAAGAGGGAGGAATGGAAAACAAGAAAGAAGCTCTCATAGAAAGTTCTGGAATGTCACATTCATCACCTCAGGGGTCAGTCTATGGGAGAATCATAGGCTTTACTGAGGAAGCGAGATTTCTAGGGCAGGAAAAGCATCAGTCTTCTAATGAAAACTTGGCTCGTTTGTTTATTAATTTATTTCCTTCACATGTTTACTTTTATTTTTAGAGTAACTGATATACTTGGAATCCCAATATATCGTCCCTTAGGGAATTAAAGTCTGCAGCTTCCTGTCTTCAAGTCTCTGATTAAATTTAAAAGGAGTTGTTTGTCATGTCTGGCTTGCATGTATACGACCTCGAGTCTTGTCCTTTCCCACCCTTCACTGCTGCCCTGTAGAACTCTCCCAGCATGCAGCAGGGAGGGGGCTGGTTGATGGGGTCCCGTGCACAGAGGAGTGGGACCAAACCCACCCTCTGAACCTCACTGCTGAGGGGCCACTCCCCAGACAGGATCCATTGCTCACCAGACCATGTTACACCATGCCTGATTTCACACTTCGGAATACAAAGCACATTCGTTTTCTTGGGCTACTATAACAAAGTACCAAAAACTGGGGGACTTCAACTCCACGAAGATTTTTTTTGTCTTGACTTCAAGATGAAAAGCCTGAGATCAGGGTGTTGGCAGGGTAGGTGACTTCTCGGGCCTATGAGGGACATCTGTTCCAGCCCTCCCACCCCTGTCCACTCTTCATCTTCTGGGGTTTACTGATAGTCACTGGCATTCCGGGACTCATGAACTCATCACCCAACCTCTGCCTTTATCTTCATGTAGACTTGGGGTCCACTCCTATTCTATGTTGTTTGAGGATAAAAATGCAGGTCTATCTGGGAGTCAATGACAATTCCAAAGCTCCCCAGAGCTCCTACACAGTCCAGGGACATTGGAAAAACTGAGAGCCACCTCGGCAGGCACCTCCAGAACTGTCCTTGGTCGCCAAGTGCTCTGGCTCCCTCATCCTCCCCACCTTCACCCAACAAAGAACCAGATAGACAGCTCCTTTCCCAGAGAAATTTCATGAAGTGGTCAAGTGCTCCTCTTCTGAGCTGCTGCGACCCTGTCTTATTCCACATGGTAGTGAGCTAGAAAGAAGTAACTACCTGCTACTTATTGCTGCCAACTCTCCACACTCGTCTACCTTCTAGCTCTTTATCTTAGGGGTGTGTCTGAGATCTTTTCTAGGGCCACAGATTTGTCTCATCATTATGTATTTATTTTTAGCTATTCGGAAGTGGACTCTGTTCTCTGTCAGATGCCCCTAAGAAGTCGGAAACTGTCTGGGCCCCGCCTGCATTCTCCGATTCCTTCCGGAGCGCTGCTCTCAGCTGCTGCCAAGCAGAGCTGAGGCGGCACCTGGGCAGTGAGACAGAGGGTCCTGGATGGGCTCCAAGCCCCCGGCAGCACTCCCTCCCCACCCTCCTGCTTTCTGAGTTATCACAATACGCTTCCAAAATCATCCCCAGCCTGCTGTCGCAACACAAATACAGCTCACCACTCACTCAGAAGTACAGCTTGTAGACCGCCTTTGTGAAGTCAGAGGACCTGTGGTAGCCAGAGGAACCCATAGGAACATTTCCATGTTTTGTTTGGATGGATTAATATTTTTGTTGAGTGCAGGTCTCATACTACAGGTGCATAGGTCTGCTCGGGATAGGGAGTGTAGGTTTCCTGCCACACACATGTCTATAGCTCTGCCCAGGGTAGGGAGTGTGGGCCATGTAAATCTAGTTCAAGGCTTTCCATTGACATTTCTAGGCCAGGCTCTCTTTATTTTGAGTTTGAGAACATCCTGTAGGAATGAGACTAACGTTCATCTTTAGATTTTGCCTAACCATGGTTATGCATGCAAATTGATAATGCCAGAAAGAAAGTTCCAGAAAGAACTCTCAGATTGTTTGTTTCTTAATGTTGCTGTAACAAAGTACCTCAATTGGATGGCTGAATACAACAGAAATTTATTCTTGGGATGGACTTTTGGCACAGTGTTTAAGGGTTAGGCTTGGGACACTGTCCTTCTGTATTGGAATACAAGGATTTGAGTCACGTCTCCACTCTGGATTCCAGCTCACTGATAATAAAGACCCTAGGAAGTAGCAAATGATAATTCAAGTAACCGGGTCCCTGTCATCCACATGGGAGACCAGGATTGAGTGCCTGGCTCCTGGAGAATTAGGCAATGAACCAGTGAATGAGTGCTGTCTCTCTGTCTGTCTCTCAACTAAAATAAATGAAGATTTTCCAAAAAAAATTATTCCCTCATATTCTCAAGGCAGAAGACCCTGAAATCAAAGTCATAGCAGTACCATAAGCCCCCTCAAACCTGAAGAGGAGAATAGAAAGGATCTTCAAAAAGTTCTTGGAAATGAATACTATGAAAATGTATGGATTTCAACACTTTACATTAAAATAAACAGATCTTCTAATCCCATTTTTCCATGAACTTTTTCTTTTGCACATCAACATAGATGAAATTAAGCAAAATGAAATGATGGAAGAATACATACAGTATGATTTTACATATGATATAAGGTTCAAAAATAGGAAAAAAATTCTAAAGGAATTTTAGGATGTTGTATAAAATACCTAATAATCAACAAGACAAGTTAAAACTGTTACCAAAAAAGCCATAAAATGTGTAGGATAACAGGTACACTTTTTTTTTTTAACATCATGTCTCTGTATTAACTGCCATAAGTAAGAGAAAACTTGATATTTGTCTTTTTGGGATTTGATTTATTTCACTAAGCGTAACTTTGTAAAGTCTTTTCATAGTTTCCTTCCTCTGCCTAGCTTCTGGAGGTGGCCAGAAATCTTTGCATTCCTTAGCTTGTAGCTCCACCACTCCAGACTCTGCTTTTGTTGTCAGATTGTATTCCCCTCTTTCCCTCTTCATATAAGGAACGTGACTAATTTCATTGTAAGTTCTCATCTTAGTTTGATTCACCTTTAAAGATCCTATAATTTCTAAATAAAGGCAATTCATGGATACTGGTGGTTAAGACTTATCTTTTGGAGGGACACAATTCAACCCATAGCATTACTTAGCAGTAAGATTATGTTCAACTACTTCTAAATCACATTTTTAGATACTGACAATAGCCACGCTGAAAAACATAGAAAACATCCGTGGCTCCCTAGCACCTACATTGTGTAAAAATACCAGCATCTAAGCTGTGGATTCAAGCCACCTTTCTGCTGACATCTTCTAGATACTGTAAGATCTTATCCTGAGTGCTTTTCCCACACACAAGTGTCTTTTAAGACCTCATCCAAATAAATATCTCCTGTAAGATCTTGTCTGATTGCTCACTATATTGAACATGTTTAATATGCTATGAAGAATGGAAATTGATGAAAAGCACAAACTCTTACTTCAAGGCACCCTTTATTGCGTGGTGATCACATGAAACAACTCCAGTGCTAAAAACAAGCTACTGAAATCATGGAGGAAGAAAAAGTTTAGTCAATGAAGCAATTCCTTCCACTGTACTGTACCAGGAAGAGTAGGTTTCAATAACTATTTGTTAGGTAACTTAATGAACAACCAATAACATTAGCCACATAAACTACCACATAGGAGTATAGGAGATGCAAATAGATCTATAATTTTCTATCAGTCTACAGAAATCATGCACATATTTCAACCATCATGCATTTCAAGTTCTGCTGAAATAATATTTCAACTTAAGTGGCTTGATTTTCTTTGCTTATGGTGACACTTCAGTTATCCAGATATTAGTCTCAACCAACTAGAACACAACTCAAAATTAGAAGTAAGATTACTCACTAACAACAATATGTACCACACAGCCTCTGTCTTCATGACATACTATAATAGAATTTTACCCTTTGGTTTTCCATATCTTAGTAAAATAAAAGAACTAATTTTTTTAAAGATTTATTTTATTTATTTGAAAGAGTTACAGAGAAGAAGGAGAGGCAGAAAGAGAGAGAGAGAGAGAGGTCTTCCATCCATTGGTTCACTCCCCAGTTGGACACCAATGGCTGGAGCTGTGCCTATCCAAAGCCAGAAGCCAGGAGCTTCATCTGGGTCTCCCACATGGGTGCCCTGGGCCCAAGGACTTGAGCCATCTTCTACTGCTTTCTCAGGCCATAGCAGAGAGCTGGATCAGAAGTGGAGCAGCAGGACTAGAACTAGCGCCCATATGGGATGCCAGTACTGCAGGCGGCAGCTTTACCCACTTTTCCATAGCACCTGCTCGAAAGAATTAAATTTAAAATGTCATGGTGACACACTGGAACAAATGGACATTTATATACAAAACAAAAAAGAATCTCAGACTAAAATCTCACATTTTATACAAAAAATAATTCCATTAATTCAAAATAGATCATACATCTAAGCACAAAAATTATAAACATTTTAGGAGAAAGCATTAAAAAGCTTACAACATTGGTTTAGGCAAATAGTTTTTAAATCAATATCAAAGTTATAATCTATAAAAGAGGAAAATGTTAACCTAGACTTATATAAAATGAAAACTAAATCTGTCATTGTAGAAAGGCACATTAAAGCTACTATGATATCCTTCACACCATTAGAATGGCAATAGGACCAAGTCATGGCAAAGATACATAGTAGTCAGATCTCCGATATTTTGCTGGTGGAAATGTGAAATGGGATAGAGACTGTGTAAAAGAGTTCCTTAAAATGATAAAACATGCATATACTTACCATAGGACCCAGAAATCCCATTGCTGGATTAGCCTAGATAGATGTAAACTTTATCACGTAAAAACATATACATGAAGGTCTAAATCAGCTCTATTGATAACTACCTTAACTCAGAAATAACTCAGATTCCTTCACTGGAGGGACAGATACACTCTGTGGATCCCTGTAATGGAACACTTCCCAGTAAGAAAGATGACTTCTTACTGTAGACAATGGTTTGTATGAATTTCAAAGGCACCCTGCCAGGCATAAGGAGCCAGTCCCAAAAGATTACACATTATATGATTCCAATTATATGACATTCTCAGAAAGACAAAACTAGGGTGGTAGAGAACAGAATTCTTTCCCAGGGATTAGGAGGAAGGTGTGACTACAAAGGTACAGCACAAAGGATATAATTTTTTTTTTTTTTTGCAGTAATGAAACATTTCAGTATCCTGATTATGGTGGTCATTACCCAAGTCTATACCTAAATTAAAATGTATAGACTTGCCTCCAAAATAGTTATTTAGTTTATGTTGTTTTAATAAATTATAGAAAATGGCATGGAGAAACTTTTTTTTAAAGATTTTTATTTATTTATTTGACAGGTAGAGTTACAGACAGTGAGAGAGAGAGAGACAGAGAGAAAGGTCTTCCTTCCATTGGTTCACTCCCCAAATGGCCACAACGGCCGACCCAAAGCCAGGAGCCAGGTCCTTCCTCCTGGTCTCCCATGCAGGTGCAGGGGCCCAAGCACTTGGGCCATCTTCAGCTGCTTTCCCAAGCCATAGCAGAAAGCTGGACTGAAAGAGGAGCAACCTGGACTAGAACCGGCGCCCATAGTGGATGCTGGCGCCACAGGCAAAGAATTAACCTAGTGCTCCACAGCGCTGGTCCTGCATAGAGAAACTTGATCCCTGTCATTCCCGGTGGTTGTGGATCCCTAAGAGGCTTAAGGAGGGAACAGTTTGCCATGGCAGTCTGGGGCTCTCATGATTCTGTCACATCACAGCCCCACCTATCTCCACACTCCTGTGGTCATCCCTGCGTTCCAGCACAGCGAAGACATGTTGCTGATGAACATACTAAATCAACAGCAGTTGTGTGTTTTTTGGCATGAAATTTTATTTTGGGGCGAAAAACCCAGTATACTTCTCTGTGAGTGTGTGTGTGTGTGTGTGTGTTTCAGGCTGACATTAACTCTTTTATGCTCCTGTAGAGTTAGGTTTGCAAAGGATAATTCATGACAGAACATCCTTAAGCCAAAATGTCATAGTAACCTCCTAGAGGTATCAACATCACCAACCTGCGAGAAGGGAGATGGCCTGGTTTGAATGTGGTTTGTCCTCTCTGAAATTCATGTTGAAATTTGATAACCATTGTGGCAGTGTTGGGAAGCTAGGATATTAAGAAGTGATTAGCTCATTAAGAAGGGTTAATCCCCTTAACAAAATTGTAAGTTATTACAAACAAGCCTAACCTCTCTCACTTTCTCTTCCTCAGGCACCCACTTGCCTATCTAATTTCCACCATGTCATGAAGCAGCACAAGGCCTTTACCAGGTGAATCTAAATAAACCTCTTTCCTTCATACATGACCCAGGTTCAAGTATTCTATTACAGCAATGGAAAAACAGATTGAGAACGAGGGCATAAGTCAAATAAAGTTTTACTTCAGATGTATGGGACCAAGGCAACCCAAAGCATTAAGGGGAACAGCCTACACACAGGGTGAAGCACATAAGAGGGTGTCCCAAATGGGAGCACGTGGGGACAGAGAGGTGCCCAGCCACAGGCAGGATCAGCACTCAGGCAACTCTTTCCTCCTAGGTCACCTCGTGTTTTCTCACCAGCCTGGGGCCAGCTTGGGAACAGAATTGTTAAGCGGTAGTCTCCTGCTAGATTGCCCTGGAAAAATACAGTGAGGTTGTTTTTTAAAAGGCTATATCCATGTCAAATGATTAATATTAATGTTTTTACCTCATAATAAGATACACTTCATTTCTTGACTAAACCAGTTATAAGGAATAGCTCAGCTACTGAGAGAGGCAGCTAATTGATATGTTACTATCTCTGCCTTATGATTTCTATAACGGCAAAATAATGAAGTATTATTTAGCTTAACACAATCACTGGAGCATCTCATTGGTCTTAGAGAGGAGAGACGCAAGCTAGGAACATTGCAAAGGAATGATCAGTTTCTTATATATGGCATTATATAAATAAAAAGTGGAATTAATTCAAATGACAAGTGACCTGTTCTGTATCTTCATTATGTCCTAGGACTGGTGGTACCATGGCAATCAATCACTCAAGAACACTTGCTATGATAGAGGCTATAAGAATCTAGGGTAGATCTATATAAAATAACTTTTAAAATAAGATTAAAGTATATTATGACTTTTTATATTTCATGAGACAGCAAAATTCAGTTAAGTGGGGAAAAAATAAAAGCATTTAATGGGACAAGAATACTAAGTCAGAATGAACTTTTCATTGACTCAAATGATATCTCTATTTCAACTCCACTGCCGCATTTGGCATCTGTCTGTCTGCAATATAATGTCTAAAGGAGTTACTGGTTTTTAACCGAATTTAAAACTCTGCCTAACAAATGGCAATAAGATACAACTTAAATCCCTTTTACAGCTCAGTTTTGTTCTCAAAACAGCTGATAGAATCCGGTAAAACAATCTTACAAAAAAAGAAATTGTACCAGGCTCTTTTGCAAATAACTACTAATACTAACAAAAGTACGGGTGTTAACAAAACATGTGTATGACCACGGCTTGTTTGCAAATTTGGTTTGCCACCCTATTCATGAACTAGGAATCCCACTGGGGTAAATTCTGTATCTTATCAACATTTCTCTACTATAAGGAACAAATCTGTTGAAACAAAGATACAAGATCCTCAAAACTTTGCCAAAGAATTGGAATGTTGTAGACTGAAGCTGTAGGACAGGCATTCCAAAGAGTGCATGATTTCCGTATAACTTGATCAACCTTTATAACCACTGCTTGGGGAAACCAGGGAAAATTGAAGCAGAGAAAGTGAGTTGTGAATTCAGGAAGTTAAATAAGGGACCATATTGGTGATTAATCTATATCAACAACAATGAAGCAGTTGATAGAGATTTTCAGGCTCTCCTTAGCCAAGTCATCAGATAGAATCATTATCCATGAGGTCAGCTAGTTCAGATGGAACCTCCATGCCTTCCAGTGTCATTACTGAGTGGGAGCTGAGCTTGTGTCCTCTCTAGGAGACAGACCATAGCTATGACCTTTAGGTTCAGGATCATAGCAAAGGAAAGAAATATTCACCAAATATATCCGAATATTCACCAAATGCAAATTCCTGGAAGTGTGGACTACAAGCTGTGGAACACAACACTACAGAGGCAGTGTGACAATATGGGAAGAAAGGTGTCGATTGTTGGAGTGCAGTCCTGCTAATGCGGGGTCTCTACTAAATTCTGTGGGCTATTTTGAAAATATGAGAACGTGTCATGGTATACTAGTTTGATCTTTTCAACTGAATCCTAGAAGGACAACAGTAAGCCCAGTAAACACAATGCATCTGGATTTAATAAAACACCCGAAAGTAAAGTGTTTTCCTAAAATGTGATTTCAAGAATTGGACTGAATTGGGTGGGATGGAGGCCAGCCACAGAAGCAGAAACTTGGCCAGCAGTCGCTGCTCGATGGGGAATGGACTCAGCCAACTTTGAGGAAGTAGGGAACAAGGGGAATGGGGTCAGGCCTGTTTCACCAAAATATTCCTTAGTGGTTCCAAGAGGCTCTGAAAGGAGACATATATAAAATAATTAACCCCAGAATGCAGAAAGGGAATAGAAAGATACTCATTCCTGAGGGATGGCAAGGAAGTTACACATTTCATTGAAGACAGGGCTATGAAAAAGACACCAATTCTGCAACTCAGCTTGTTCCATCCTCAGCCATGTCACTCAAATTCTGTGTTCTCCAAACACCTCTGAGCGCCCATTCTCCTTGTTTATATATTCTGTCACGGCAGTTTATGTTTTCTATTATTACCTCAGGCATATTGAGTGCTTTCCTGTACAGGGCATTTTAAGCTTAGTTAATCCTGATAGCAGCAGCATGGGATATGGATTACTCTGTTTAAATAGATGAGCAACAGAGATTTCTACACAATAGAAGTCTAGGACACAGTCCCAAACGGGTACTCGTCAGACTCTGCCTTCAGCTGCCAGTGCCCAGGAGCCCAGTCCCAAACTTCCCCTGATTGTATTGCCTCTTATTATTCTCGTAGTTATTCTTTCCTTTTTAATTTAGATAGTAATAAAAAACATTTTTATCTACTTTGTCCTCGTCCTTTTTCATGATAGACAATCCATAGATGTTTCAAAAGAACCCAGTGTGGACACAAACAACCCTCAGGCAGAGTAAGAAATATATTTGGTTATTAGAATGTGGGGAACTGCTTGCTCTTAACCACAGTCCTAGTGGGGTAGGGGGAGGGAAGGCAGGCTTGAAGAAGTACCTAATGCTTTCCTAAGCACTGTTGGATTCATTTCTGAAGGGCAAATACTTTCCAGGGATATTGAAAATCCTATGGGGCTGGAAGGTCCAAAGAGCAAAAGAAGAGTTGAGGTCTTAAAAGAGCCTTTGGCATTAACCTCCTCTCTTCAATAAAATCAACATGACATAAATTGGGTCTTTGGATCAAACTTCAAAATGGAGCATTCAGCAATGTCTCTGATCTTTGTAACATGTTTTAGTTTTCAGCTGTCACTCTGTGTTCAGCTGCTGAGGTCTCCAAATGTGATTGGTTTCTTGCCAGAAAATAATTGTGCAGGTCCATTCTTAGCTTCTCTCCGAGTGAGCTGTGTGTTCACAGGAGAGGCATGTTGTTTCCAAATAAAGGCTCCATCTTATTAAATTCTTTAGCCTATGGCCATTTTTTTTTCTAGGAGAAAAAAAAAAAAAGATGTTCAAGTGTTTTATTTCCAAAAAATAATTCTAATTGTTGTCCTGACTATACATGATTCTGTGCCCAGGTTTTCTGGTTTAGACTATGAAGAGGAGTTGAAAGCCCCCAGATCAGTCTGTTATCTATAATAGCTTTGAGTACCTTATTGGCTTTGATTTCTTTTGGAACCTGCTCCATTAAACTTTCCAAGGATAGCCTTGCCTATGTTCCCAGAGTCAAAGAATACGTTATTTTACCCAATTTAAACAAGAACCCCATAAAAGTCAATATGGCAATATGCTCTCCAAATGGTTTACTGACCTCAGTAACCTTGGGATTGGCTATGTGTTCCAGGAGGCAATTAAATGCCGAGTAGAGAGTATTTAAGTGACATGATTAGAAAAATAATGGAAGTTTCTTCCATGCCCCAAAGTATTTCTTTTACAAGTCAGCCCTAAAATGTATGAATGAAGGTTTATTTTTTTGCATAAAAGATTTTTGTGAATGCGACTCCCCCAGGAGGGATTAAACCATTTTCAGTTATTAATAACTTGTTATGAATGAGTTGAAGGCAATGGAAAAAATTGGGCATAGCAAAGAAAAAGAGAGAGGTCACTCATTAGGCATTGCTCCAGCAATGGTGGGAGTAGGCTGCAGGTTTCTGGAAAGATGCATTTAAGTGGTGTTCAGGACAGGGGATGGTGAAAGGCACTTACCAAAGGAGAAGCACCAATAAAGAGAAAGTAATTAACTTATTGCACAACTTGAGGTCCCCAGAACAAGTTCATTAGTATTTTTCCTTAACTAACAAGAAATCTGCATGACGCTACAATTTCAGTGACGATCATTGCAGAGTTTGCAAGCTACCAAAGAAGTAATGTTCTATTTTCTGGCCAATTTGCAAATATTCATGTACCCTGCAACATCACAAATTCTACAAGTCACAGAACCCAAAGTCAAGTGCAGTGCTACACTGGCATCTCCCCTAGGCAGGGAAGTTGAATGAGAGCAGAGGGCATCAACACTTGGCCACGTTAGAAGCATGTATGTCTTCTGATCCTGTCTACCTCATGGCAAACCTTCCTGAATGTCTGAAGGACAGACTAAGGAATTACTGGTTATTTCTTTCTTCTCCTTACAAATCCATCATTAATCTACAATTCTGTTTTCTTTGGGATGGAGTTCCTGGTTCAAGGGTAATGAATGCAATTACAGAAGGGTTCCAATTCTAAAGCATCCCGGGGAAAAAATTCTAAAGAGTCATTTGTTGATTATGTATTTTCTATTTCAATCTTCTCACATCTCCTCCTCCTAGCTCACTCCCTGCCGCTTTAGTGTGGTTATCAAAAACAGAGTTTGCAGGATTCAAGCTCAGCCAAAGCAAACAGACCAAAAATTTGGAAAATGATTTATCTTAATCCAAGGGTGGTAATCCAATTTATTTGACTCCAATGCTTTCAATTTCATCAGCTAACCCAGCAGTGTTAGTGTTTGACGAAATGATGTTAGTGAAAGCAATCCCTGCAGTGCTGGCCACTTGTGAACAGAGTGATTTTCATCTTAAAAATACACATGTTGCTCTACCTTTTCATGTTTCTGGCTAGCAAGCACAGGTGGTGATAAAGAGGTTGAAGCCACTTGGGAGGGTTGTCTTTCACTGAGATGCTCTGCACCCCCAGCCTGACCAGTCACTTCATAAATGTAGTCACTGATGACAAGGGAGTGAGGGGTGGTGGGTGAGGTGGTGCATGCTTATCTTCACAAGGGGAAAGCTCCTAAGCCAAGGTGCATTCCATTTTTCACAAGGATAGTATAATATTTGAATGGAAGAAAAGAGTGATCAGTCCATGTTCCTGATATGAAACAAGACTGAATCTGTCCTATTTCTCATCCCCAATATGGAAAGGAGGGAGATTGAGTTCCACAATTTATGGGATCATTAATCTGCTTGCACTTATGGCTTCTATCAGTATATTTATTTGAAAGACAGAGTTGCAAAGAGAGAGAGAGAGAGAGAGATCTTCCATCTGCTGATTCACTCCCCTGCACGGCTGCAATAGCTTGGGCTAGGGATAGGTCATGCCAAAGCTAGGATCTTAGAATCTATCCAGGTTTCCTACAGTGGTAGCGGCAGCCCAAACACTTGAATTATCTTCTGCTGCCTTTCTAGCTGCTTTCGCAGGGGGCCGGATTGGAAGTAGAACAGCTGGGGCACAAACATACTCATGTGGGATGCCAGAGTGGCAGGAGGTGGCTTAACCCACTGTTCCACAATGCTGGCCCATGAACTTAACGGCTTTGAAAAGTAGCAACATAAATAAAATAGCATCAGATGTGGTAGATGAGCTGTAATTCTGTAATTTAGCAACCTCTTGACCTGGGTTCCATACTTCCCTGCCCCTAAGTATACACAATTTCTACAATTAAGCCTCTAACCACTGAGGATCCAGTTATGAAGTAAAGATCCCTAAAGTCCTTATAATGACAGTTTTAAGGTTAAAGTAATTTTTTTGCCAAACACCATATTCTAGTTACTATCATGTTTAGAAAGTCATTCTCAATTTTGTGCAAGTTAATTTTTATGGCAGTCAAAATTACAAAATCAAACATAATAACCCATGATACCATGGCCAATGGTGCTAGAGCACTGGTCAATTAATTTGGCTTGATTATTTCCTCTCTATTCTCCTAT
Source organism: Oryctolagus cuniculus (assembly GCF_964237555.1). NCBI lineage: Eukaryota > Metazoa > Chordata > Mammalia > Lagomorpha > Leporidae > Oryctolagus > Oryctolagus cuniculus. The sequence goes on along the minus strand of NC_091441.1, from coordinate 23,216,970 downwards.
ACCTTAGTTCATTGGCCAAAGCAATCCATTTCCTGTTTTAGTCAATAAAGTTTTATTGGAACACAGCCATGCTCATTCTTTATGGATTGTCTATGGCTGCATTCCCACAACAACAGCAGAGTTGAGTGGTTGCGACAGAGACTGTATGGCCTGCAAAGCCAAAAATATTTACCATCTGGTCCTTTGCAGAAGAAGTTTGCTGGCCCTGTTCTATACTTTTAAATCTATGTTCACTGTCTTCCCTTTGCAATAAACGCTGGCAGTGCTTAATTTTCTCAAGCATTTCACTTTTCATCTAACCAAAATCCTTGACCTCACCAGTGTCCCCAACTTTCTTTGCATGTTCATCCTAGTTCTCCTTGTCTTCCTGTTCGTTCTACGGTCATGTTTTATTTGTTCCTACAGTCCATTTTTCAACCTTAATTTGTCTGCCAATTTAACATCAGCCAAAATTCCTCCCTTTGAAACCTCTAAAGCCCTCTGGGAAAGTTTGTCTGGATGAAAGATTTCAACGACAATGACTGGTAGTTAATACACCCTTAGTCTGTGCTGCATTGCGTGGAATGTTTAGGGCATTTGTAGTGATAAATTGGAAAGTGTTGAAGGTCAGAGACTAGGTCCTTTCTTTGTTGCACTATTTATATAGAGCAGCCCAGATTTACTTTTACTTTCTGTGGTGAACAACTCTTCACCATGAATCTTTTTACTGACCCCCAAAGTTAGCCTACCAAAAACATTTTCATTTGAGTTCTTTACACATTTGAACTCATGCCTCAAAATTGTATGCAGGTCTTTTACAGAAGTTTATAGAATAATGGTGTACACAAATCTGTGGACCTTATTTCCAGTTGTTAAATTGAGAAACTTCAGTTGGAAGCTGTATCATACTCTTTACAAGTAAAGTTGGTAGTCTCTGTTATTATATATTACTTTGTAAAAAAGCACAAATCATATAAGCTTCAAACTTGATAAGGAAAAACAGCCAAAAGTTTGTTTAAAACATTGCAGCTGAAGCTTTGCATTGTTCATTGTCATTGTTAGCCTAGTCTGTCATGATGGGAAAATTATGTATGTATATAAGAAACAACTTATGTACTTATGTATGTATATAAGAATCCAACATTGTTGAGTTTTTGTCCTTACGAAATTTTCTTTGGAGCTGGGGATATACTTGAAATTTCAAAAATATTAGTGAAAATATATAGTCAGATAAATAGCACCAACTCGCCCTACAGCTCTTATTGTATTTCAATTAGGGAAATGTTCTTCAAAGGCACTGTATTAGTCAACTTGCCATTACTGAAACAAATGCCTTGAAGAAGCTACTTATGAAGGAAGAAAGCTTATTTTGGCCCACTGTTTTGGAGGTTCACAGTCCAAGATCAGGTGAGCTCCACTGGTCTGGCTTTGGATGAGGCTGGAGGATAGCAATGACAGAGCACATGCAGAGGGAGCATCATATGGTGATCCAGGAAGCAGAAAGAGTGGTTAGGCTCAACTCAGCTTTTATAACCAATCCTCTCATGGCCGGTGCTGTGGTGCAGCGGGTTAATGCCCTGGCCTGAATTGCCGGCATCCCATATGGGCGCTGGTTCAACCTGGCTGCTTCACTTCTGACCCAGCTGTCTGGTATGGCCTGGGAAAGCAATAGAGGATGGTCCAAGTCCTTGGGCCCCTGCACCCATGTGGGAGGCCTGGAATAAGCTCCTGGCTCCTGGATTTGGTTTGGCGCAGCTCTGGCCATTGTGGTCATTTGGGGAGTGAACCAGCAGATAGAAAACCTCTCTCTCTCTCTCTCTCTCTCTCTGCCTCTCTTCTCTCTGTGTAACCTTACTTTCAAATAAATAGATAAATCTTTTTTTAAAAAAATAACCAATCCTCTCATGAAAACTACTACTATCTCTTAAACACCATAATTGGATTAAGTTCTTTTCCGATAGTAACATTAATTTATAACTGAGGATTAAACATTTGCATGAGTTTGGGGTTATATTCTATTCGAGTCATAGCAGGTACTTGCTTTCTCTCACTAGGTGAGAGAAAGCAAGCTTTCTTTCACTGTTAGAGGTGGTAGTTCTGTTTGGGAACATAACTTTTCTATATGAGGATTCATTCTGTAACATTGGCTACTGTGACTGCTTTATCTTGATATGGTTTATTCCACAAACATTCAAATAGTAGAAGTTTGGTCTCCAATGTGACACTATTGAAGAGTGGTGGGTCCCTAAAAAGTGGGGTCCAGGGGCAGGCATTGCAGTGAAATGGGCTAAACCACTACTGGGATACCCATATCCCAAATCAGAGGGTCTGGGATCAAGTCCCATTTGGCTTCCTATCCAGCTTCTGCTAATGCACCTGGAAGACAGTGTGTAATAGCCTAAATACGTGGGTACCTACCATCCAATCATACTTGTTCATGCAGCATTACTTCAGTTCTATTCTGAGCCAGGGACTATGCTAGGTGCTGAGGATATGAAAAAGAATATTACTATATCAAATATATGCATGAATATATGTGTATATATGTGTATATATATATATATATACTGATTTCTAAGAATTCACTGGTAATATGAATCCATGAGGCTCACAAAATACTGAAAAGTAGATCAAAGATGTGCAGAAGGTGGTGGAGGGAGGAGCAGAAAAGGAAAGCAAAGATGCAGAGCACTCTGGAGTGGCATTTACTCAAATCAGAGAGGCAAGTTTTAAGATAATGTTGTCATTGCTAAGCTAGAAATCATACATGCAGAGTAAGTGTGACAGTTACTGGAAAGAGAAAATTAGGAAGCCCTTGCTGTCATACCCCGAAATTCAGAGCATAATGTACTGATGTTGGAGGAGGGCAAGGGATGGACATGGAGGATAAAAGCCAGATTGCAATGAATTGAAGAATGCAAGAAACATAAAGAAATAGAGACCTAGGGTAAGAATGACCTTACATGGTTCCGGGAAACATGTGATTTGAACCATAAATTCAAATACCAAGACCACGATCACAAAGGGCCAAACAATAGGGATCCTGTTAAAAGAAAAGGAGCACATGGAAGCTGAGGGCAAGCTTTGTAGGCACTGAGACAAGGTGCTAGGAAGCCTCTGAAAGGCCAGCCCCAAGGGCATGCAACCTGTGCAGTTATCAGGGCCATATGCTCAGGGAGACTCTATGGTTATTTAATGTTCTGCTGTCAGTCACCTTCTTGAAATTATTAATGGTTCTTGAACAAGGCATCCATATTTTTATTTTGTCCTGGGCTCTACAAGGTACACAGCCAGTCCTGAGATTTGTATCTCCTGCTTGGACCAAAGAAAACTCCTGGTTGTGGTATAACAGAGGTGATCTGATGGTCTCTAGCTATAAACATGTTCAAAACTTGAGCTCATTATCTTCATTTCTGTTACCCCAAGAGTATCCGACCACATTTTCCCATTAATTTTAATATTGGCATACTAACTGTTGATATGTCCTGACAAATCATGATGTATAAAACATTGTCCAATATACTTTATGCTAATTAGTTATTTAAATCTTTTTTTTTCTTTTCTTTTTTTGGACAGGCAGAGTGGACAGTGAGAGAGAGAGAGACAGAGAGAAAGGTCTTCCTTTGCCATTGGTTCACCCCCGAATGGCCGCTGCAGCCGGCGTACCACGCTGATCCAAAGCCAGGAGCCAGGTGCTTCTCCTGGTCTCCCACGTGGGTGCAGGGCCCAAGCACTTGGACCATCCTCCACTGCCTTCCCGGGCCACAGCAGAGAGCTGGACTGGAAGAGGAGCAACCGGGACAGAATCCAGCGCCCCAACCGGGACTAGAACCCGGTGTGCCAGCGCCACAAGGTGGAGGATTAGCCTAGTGAGCCACGGCGCCAGCCTGCTTCTTTAAATCTTTACAATACCATGTATAGTTGTTATTATCACTATGATAGTAGTAGTGATTAACATTGTGATCATAGCACTTACTCATTTAAGATATGGAAATAGACACAGAACATGGCTAAACAAGTTATACAAGGTCACACTGTTAGTAAGGGGTAAAGCTGACATCTAAGTGCAAAATCTGTGCTTTCAACCAAATTATTCAGTCTTCTCCATTCCCTCGTGGTCTTGACTATTTTTCTTACCATGATACCCCAAAGCTAGCATTCAGTCTACACCTGCAACAGAGAGTTGCTACAATGCCACAGGAGGAAAACATCCTTCTCCACATGAATTGTCAAAGACGTCCTGTGCGTGGGATTAGGGTTCCATAACTTACTCAAATGTCACAATCAGGGCAAGTGTTTGGCCTAGCAGTTAAGATGCTGCTTGGACACTTGCATCCCATACCAGAGAGCAACAAGTGATGACTCAAATATTCGAGTCCCTATTACCCTCGTGGGAGATCTTAGTTGACTTCCCAGCTTCTGTTTTGGGCCTAGCCCAACTCTAAACATTGTGGATACACATGGAGTGAACCAGTAGATGGCATCTCTCTCCTCTCTCTCTCTCTTTCTCTGTCTATTTATTTGTGGTACAAATAATTATTTCTGCATCACAAATAAATAAATATTTAAAAACTAAATGTCATGCATCAACACACATCTCTCTCAGGTGGGAATTGGTACAACCATTGTGACACAGGCATGGAATGAGCATGGTCCTCACCCCATGACCTTTGTCCCTCTCCCCACTCCCTCTCCCTAACTCACAGTCAGAGTATCACCGGGACTTTCAGTTCTCTTCCAGAAAGACTGAGGAGCCTGGATTTAGCCCATTCCCTGCCTTTCTCGTTGAGCATTTGGCCACTGTTCACAGAGAGGTACACAGTGATTTCTCTCTCCCAGCTCTCCCATTCCCTCAGAGATTTAAAGTGAGAGAGATCACCATTAAGATTTGCAGAATGAGGTCTGCTAAGATACAGTCTATCGGTATCTCTTTGAAAAAAATCACTGTAGATACAAAGGAATGGAGATGGAAGAGTGGACTTTGAACTTTTCTTATCGCTGGATGCTTTTGAGGAAATGAATCTGGGCAAAAGCCCAAATATATGAGAAGATAAGGCAGTATTTTAGTAATATAAATGTATTAGTTCAAAATTTTACAACTATAACATTTGCTCTTTATGAAGTCAGTCAAAGGGACAATGAGAGGGTTTCTAGAAACATGGATATTTCTAGTGTTTTAATGAAGTTCTTGGAAGGAAACTTAAGACATTTCAGCCTTAGCATCCATAGAATTCTAATCACATATTTTTTTATTTATTTTAATTGTACATTTTTGTGGGATACAATGTGACACTTCAATGCATGTATACAGTGTATAATTATCAAATCAGAGTAGTTGGTATTTCTATCTCCTTAAGTGTTTAAGAATAATTTTGATTAGTACAGAACAATTGTGCATATTTCTATACATATAGTATGATATTTTAATATACACTATATCACATGCACTGTTCAAATTGGGGTTATCAACGCTTCTATCACCTTATCGACCCTTTAGATTTGCAGGCTTCAAGCTCCAGTCTTCCAGCTAACAATGTATTTTTAAGTTTTGAAGCACCACCTCAATTTTTGAAATATGAACTTGGACCATAACAAAGGGTCTCAGGTCCATGCTGAGAACAAAAACTGACAACAGTTCCTGGTTTGCAGCTGCCTTTCCAGGAAAGGTAAAGGAGCCAAAATGAGTCGGACTTGACAAAGTGTTAGGTAAACACAGCCATGAGTATTAAAGCTTAGGCTCTAGTGATTAGTAGGGAAGTACAGGATAATAAGCACAGTAGGGTGTTCCTCAAGGTACTTTGGACTCCGACTGTGTTTATTATCCAGTATCAGTATGGAAATATATGCCTGACTACATTTATGGTGCCATTTAGAACTTTAAAATAGGCTCTTCTACTCAGAAAGAGGTTACTAAATTACTCACCCTGTACGGTTTTCCTTAATTAGCATAATTCCGTCCATTACTTGCCTTATCAAGAATACGTTTCCTTTGTTGGGCACGCGTTCCAAGAGACATTCAGGGCAATGTGTTTGTGGTGTCATGTCAATCCCGAGATACCCACCTTTCACCAACTTGAAAATAAAATCCAGTCGTATAATTTGCAAAGTAAACTTCTCAAGGTTTACACTTGCCCCTAATGAAACACACAGCAAGGGATGATCTGTCTACTCTTTCCTCTTTTTGTCACCTTCCACTTCAACTTTTCACTTTTCAGAGGGAGAATGCACCGACATCCATGGCTAGAGCCTTCCTGTGCGATTCAGGATTCCTTCAGAAATGGGAAGAAGGCCACTTAGAAATGCAAACATGTGCTTGGCTGAAAGCGGGGTAATCAGAGGGAGAAAGCACTCCACTGTGGTCCTCCCAGAGCCTGAGAGCCTTTAGGAGCTGGTACCTTCCCTTCTCAACCTCCATCAGCATCTCTGAAGCATGCCAAGAAGTCCCTGAGCCCACACTAGATGGCAGCATGGTATACTGGTCATGTGGGAAGAGCAGAGGCCCAGCAGCCGGAGCCCACATGGTGCACAAGACACCACACAGACACACACACACACACACACACGCACACACTCCCAAAGGGTCCCAGCTTCTCAAGTGTCTTGTTCGACTTTATCTGGCAACGTGGATCTCAGGGCTGGAAAATTCCTCCTAGGATCGCAGCCATCGTCTGCCCTGCACTGTGGGTTTCTGCAAACCCCGTGAAAGGACTTTTGCTTTGTGCAGTCCTGTTTCTAATCTCAGCGTCTGGATATCTGTGGTTTTCCAAGGTGAATGAGGCCCGCAGTTGCTTTGTGTTTACTCTGCGAACACCAAAAACGTCCTGTGGGTTCAGGCCGCCAATCTGCACTTCGCGCATCTTTGAATCCAAATGTTCAGCTTGCAAAATATGTTGCTTTCAGAATTTCTAGTTTCATCCTTATTCGACTCTCCTATCGTAAAAGGAAACTCAGACATGAATGGGACCCTACTAGAAAGGGATAGACACAAGAGTGTCAAAGGTGGGACAAGAGGAAGCCGACCATCGCATGTTGGAGCTGAACTGGGTTTAGAGTTCATCAAAGTCAGTTGATTTCAATGGACGGAGAAGGAAACTGAGACCCAGAAATCTTGACTTGCCTAAGGCCACACAGCTTTCTCAAAACCAAGCCACCTGGAAAACCGGTTTCTGTGTGCCAGGGTTTTTCTCGTGCTCCACATGTGATTTATAGAAAGTCATAAATACACAGCAGATGAAACCCCAGAGCCCTCTGAGCTGAGCTGGCTCCCCTCCCTCCCCGTGGCTGCCCACCCCACGCCCCTGCAGCTCCGTGCACCTCTGTTCCCTAGCACCCAACTATTCCCCAGCTCTGCAGCCAGTGTCCTCCTCCTCCTCTACGGCCAGGAAGGGGAAGGGACAAAGAGGAACAAGAGAATCGATATTCATTGGGAAATTGGATGACAGATACAGAAGTATTGAAATATTGCAGTCCTTCCCTTGGCATTTCCTCTTGACCAGCGAAGGAAATACCAGAAATCTCATAAGCGAGCCCATTTGGGCAGTTTTTTTATACTCAGTATTCATATATTTCACATTTTTCTCCAAACCTTTGAGTACTAATTTAAACCGGCCCGCCTCCAGGCCCCCTAGGGCTTCACCTATCACTAAATATTGTTGATTTGCAAAACACACGTATTCTTTTCCTAGAACAGGCTCTGCTCTCATGACTTTCCTCAGACGCACGCAGCCTTTTCCCAATTAAGCGATGGCTTGGCTTCTCCCTGGTTAGGATTACAAACACCACCACCCTCTTGCTCTGACTCCAGCCGCCCCTCCCTTCACTTTGACACATGGTGCTTTTGATCTCAACCCCAGACCATAGCAACAGACTCCTAATTATTCACCAGCCATAAATCATGGCAGTAATGTGGTCCTTGCTGGGGAAAAGGAGCATTGTTGAGCCTTCGAAGCCTGGAAAACTGGGTGTGTTTAGTGTTTCCAAAAGCAAAGCAGTAGGGGGAGGAAGGCAGGAAGAGAAAAGATGTTTTAAATGTTTGTAGAAATAGTTGCTTTGATGTTGAACCCTCTCCCAGAGGAAGTCAAGAGTCTGAAAACGAAGTCTGTATTTTTTCATATTTAGAGAGGTAATGAAATCCACAAGCCCCCGCTAGATGCAGGTGTAAGCAGGGCCTCCAGTGAATACCAAGTGCATTTCCAAGTCCTCAGAGCCAACAGCATCAACACGCTTCTCGCTGTCCACCTCTTAATGTCGTTAATTTAATTTTAACTACACACTTGCATGAGAAATCTTCTTAATTCTTCCGTGACCTCATTGAATGGTAGCTAATCTGGTTAGGTTTGGCATTTTCACTGGGAAACTCTCTGGGAATCCCAAATTATTTTTAAATGTGGCCTGGGCCAGGAAATGCTATTGAATTTGTGGAAAATCTCCATAGTATCAGTAAAACGAGTTACTATTGGTCCAACCTGTGGATAGGCAATGTGAATTCAACGCCATATTGCTAATGAAGTTTGTCCACCTAACTGAATTGAATTGGAAACCATTTTTTTAAAAGATTTCTTTGTTTGAAATTCAGAGTAACAGTGACACACACACACACACACACACAGAGAGAGAGAGAGAGAGAGAGAGAGAGAGAAAGAGAGAGAGAGAGATCTTCTAGTCACTGGTTCACTCCACAAATAGCTGCAATGGCCAGAGCTGGGCCAGGATGAAGCCAGGGACAAGAGCTTCACCCAGGTCCCCCGTGTGGGTGGCAGGGCCGCAAACATTTGAACCATCTTCCTCTGCTTTCCCAGGCTACTAGCAGGGAGGTGGACCGGAAGTGGAGCAACCGGAACGGAAATCAGCACCCCATTGCGAGATGCTTTCCCCACTATGCCACAGTGCCGGCCCCACCGTTCTCTCTTTTGATGTCTAGGTGAGAAATGCTTTGTAAAAGATATAGGTTATAGACATCTTTTACTTGAAAATTCTTCCTCAGAAGCAAATATAAAATGACAGACTTTTTTTCATTTAATTTCATGATATCCATTCTGATTGGTTGTAACATATAGAGAAGAGCAGATAAGAGAAAAACTGTGGGTTTATCTTTATTAAACAAATATTTATTGAAAACCTACTCGGGCCCAAACCTGGGTAAAGACAGTTGTGAATTTGATAGCTGACACAAGTGTACAATCCTGTTTCACATGGTGCTAATAGCCTAGACCCCGACTGCAACACTTTTCCTATAAAAGTTCAGATGGTAAATATTTTAGGTTTTGCATAAGTACAAGCCTCTATTATGACTTCACAACCCTGCATTTATGACAAGAAAATAGCCATTAGAAAAAGTACACAAAGAATTGAACATAACTTGGGGCCGGCGCTGTGGCGCAGCGGGTTAATGCCCTGGCCTGAAGCACTGGCATCCCATATGGGCACCGGTTCTAGTCCCAGCTGCTCCACTTCTGATTCAGCTCTCTGCTATGGCCTGGGAAAGCAGTAGAAGATGGCCCAAGTCCTTGGGCCCCTGCACCCACGTGGGAGACCTGGAAGAAGCTCCTGGCTCCTGGCTCCTGGCTCCTGGCTTTGAATCAGTGCAGCTCCATCCATTGCAACCAATTGGGGAATGAACCATCGGATGGAAGACCTCTCTCTCTCTCTCTCTCTCTCTCTCTGCCTCTCCTCTCTCTGTGTAACTCCGACTTTTGAATAAATAAATAAATCTTTAAAAAAAGAATTGAACATAACTGTGATCCAATAAAACTTTATTTAAAGCACAGGAAGTGAGCCAGATTCGGCCCATGAGCTGTTCTTTGCCAACCCTTGGTCTGGAGGGAAGCACCTTCTGGTTTAGATAAAATTACAAAACAGAGGGAGAACTGCCATGAAGAAGAAGTACAAAGAGCTATTTGATACTTACTTAAGGTATACTAAGCTGATCTTCTGTATATTAAGATAATCGAAAGTGAATCTTGATGTGAATGGAAGGGGAGAGGGAGTGGGAAAGGGGAGGGTTGTTGGTGGGAGGGACGGTATGGGGGGGGAAGCCATTGTAACCCATGAGTCGTACTTTGGAAATTTATATTCATTAAATAAAAGATAAAAAAAAAAAAAAAAAAGTAACCAAAAAAAAAAAAAAAAAAGAAATGGAATTAAAAGGAAAGTATATGTTGATGTAACACTTTTTTGAAATTCATATACACAAGAAGTCTTGAAAAAGCTCTTGGAAATTAAATACTCTGAAAGAAAAAAAAAAAAAAGAGCTATTTGAGGTCAGAGAAGGGCAAAATACCCCATTGGAGAGGTCATGGAAGGCCTGCGGGGGCAAGTGGCAACTCATTTCAGACCTGATGTGCCGCTGAAAGTCTATCCAGTGAAGAGGACTGGGGAAGAGCATTTGAAGGACAGGGAACGGCCTGTGTTAGAATTCAGCTGAGACCACAGTTAGGGAAGTGAAAATAGTTCTGGATCACCGGACTGGAGGAAGCAGTGGAGGCAAGGTGAGGTAAGGAGGCTGAGCCCTAGGGAGAGGGGAAGCCAGGAAGAAGATGGTCACTGGTCAACACGTGCTTTCAAGGAGATCCATTGGCAGTTAAATAGCAACCTTTTCAGAATCTCTCCAGGGACCTCACAGCTTCCAGATGCAACCAGAAGCAGAAAACGCTTTACTTCCCTCCCCCAAGTCCTCCCAAAGATGCTCCAGGGACAGCTGGGGAGCTCATAGAGGCCCCCCTCACGCAGTTCTGTTTTGACAGGGATCAAAGCCTCAGCCAAACGGGCCCAGTTCCAATGGTGGAATTTTAGGCAACAGCCATGCAAGGAAAATTTTGTTATTGGAGGGGGAGGAGGTTAAGAGCAACCTTAGTCCCATTGAAAGCACACCGCATGGTCATTTTTTTCCACCAGAGCATAAAGGTATTTTTGTGGGTTTCTCTTAGGCCAAATTTTCTGACTAAATTGGTCAGTGGAACCTTCAGAAATAAAGAGATTTCTCTGTGACCAAGTGATCAATGTTAATATAGCCTTGAGTTAACCTAGACTCACTAAGTGTGTACTGAGAAGGATCCAAGTCCGTTCTGTGATATTCTTAGCTAAAATGCATAATCTCATTCAAATCATGAAAAAATATCACAAAACCCAAACTGAGGAGCATTTCTACAAAATTATCCAGTACTCCTCAAAAGCATCTAGGTCCTGAAAGACAAAGAAAGACTGAGGAATTGTCACTGACTTGTAGAAAGTGAGAGAGAAAAATTAGATGCAATGTGAAATCTTGGATTGAATCCTGGGATACAAAAAAAAACACATTAGTATAAAAACTGGTAAAATCTAAAAATGTCTACAGTATACTTAGTATAATACCCATGCTATTGACCTGGTTTTTGTTACTATGCTACAGTTACATAAAATGTTAACATCAGGAGATTTGCAAGAGGTATACAGCAACTGTGTACTATATTTGCAACTTTCTGTAAGCCTAAAATTGGATCAAAATTTAAAGTTTTTCTAAAAAGAACTAAAGAGATTTTCCTTGTCAAGTTGTTAATGTCTCTGCTAATAGTCCATGAGCACCTATTAGATTACTCCAGGTCTTAGAGTGACATGTCATTGTGTGAATCCCACAGCTTCATGACCAGCTTCTTTGTAATCTGTCTTGCCATGCAGTTCTTCCTATACTCTGCAGAAGTCCTGCCTTCTAATGCTGTATCCCTCCCTATGTTCTTGGGTCAGAGTTTACCTGATACTGTGAAAAGCGGTCATGTGCTGTCAGGTACAGTCTGTGGAGTGTTAGAGACGGTTTTTCAAGTTTCATGCTAAATATTTACAAAGTAGACAACCCTAAATGGGGACTAGGAAAATGAGAGTTTTGTGCCGGTGCTACTCTTGTGCCCAGTGTCTTGGGTAAATCACCAACCTTAGATTCTTTCCAGGCAAAATCTCGATCAGTGACTCATATCCATGCCTGGGTCTTTGAATCATCCAAGAAGCTTTATTTTTTCCACACTATTCCTGAAAGGTCCTGATTTAACTCCTTGTGTGCCAGTTCCAATCCCTACCATTAGAAGACCAGGGTTTTTTTCCTTTCTGGCAGTAATAACTCCAGATAGAGATAACTTTTGGTTTACAGGTGCACCTCATTAGTCCAGGGGAACTAAGAATGATCAGGTCAACAAAAACAAGCAAGTCTCAGTACCCCTTAAAAAAATTTCAGATTGTGTTTGTAACATTGCAAAAAAAAAAAAATTATAATCTACCAGCTCTATTCTAGGTCATTGTGAAAACTTTAAAAATCACATAGATCAGGTCTCAGAATAACACAGAGATAGACTCTAAATAGACTATTCCAAAAGCACATCAAAGACACACCCAATCACTTTTTGAAGTGGATTTTAACACTTTACAAGAGTGAGAGGAAACAAAGGTGGACTCTTGTTCTTCAAAAGGTTCTAACAAAGTGACCTCAGAGGAATTTACCCAGCTTAATGGCAATCATGTGCAAATTCCCATTCACCAAATAAATGCCAACTTCACATGTAATTTTACTTTTGTTGACCATGCAGTAAACCATAATGGTTAGAATTTAATGGAAAGAACTTACCTGTGAGTAAGTTCTGGTTTTACTACCTTAGTCTTTGGTTCACTGGGGTAAAGTAACTATAATTTGTGAGCCTCAATTTCCTTGTGTTCAAATGAATTTAACCAAGTCTGCTCTAAACTTACCAACTTTGCAGGATGGTTGAGAAAATCAACGTGACAAATTGGTTAGAGAACTTCATATGCCCACAGTTATCCATGCAGAGGGACTATCTCTCCTAGAAAAGATATGGCCAGTTTAAAAAAGTTTAAACATGTATGGCCAGTTTAAAAAAGGATCGAAATTACATTTTTATTTGGAAAGCAAAGCACAACAATACTTTCCATGGATTCTCACCTAGTGGTGGCCCCTCATTTGCAGATAGGACAGTGAAAACTATGTTTGGGGCCAGTATTTGGCAATGTGGTTAAGTCACATCTTGGGGCCTGCACATCCCATATCAGAGTCCTCAGGTTTGAGTCCAGTCTCAGCTTACAATCTAACTTCCTGTTCAGGAGCACCCAGAGAAGCCGTGGGTGATGGTTTCAAATAGTTGTGTTCCAGCCACCCACATGGGAAGACTCCTGGCTTTGGCCCTGGCCCAGCCCCGGCTGTTGCAGGTATTTGGGATGTGAACCAGCAGACAGAAGCACTGTCTCTCTCTTTCTCTCTCCCTCCCTTTCAAATCAATCAATAAATGTTTTTGTTAAAGAAAACTATTTACAAAAGGAATAGAGTTTTTAAAAATTTGCACAGTGGCTAGCCTACATAAAGACAAAAATCTGAATGCCTTGATTTTCATTACAACTACCATTATTCGGCTGTGTTAACAAAGGTGCATGTTATAAACAAGAGGCAAAGATTTCTGAAGCAGCTTTAAATCTGGTGCTTTTGTGTGGTTGTTTGCTTGGTTGCTTAAAGTGACTTTCACACTTAAACCTTGAACCCAACTCTCCTTTAGCATCCCAGTCCTTTGAGAGCCTTCCAAATAGACTGAATAGAAACACAGCACTTGAGCAGGTAATCCAAAGAAATGGCAACCAAACAAGGGGTCTATTTGTTTTATTTTCAGGAGAGAATTTTACAAATTTCATCCTCAGCGGTAGAAACAGTTTTGTTGGCTTGACTGCAGCTGTGATAAACAGAGGGCTCCTTGCTGTTTTGCATGTAGATGTTTATGCATGGCCAAGGAAGTGCTGAAGCGTTCACCGTTAACTCACACACCTACAGCTTTCAGGAAATCGAAGTGAAAACAATCAGTGAGAAAGGTTCAAATTCTGAGTCACAGTTCAGAAATCCCACCCTATCATTATGGTGAAAAGGCTAACTTTAACCATAAAACAGTCATGCCTTTACCTGCCTCCATCTTTTCCCTAAGCATTAATTTCTCTCTGAATTTAAGGAAGCGTTTGGTATAAGAGAGAGCACATTTTTTGGCTAAACAAATTTGTGTTGCCTCCAATGTTTACAATTTATATGTATAGGGGAGAAGTATCTTGCCTTTTTTTCTGCTGCAAAATAGAGATATCCTCTGAGTTGTTTTGTGAGGCATATAAAATAAATATATGAGGGATCTTCAAAATGTTAACAAAAACTGCATACTACATAAAATCTATGCATGAATGACAATAAAGTTTTTGAACCAAAATAAACTTTTGATTCCATTTTCCTATGAAAATTTGAAGTGCCTATCTTGGTAAAACGTAGAGAATACCATGGTAAATGCTCCACAAATAATTCTCAATTCTGATTTTTAAATTTCAGACCAAGGATGGTTTCGAGGTATCATTTATCTATTCCAACATTCATTTTAGAGGATAGAGGAGACATGGAACAATAAAGTTAAAGGATTTCCCCCAAGATCACATGGAAAATCTCCACCAGAACTGCCTCTGATTTCTGATCTTAAACCAAAACTCTTGCCATTAATTACTATTTAGCTGTCTCTTCACTTAATTAGCAGAACTTATTTCAAGCCTACTTTGCCTAAAATTGTTCAAAAGATACTTATATAAATCTCTAATTTTATTTTCTAAGTGATCACTTCATGATCCTTTCAGTTCCTGGAGCTACATGGTACTACTATTTTTTAGGTTACACACCAATGAAATATCAGCAGTCATTCACAATAAGTGCTTTGGCCACTTCAGTGATAAACAATTCTTAGATCATACATAGCATGGGCCAAGCCTTGGAATATCTATCATAACCACAATCGCTTCTAGGGATTTCTTACCAAAATATGTGAAAGCAAGATTGTCTGAGATTTCTTATCCATTCTTTGGTCATGGTTCTCTACTATATTGTTGCCTCAATAAATTAGATCAGATTAGGTAACTGACTATGAGGTAATCTGAAATGAAAACTATAGCCAATAAGGATAAAGATGTGAGAATTATTGATTCATGAGGGGAGGGAAGAGAAGAAGTCACCTGGTTGCTAAGAAGTATTCTGATGCACAATTCAGAATGGAAAATTTTGTGGAATAACTGAAAAAAAATAAGTCATTAGTCATTTTCCATGATAGTACCAATGTAAGTGAACACAAAAAAACATGAAGCCATGAAACTGGAATATTACCTTGGAGCTTTAACTTAGATAAACTTAGATTAACTTAGAAAGAACAGCTCAAAAGTACTTCAGATTGTAGAAACCCTCTGGCCTTCAAATTTCTAATTTTTAAAAGTGTAGTGTTCCACATTATCAAGGATTTTAAGCTTTAATCAAAGATATCTTCTCTCTACAGGAAAAGCACAAATCATGGTGGATGCCTCCGAAAGTCTTTAAAATCACCAGTAATGTTAGCAACGAAGGACCTGAGACAGCATAATAATAATAATCTGATATCTTCTTAATGAAACTAGGGGAAACAAACCCCACCAGAGGATGAGACTGGGAAAGGCAGTGGCACAGGATCCAAGGTCAAATTGTTTTAGTAGATGTCGATACAAAGTCTTTGTCTTCATCAGGATGCGTGAGCTTGAAAATTTCATGATTATAGATCAAATGTTCTTTGTACTTTTACAAAAAGTACCATTTAAATCTTGGCAGAATTTTCAAAATAATGAGTCTTTCAAACTATCATTTCAGATAGCATCTTTTGTACATCAATTTGTAGGCAACACTAGAAGCATTTTGGGGAAGATACTCACATCATGGTTCTGAGATTTTCTGCACATTTGTTTGACTTAGACCATTGTTTCCTGCATAGTCCATTGGTCATTTTGACTCCAGGGGAACCTCTTCAAAGACAAATACTGGTCATTTCAGTCCACAGAAGTTGTTCCTGACATAGAAATTTAAAAAAATTTGGTGGATTTTGAGAAAATATTTTAAAATCTACTGATGGAGAGCTTTATTATTTTCACATTAACACTTTACTCCTAAATTGTTTTTCGCCCTTATTTTTTCCATGTAGCTTCATGTACAAATTATCTAAAGAGATATTAACATGAAGAAATTATCATGAAGAGATGGTAATAAAACTGGCCATATTTGGATGAAACCCCTGATTGATTTAAATCAGTTCTGTCTCTTCTCTCCACTGCCTCTGCCAAGAGATGGTCCAGGCCACATCCCCCTCACCTGTATTTCTATAACAGCTCCCAGCTCATCTCTGCTTCTCTTCTTACCTGTATGAGCCATTCTCAAGAAAGAAGCACAAATGAAGAGCCATTAATTGTCTCGTGTCATTCCCTCTATTCATTTAATCAGCACTTATCACAAGTCTTCAAGAGTTTTCCACCACGTTCAGAATAAAACCCTAACTTCCCATTCTGACTTTCAGGATCATGTTCTATTCGACACCTGGTTCTCTCCAGTCTTACCTTGTCTTCCCCTGGGCCACAACTTTACAGTCCCAAGGGGTTTCATTCACTCACTCCAGGGCCACAAGCACTTTTGCACCTCAAGGCCATGTGAGTATTGTTCGCTCTCTTGTGGTAGTCCCTCCCTCCAATTTCCTCATCCTTTGCAGGTTCAATATGACCTTCTCAAAGAGTCTCAACCATCGATCAAAGGATCCCTTCCCTCTATCTTAGTCCTCACTGATTATCTACAAAGCAGTCATCACAATCTGAACTTGTTCTATTGACTTGTTGCATTTTATGAATGGGGGCTGAGAAATGTCTGCCTTGTTTACTCTTGTTTCCCCAGCATCTAGCAGAGTGCCTTGCCCACATGTGTACCCAAGAGGTATTTATTGTATGAATGAATGCGTAATATCTTCCCATTTCAAATCTTTGTCATCACTCCAATCTGAGAGTTAGGGCTACAATGGCTGTGTTTTCCACAGGTAGTCTGGCCACCCTTACACTCCTTATACTCAGAAAATGACCAAGTTATATGTATGGGGATGAGTGGCTAGACCTGTTTTCCTGTAGGAGGGTGTAGGAGTATCATCTACTTGAGATAGCCCATCATTTCCCATCTTGCTTCATGCCAGCTCTCAGCAATATGTTATCCCAGTCTTAATATAGTGCTTAAGTGATGGAAAAATGTGAGGACAGGAAAATCCATATCAGGCCAATAGAGGAATATACCCTGGGCCCTATGTAGGTTGCTACAGACTTCTGGTTGCATTTGGGAGCTACTTGGAGGAATTTGGACCCAATGCTGATTCACCCTAAGAGAATGCTTTTAGACGCTGAGAGCTCTCCTAGCCTAAGGCAGATTCATGAACTATAACATCCAACACCTTACTCTGTCACATTTGGAAACATGTGACTCTGTGTGTCATTATATATGCTCCTTCTCTTAGTGGATATAGACTGAACTTCTCCATGGGAAATTCATTTTCTGAAGGGATATGTCATTCCATAATTTCTTACTGGATTTGAGGGAGTAATGCCACCAATTTTCCTTCAGGCTCTAGAAGAGAGTGGCCTAATTGAAGAGTTATTTTCATAATGCTAATCAGCAGCCAAAGCATCAGGAATTGTAGGGAGGCGTGGAACTGCAGGCAGCCCAGGAGATATAGGTGTTCCTACTCTTTTTGGACATATCACTAAACACAAGGATATGTTCTGAGAAATGGGTCTTTGGGCAATTTTGTTATTATGCAAACATCAGCGTGTACTTATACCAACTAAGACAACTATGATGTCACTAGATAATGTAATCATATGGAACCGTTGTCATATATGAGCTCTGTCACTGACCGAAATGTCACTCTGTGGTACATGACTGTGTATGGACCACCACAGTGGCAGATAGAGTTTATCAGATTAGCTCTCTGTAGGGAAAATGACTTGGTAATGACTGGAGACAGAGATCTGAGTAGGGCCTAAAGCCAGAAACTGGTGTTCTGAATTATAACCCAGATGTCCAGTGGAAAATATAGCTTGTGAGAGACCTACACAAAAGTCAGCCAGCATTTTTGTAGTTTTTTGGATCATTGACACGCTCTTCCTCAACTTCCCTCCCCCAGACTTCTACCTTTGTTTGTTCAACCTTTCATTGATTGACTTTAAATTAAAAATAAACTTTTGAAAACATAACACAATAGAGACTCCGTGGCTAAGTGATCACACAGTACTTGCCCTAAAGCATGAGACAATTAAAATCCAATCAGGCTTGATAACGTTTTGTACTGTGTTGCTAGACTTCCCGTTGCTTTGACCTCTCTCCTTCCGGTATCCTGTTCTGGGACAGAAATGACACCACAAAGGTTTCCTGTGCCTGTCCTCTCCACTTCTGACCCCTTACTACATCCTCTCTCCATCTATTTGGAGAGCAATGATTTTGTTCCCCTGGAATTCCTCCCAGTTCGTATATTTGATGACACTTGTTGCTAATTTGGGGTGCCAAAAATGCTGGCCAAAGCCCAGGCTGCCTCAGGTCTACCAATGACCTTCTAAGCCACTGGCTAATTGGCAAAACGGCAATGCCATAGTCCCAGCCGTTAGTGGTCTTACTTTGTAAGCTCCCTTATCCCTGCAGCCTACCTGACTCTCCTGGATGTCCGAAACAAATGAATTCTTTAGCTCTTTCAGATACTTTCTCAGTGCCTACTCATTTTGAAAATACTTCCTTGAGGTGTCAGAAATCAATGTCTTTGGGATCAATGCAGTTAGGACCTTCTGGATGGAGCCTGAGGTAAGGACATCAAGTCCTAGATGGAGGAGCTGCCATCTTGTTCTTTCCCCCTCGTGACTTCAGAGCCTTCCTTTCCTGTGTCTGTAAAATGAAGATTTCAGCCCCTTGCACAAATAGCCAACAGTCATGTTTAATTCTGTGGTCGACAGAGCACTTAGCACATTGTTGTCAGTCAGAATATATTAAACAGGAGTCATGACCATACTCCAAAGAATAATAATTAGAAGAAGATGTCCCTATTGTCTTCATGGTACTCTCCTGTCCGTGATTTAGGCTGCCGACAAGGCTGGGATGCCAGTCCAGTGCAGAAGTGAGGCCCAATTCTGTGGAATGGGGGTGCTGTTGGCCACTGCATGCCTTCCCTACTCCAAGAAGTCTTGGTCCATTTCAAGGGCCTGGGCCTCCTGCTTGCTGGCCAACCACTCTGGGTACCACAGTTGCCCCTTGTCACTCCAAAGGCATAAGTGAATTTACATCCACATTGCCCACGAGTATATTCATCTTCTTCCTTGGGTCATTCTAAGCCTTTCAAAATGATCACAATCCAAGGGAAAGCAATGATCTTACCATCCACTTCCTTTTCTTGTGCCTTGTGGTAATCAAGGATATAGACAGGCTGGGAGGAATAGAACAGCAGCAACAATGGCAGGTCCTAACAGTTACTGAGAACTCTCCAAGTCACTTTGCAAACCTTTTTACATTAATGGACTCATTGACCTTTCAGAACAACACTCTGGGTACAGTAATACATTTATCCCTATTTAATAGATGTGCAGACAGTATTTTAGAGAGATTAAGTAACAGGAAAAAAGACATCTGCTGAGGGATTTCTTTAAGCCTTCTCTGAAGGTTCTATAACCCTTCTCCCTGGTTCCAGTTCCTCTGCTGATCTGAGTCAACAGAATGAAGAAAATGGGCTCAGTGTCCTCCCTGGGTGCTTGAGGATTCGATGCGCTAACTCCTCCTTGCAACTCTAGGGGGGCAGGGGTCTCTCGGTGCCTGGGATACTCATCTCCCTAGTCCAACAGATTCCTGAGGCAACAGCCGTGTTTTCTTCTCATTCCTGCCTCTTCATTTTCAGGTGGGGAGAGCGGGTGGTGACAACAGTTCAGTGTCTTTCAGCTGGATGCCATCAAGGCTTTTCGGAGTTGGCTGCTATGGAGACAAAGCACAGGTACCGCTGCCATTTGCCACCACTTGCTATTAAAAGACACGCACCGAATGTGAGCCCAAGATGTTCAGTGAATCAACCTGGAACTTACCCCTTTTTAAAAATTCTAATAGAGGGTAATTCATGCAAGTTGGTTGGCAAGCCATCTGCCTCAGGGACTGAGCACAGGTTAGATAATTAAACTCAACCTGTTCTCACATGGCTGTCTGACTTACCATTTACCTCGTCTCAGACTACTCGCCTCCAAAAACCCACTCTCCAAACTGGTTAACTCATTGTTCCCCCAAAACACCTGTCTCGCCTTCTTATTTTTACTCATGCCATTCCATCCACCTGGAACGCCCTTGCTTTCCTCTCCTCTCCAAATCCTTCTCATTTGCTTCACAATATGTTCCCCAGTCACCTCGCTCACAATGATGGTCTCTTCCTGAATTCCAATAGGAGTGAATTCTATATACTTCAGCTGGTAATTAATCATGTGCCGCCTTATGATTTTCTTTCTATTGTTACCTTGAACTGTTATTTAAATCTTTAATTTTAACATAACTGTTTCCATATGTTTGTCTTGTTTCCTTAATTGGAATCTAAGATCTTCAAAGCAGGAGCTATGGTATATAGTTTTATCCCTTCAGTAATTAGTATAGGGCTGGTTGGCTGATTTCTTTCTTCTTTTTCTTTTTGGTCACTTGAACAATAAAAATAATAAAACTTCATACAGGGCCGACGCCGCGGCTCACTAGGCTAATCCTCCGCCTTGCGGCACCGGCACACCGGGTTCTAGTCCCAGTTGGGGCACCAGATTCTGTCCCGGTTGCCCCTCTTCCAGGCCAGCTCTCTGCTGTGGCCCGGGAGTGCAGTGGAGGATGGCCCAAGTGCTTGGGCCCTGCACCCCATGGGAGACCAGGAGAAGTACCTGGCTCCTGCCATCGGATCAGCGTGGTACGCCGGCCAGGCCGCAGCGGCCAACGGAGGGTGAACCAACGGCAAAAGGAAAACCTTTCTCTCTGTCTCTCTCTCTCTCACTGTCCACTCTGCCTGTCAAAAAAAAAAAAAATCATACAATAACTTCAATAATAATAGGTACTATTTCCTGAGTGATAAACATGTGTGGGACAGTGGAGAAGGTAAGGTTTGTTTGAACCCGGAGAACTGAGGAATGAGCACTAAAGAAGAGCTGTGCTTGTGCTGCAGACAGAGATGGGAAGGGGTTCTCAAAGGGGTCTACTGACCAAAGGTGTTCTTGACACCTCTCTCTTGCCCTGCCCTTCCAAATGAGGACATGTGGCTGCAGAGAAATCCTCTATCACTTGCCCTTGTCATTCTTTTCTCTCTCTCCGTGTTCCCCATTTCCACCACCTTACAGCATACATGCTTGCTGTATTTCTTCTGTCTCCCTTTCAAGTCCTCACAAATACATCATGTATAGCTTTCCCTAGGGCAGTGGCATCTTCTGCTATGCGAGGTCAGGGACTCTGAATGTCATTGCACAGAGAAGTATTAAAAATACCTTTATGAATTTAGGGTACACAGTAGCAGCCTCTAAGATGATGCTCAAGGGCCCAGAGCTCTTACTCTTCACACCCTTGTGTTGTCCCCTCTCTTGAATGTGGGTTGAAACTACTGACATGTTTTTAACAAAAAATAATACAGCAAAAATGATGGTATGTCACTTCCAAGATCAGTCTGCAGAAAACTTTGGTGTCTGTCTTGCCTGCCCACCCCAACCCCTTTCTCTGGTTTTTCCCTCTTAGGGAAGCTAGCTAGTAAGTTGTGAACAGCCCTACCGAGAGGCCCACATGTCAAAAAACTCTTGCTTCCCAGACTTGAGGTTATCTGTGTATAGAGCTTGGAAGCAGGTCCTCCCTCACTTGAGCCTTCACAGTGTCCATGAGCACTTGAAGACTTGAGCTAAGCCACTAAGATTCCTGACCCACCGTAGCTGTGAGATGATAAGCATTTGCTGTTTTAATCCACCAAGTGTTTAGCATAATTTGTTATGCAGCGATAGATAACTAATACAGTATTTAATCAGGGTAAACCACTCAGAAAATGACCAGGATCATCTGAATGTCTCTGATTACATGTTCCTTCTGTGAATTGAGAAATATGGATGGTTCATTTCAGATACAATATTTGAGTTGATACTGAGTGGTTGCTTCTGCTTCTCCACCTCTTATTTTTTGTCTGTCTTTCATTACAGTGAAATTGGCTGGTGGTTAACAGCAAATCATGAGCTAAGCAAAGATTTCATAGCTAGATAAATAAATGATAAATAATAAACACAAAATGAGGTACTTAGCTTCCCCAGTTCTTAAGATAATCAAGGAAGACTAGTATCCACAGTGGGTTAGTCTCCACAATTCAGCAAAATTCTAGCAATTTCTCATGAAAGAACCACGCTATTATTCCATTATTTGAGGCTAAACCTCTCATCAAGAGAAATCTCACTTGTTTAATGGAGAGGGCTAGGCAAACTACAGCCCACAAGTCAAATCTATGCTATCACCTATTTTCATAAACACAACCACAATCCTTTGTTCAGATATATTTATAGCTGCTTTCTCTGCAAGGGCAGAGTTAAGTAGTTACAACAGAGTGAGTGAAATCCACAAAACTAAAATTTTTATCATTTAGTCCTTTACAGAAAAAGTGTATTGGCTCTCACTCTATGACAATGATTTGAAAATTGTATTTAAAGGAATTGTGTTTCTATGGGTTGTTAATAAATGTGCATGGGGAAACAATAGGTTCTGTGGTCAAATGTTTGGGAAACACTGGGTTAAACAAAGTTAAACAAGTTGCTTTGCTATAGAAATTTCTGAGCCCTTAATAAATCTCCGAGAGGAAAACACTGCAGTTTTTCTACAGGTGTTTTTTTTTTAAATCATGAAGCTCTTTGTTTCAGAAAGCATCTCAAGGGACTAGTGTCCACCTCATGAGGAAATGCTAATCTAGAGCTACGAGAGCAGCAGTTTTCAAAGTATTAACTTTGCAAAATATGCAGCAGACATAAGCACCTCCCATTTTTGACTGTTAAAAAGTATCCACAATATTTGAAAACACACAAGGAGATGGCCTCACTGCTCAAGAACTCAATACGCAAATGACATTTGGACCATCACAGAAATGTAAATATGAAGTTGCTTAATAGCAGGCTCAGTTTTTGTGGAACCAATCACACTTGGAAACATCTTACAGTTGGAAGAACAACCTGATTTCTACTTTAGTGGTTCTCAAATTTTACACAGAACCCCCATACTTCATGTCAGAATGAAATAGTTGTCTTGAAGTCTAGAGCTGAAAATGAAAGAAGACCTGGGCTTAAACAGTCAATTTGGAAAAAAGGGTTCTGCTACTAAGAAGAAGCTGAAAATCACTGATCTAGTCCAAAGCTTTGTTTTAGAAATGAGGAACAAATTTCTAGAGGACCACAGAGATTATGCTCACAGGTGGTCAACCATGGACCCATGGCTGAGGTCCATATCCAAATTATGACTGGATATCCTTCTATCATGCTGTCCCACCTGTGGCCTGTGTGGCACATTCTCTGGGTGACCAGCCAGGGTGAAGAACCCAGCAAATAAGCATGGGAAGCTGCCAGCTTACTCACAACTGCAGTGTGAGTCACTATAGGATAGGGAGGAGATCACTAGGAAGAGTTTGATGAGGTCAAATGAAGAAAATAAATTACAAAGAATGACACCAATGTAATGGGGATGGAGAGTGAGATGTTTCCTGTTGTGCAGGAACCATGGCCAGTGTCCAAAGGTGAGCTTGAATCTTGGTGAGAAGCACCTTCCCATAGTGCTCAGCAGAAGCTTCATCTCTGAATTGTCTCCTTACAACTGAAGCAGGGATGAGACGAGGGTAACCAGCATTGAGTGAAGCCCATGTTAGTGCAGAACGTTTCTCCCTCATTCCTCTGTCATTTGGATGGCACCTCTCCCTCCTCCAAGCCAAGGAAGGCCGTTTCCAAATGAAGCATAAATAAACACTGCAAGTGGCCCTGAGAAAGTAGCCTGGCTGGATGTATGCTGACTGGAATCCTTCAAGGACATGTCTGGTGCAGCCAGAGACACGGGGCATTGAGAGAGCATTCCAAGGAACAAGAACTACGGCATGCTCTCCTTTCCAGTCCCCGATGCCTGCAAGGATTAGAGGAAAGAAGGCTCCATACTTAGTAGACATCTCTGAAAAATCTTTGGGAAGATGTATATTTGAGTTCAGAGAATAGTATTCACTTAGAACTCAGAGATTTCCTTTTTAAACATTTTTATATACCTTATTTTTCTTTAGTTTGAAGACAGATCTTTCATCCACTAGTTCACTCCCCAAATGCTCACAGGAGTCAAAATGGAACTTGTCTGGGTCTTCCATGTTGGTGGTAGAGATCCAAGTACTTAAGCCACCACCTACTGCTTCTCAGCATATGCCTTAGCAGGGAACTGGAATCAGGAGTGGAGTTGGGACTCAAACCTAGGCACTCTGATATGGAATACAGGTGATATGGAATACTAGGTGATATCTTAACCACTACAAATAACCATCCCTGGAGATCGGAGATTCTGAAAGACTGGATGTCCTAGGTCAGTAGCTCAAGTTGGCTGTGCTTACCATGCAATATACCTGGACCAGGAAACACAGGAGAGGACTCCAATAGTTCCTAGTTGCAAGAAAGAACACTGAAGGTGTAGATGAATGGGTGCCATAGAATCGTTCAGGATAGGACTGGAACACACAATGGGAAAGGCTCACTGATCAAAGCTAAGATGCAACTGTCCTCTGGAATAGGGGTGTGAGTTCCCAGTGATAGAGAGGACCAGGATGAAGCTGAATGCTGTCCTCTTTACACACACACACACACACACACACACACACACTCCAACTGCCACATGAATGGGGAACACCTACCTGAGAAAGGAGCAGGCTAAAGGAGAGTTCTACCAGGACAGCTTCTGACCACCACACACTCCAGCCCATCTGTTCTTTCCCTGCTGGCTATGCCATGAGAATCCAGGAAGCTTCTGAGGTCTAAAGAGAAGAGTTCATGGAGAGGAGGAAAGAGGGAAAGACGTCAAGAACAGACTGCCAACCTCCCAGCCACTGGAGCCACAGACTGAAGAGTCAACGCTTGGAGAGAGAACATGCATTTCAACTCTGATTTGCAACTTAAGGATCAAAATAAATACAACTTAGTCTCATCAAAATGAGCTCTTCTCATAAGCAAAAGTGACAAGGAAGCTAGAGAGCTGGCAGTTGCTGTTGAGGGAGTTACTTCCCAGCAGGAAAGGTGGGTCAACACATCCTGGTTAGAGATTGTTGGATAAGTCTGAACTGTTCCATTTTTATTCCTACAACATGTTGAGACTTCCTAATAAATTTCTTACATAAGGGGAGTACTTGGGAACAGAATTTTAATGTTGTTATATTTCTAATGCTTTTCTTCCAAGGGAATCTGAAAGCAACAGGCAAATATGTTCCCCGTTCTGCAAATGAGCACATGGAGAGAGTGGTATTGGTTATCAGAGGGACTCTCAACCGCTTCACAGCCTTCTGTCTTCTCATATCAAGAGGCCGCTCACTCCCCCTCAGACCCAAATGCGATCTGTGTTTTAATTGGGAACAGAACTTTTCAATTCTTGAGCCCAAAACAAATTAAAAAGTAGAAGGGGGAGGAGAGGAAGGAAAAGAAGTTTTGCTTTGCCCCTAATTTGCGAGTCTGTGATTTCTCACTGGTTTTATCAGCACCAAGAATTTTTTGTTTTGTTTTGTTTTATTTTGTGTTTTTTTTTAAATGATTCCTTTTTTTTTTCACAGTTCTCTATTCAAGACTAAATTTATCTGTTTTTAAAAATCCATCTGGCTTTTGTGTTATGGAAGCCCACACAAACCTGTACCAAACGTTCTAGAAGCAACAAAGAGTTATCAAATGTAACAAGTTTCAAACCAAGGGACAGGAAGCTAATTAAAGGCAGAGTCTCTTAATAAGCAGACAGGCACTGTGGAGAGTTGAAGGATGCCAGAACACAGGACAGTTTCAAAGACTAAGGTAGATTGTGAGAGAGAGAAAAAAAACAAAAAGTGACTTGGCCAAATTTTCAGATACTATTCCCAAATAAATATACCTATTCCTACTTGGATCAACATCACTCAAATATTCTCCAGCTAACATGGACATGAGAATGAAACACAAATAATTCTGAATAGAAAGACCAAGTATAAAATATTCCAAAATATGACTATTATAAAAGTTGAAAAAACATTGCATTGCACTTTTTAAAAAAGCTTTATTTGGTTATTTAGTTATTTGAATATTTGAAAGGCAGAGTGAAAGGAGAGTGAAAAAGGGAGAGACAGACACAGAGAGAGATCTTTCATCTGCTGGTTCACTCCCCAAATACTCTGTGAACAGCCAGGGCTACGCCAAGCCAGGAACACAGAACTTCATCCTGGTCTCCCAGGTGGATGACAGGGCCCCCACGCACTTGCGACATCCTCTGCTGCTTTCTGAGGTGCACTAGCAGGAAGCTGGTTCAGAAGAGGAACAGTCACAATTCAAACTGGCACTCCAGCATGGGAGGCCAGTATTGCCAGCAGCAGCCCAACACCGGCCCTACATTACACCTGTTTTTAAGAACTATCATGGGGAGCAGGGTTTGGTTCGGTAGTTAAGATGCCCGAGTCCCATATGGGAGCAGTCGGCTTGATTCCTGGTTCTGACTCGTTTTTTTTTCCTTGACAGGCAGAGTGGACAGTGAGAGAGAGAGAGAGGAGAGAAAGGTCTTCCTTTGCCGTTGGTGCTGGCCGGCGCACACGCTGATCCTAAGCCAGGAGCCAGGTACTTATCCTGGTCTCCCATGGGGTGCAAGGCCCAAGTACTTGGGCCATCCTCCACTGCACTCCCGGGCCACAGCAGAGAGCTGGCCTAGAAGAGGGGCAACCGGGACAGAATCTGGCGCCCCAACCGGGACTAGAACACGGTGTGCTGGCGCCCCAGGCGAAGGATTAGCCTATTGAGCCGGTTCTGACTCATGATTCACATTCCTGCTAATGCAGACCCTCAAAGGCAGTGAGGAAGCTCAAGTCGCTGAGTCCCTGCCACCCACATGAGAGACCTGGATTGAGTTTCTGGCTCCTTTTTTGGCCTTGGCCCAGTCCTGGGTTTTGCAGGTATTTGGTGAGAGAACCAGTGAAAGGGAGAGCCCCGCCCCTGCTTCTCAAATAAACTAAGCTAAAATAAGGTCAAACTGATTTCTCAGAAACTGTGTTTTTCCGCCTCAACCATACCTAGACACATTTTCCTCTTACATGCTGTTCTTGACAAAGTTTACTTTTTTTTAACCAATACTGAATAATGTCTAATAAAGTGAAATCATTTTGTAAGAAAATAATTTTTACAAGTGATTCCGGTAAATACTAAATTCATTGTCATTTGTCTTTGTTTTGAGTATTTTATATCAATGTTAACACTCAAGGAAAATGAGGGCAATCACCATGAAAGATGAATCTATTTTCCAGATGACTTGACAGCATATAGATTTTAAAAGCATTTAAAATATTTCTATCATATTGGTATGATTAATGAGGGGGCTGTTACACTAAGAACTAAGGAATCTTCAATTTTGTCAGATGTTGTAAAGAGATATTTTGGGGCCGGTGCTGTGGCATAGCAGGTAAGTCTGCCTCCTGCAGTGCCAGCATCCCATGTAGGCTCCGGTTGGTGTTCCAGCTGTTCCACTTCCGATCCAGCTCTCTGCTGTGGAGAGCAGTGGAAGATGGGCCCCTGCACCCGCGTGGGAGACCCGCAGGAGGCTCCAGGCTCCTGGCTCCTGGCTTTGGATCGGCGCAGCTCCAGCTGTTGCGGCCAATTGGGGAGTGAACCAGTGGATGGAAGACCTCTCTCCCTCTCTCTCTCTGCCTCTCCTCTCTCTGTGTAACTCTGTCAAATAAATAAATAAATCTTAAAAAAAATAAAGAGATATTTTTCTGTATTGTACCTCAGTTCACTCCTCATAACAAGAAAGTCATTGATAAATACAGCAAACCTTGCATGCTTCTAGGAATTAAAAATGCATTTGTGACGTGTGTCTTGAAATTTCATTTTTAAAATGGCATGTTACAATCGTAAGGTATGGCAACGTGAAATCAGGGTCAGTTATGTGGCAACATTTCTTTGGCTAACATCAAGGTAAACAGGAAACCCCTTCAATGTCTTGCTTTTTTCTGAAGGCAGATTTCCTTAGGGAGGTTCCTAATTGTTGCATATGATAGAAATGAAGAGAAGGCGGAGAGATGGATGGAGAATTCTGAGGGGCGTAGACCAGACAAGCTCAAAAAGCTCCGTAGGCATCCTATTCAAGCTCAACCCGCAAAATGTTACCC
Organism: Oryctolagus cuniculus; assembly: GCF_964237555.1. Lineage (NCBI taxonomy): Eukaryota > Metazoa > Chordata > Mammalia > Lagomorpha > Leporidae > Oryctolagus > Oryctolagus cuniculus. The sequence goes on along the minus strand of NC_091441.1, from coordinate 23,188,780 downwards.
CATAGCATTCCTCACGCCATCTGCTTCTGCCATCATCTTTGATTCCCACAAACAGATTTCACAAGTTGAATCTGGCCATCAGTGAGTTTAGGAACATTCAGCAGGATCTCTGGATGGGATGAGAAAATTCACCAATTCGCTCTCCGTTCCCGTCTCCAGACACAATTAACCACTTTCCGTTAAGGCATAGCGTGGTCCTAAAGTCCATTTAGCTCTTCGCCTTCTTCACAAGATCTGGCACAGAATTTGAAAGGATCATGCACCTCCAACCCTTTCTGTCCATCTCCACTGCCACTCCTCGCCCCAGGGCTAGCATCCATGGGCCAGCTTTCCCCATCTGGGTTATTGCGTCACCCTCCTACTGGTTTCCTGTTCTCTACCCCAGATTCCCTCTAATCTCTTCTACACAGCCAGACTGAACTTTGTGAGAAGACAATCGGAACATTCGTTCCTCTGCTTAAAATCTACCAGCGGCTTTAGGCTGCACTCTGAAAAACAAAATCCAAACTGAGACTCTTATGTCATTTAGCTCATGTTGCATAACAAATCAACTGAAACCTCAGTGGTCTAAACCATTTTTTTCTAATACACCTATGGAGTTTTGTGAGATAGGCAAGACATGGCTGCACTCATGCATGGGTCTGTGTGTTGGCTGGGGTTCTACTTCACTCTCCTATGTGCAGACCAAGTGCTCATAAGCTGGTCTGTTGGTGAGGATTTTTTTTTTTTTTAATTCGTAGCCATTCACAATCTGTGACTGACTCTACCCATGAAGCATGGTAAACATAACTTTTAGGAGTCCACTTAAGCATATTAATCTTAATTTATTTTAAAATGAAAATGAAATGAATGTAGTAATAATGACTATGAAATAATAAATCCATTAGCAAATTAATGTTATGCCATTGTAGTCATAAAATATAAGTTCTAATTATTTTTATGGAAGAAGTGACTTTGAAGTTGAAAATGCCCCGGACCACACAACCCATGATGTGGCCTTGAAGAATTCTAATCTGTCATTTCTCAGCCTAGAAAACTGATTATAACTTCCCCATTCCTTTGCTTAAGTAACACACGAAACTGCAGTTTCCCCTCTGAAAGGACAGGGAGCCAACTGCTTAGTCTCCTTCCCTGTTACTCTTGGTGGTTTCCCCTTATTCAAGGAGACACACAGACAATTTCAAAATACTATTGTCCCACAATTTGTCAGTGATTACCACCAAGGCTGTCAATAGAAAGTAACAATGTGGAGTTGTTTCAGTCCTATGCAAACAAGGGGAGAGCCTTGAAGGCTATTTTCCAGGAAGAACACTTGCTTGTTTTACTTATGCAGAAGCCCCTTTTACATCTTATTTACATAGAAATTCTATTGACATGATCAAAAATTATATTAAGTTATAGAAATCTGACACTGATCAAACGTCGTCAGAACCTAAGGGGACACAAAATAGAAATTATTATTTGAAGACAAGAGGAAGGACAACCCTGCATGTGTAGAAACAATTCATTTCATTTCAAAAGGAAGAACTTTCTTTATCTGGCATAGTTTTGTCATTCCCACAAGAACAAATGAGCTCAAAGCCTAGATGGGTAGATGGATGGGTGGATGGATGGATGGGTGGGTGCATGGATTCATGGATGGGTAGATGGATTCTTTTTAAAGAGAAACTGTGTAAATTTTTTAGCTTCCTTCACACAGTATATACTGTAAATTTTACCTTGTGAAACTCAAAATTAGCTTTATAATTTTTAGATTATTATGATGTAATTATCTTTTTTAATAGGAAGTTCATTTCTTGTTTCCATGTACCTCTTGATGACTCTCTGAAAGCTTGGATTACTTTTCCTCTCTGGTTCCCAAACCACAAATGGGAAAATCTGCACTTCTGCAGTGGTCACAAAAGCCTCTGGAATATTTCCACAGAATCTGTGATCTGTGATTTCTTTCTGTGTTGAACCTGGGGAGAGAAGTTCATTGCATTTTTACCCCTCTGAAATGCAGAGTTATTCTCATCTCTGTACACATATCTGTAGATACCCAGTGGTCCTGCTACTTCTGTGGGCTCCATTAGAATACACCATTTCACTCCATCTTGGGAGGTCCCTTGTGTCTTGTGGCAAGTGAATTGGAGAAAACATCTGTCTTCCTCCTCCAACTGGCCATGCCTAAAATTTCCTAAGCTTGAGCCAGTCACCTGATCACCCCTCATCAGATTTCTGAATATGATACTGAGACACACCTTCCAATATCAGAGTTACTTCTGAACATCCGAGTGTGCACTCTGTAGCATCGACCCTTAGGCAAAGTAACCACTTTCTGTCGGCTGTCTGATTTGCTGTTTTTAAGAAAAGGATTCCTCGTTCACCTGATGTAACTAAGATAGGGCTTCTGAAAAGGCAACCCTGGGCCAGCAGCATTACCTGAGAGCTTGCAAGAAATGCAAAGTATTGGGTCCCACTCCAGACTTTCTGAACTGGAAACTCTACAAGTGCAGTCCAGCGATATGTGTTTCAACAAGCCCTCCAACATGACCAAAAAATGAGTCATGAACTAAGAATTTGTTCTTTATAATTTAAAATTGGGGCAGGCATTTTGCCTAGCTGTTAATATAACAGTTTCGACACAAACCAGCTAGTCCCACATTGGAATCCCTGCATTCAATTCCTAGCCCTGGTTGCTGATTCTAGCATCCTGCTTACACACACCCTAGCAGGCTGCAGGTGATGGCTCAAGCACGTGAATCCCTGGCACTCGTGTAGGAGATCTGGATCAATTCTTTGGGACCTGGTTTCAGTCCTGGCAGCTGCAGGCATCTGTAGAGTGGATGGGAAGTTCTCTATCTCTCTCCAAAAACAACAATAAAAACTAAGAGTTCCGCCCACAAATAATTTATTTGGCTTCACCAGAGCCTTTTTGAAATCTGTGCTTTAGAGATCCTATTCACCCCTATTAGGTTGCTCTGTTTCAGGTGCTCTGGACAACCTCTGCCTTCCTAGGGGCACAGGTAGTATTGGAAAGAGCCCATTGTAAGAAGCAGGCAAAGTCTGCTTCAGCATCGTCCTGGATTTCTTTGAGTGCTTCTATCTTTTACATTCCTTTCCTGTGTTGCAGTCATACAAATTGTTGCTCTCTTGATCTTTGAAGCCTATCTCACTGTCAGATATAAGGGAGAAACGCTTAAAATATCTACCCCTTCCATGACTACTCGAAGGTCAAGGACCTGCCCTACCTCTAATGACATTAAAGCCCTGATTAGCCTTTGTAACAGACTGGGTGGCTAGGTTATCCTGTGCTCACAAGCCACCCCCAAATTTCAGTGGTTGAAAACCACAAATGTGAGTATCACTCACCCCACACGTCCAGTGTGAATCTGTGGGGCAAGGACAGCACTGTTCACCCTGGTGAGCCTCACACCAATTCAGATCCTGCCTGTGAACGTGACCAAGAGAGTAAGAGTGTGGCAAGGCACAGACCAGCTGTCAAGCGCCTGAGCAGAACACATCTCTTCCCACAGCAGCTAATGTGACTGTGCCTGACCTCCGTGGGGCACTAAGGTTTAATCCTCCACTCAGGAGAAGCCTCAATTGCTGAACACTAACGCAGCCTTACTCCATCTTCCAAAGGGCTGGGGCACCAATGTGGAATTCCTTCTGTGTGTCCATGTGCACATGTATGTATATTTATGTGCATGCACAGTTGCATTTGTGTGTGTACATGTGTGCCCATTTGTGTGCATATGTGTGGGGTTGAGTGGATCCAGGATGGAGGGAGGTTCTCTGGGGGAAGCTGCCTCCTATTGGTGCTCACACATTGTCGTAGGGACCATTTCCTAGAGGAAAGGGGAAATACATACTGATTGAATGGACCATTTACACTTTCACTTAATCTTCACAGTAAACTTATGCAGGGGAGAAAGGAACTAATTTTGTGCAGACAAAGATGTTCCGGCTCAAAGCACTCTATCACGTCCCTGTAGATCTGTCCCCAGGAAAATACAGGGCTGGGGACCAACCCTGTGGTGCAGTGAGTAATGCAGGCATCCCACATGGGCACCAGTTCAAGTCCCAGCTGCTCCACTTCTGATCCAGCTCCCTGTTAATGTGCTAGGAAAGCAGCAGAATATAGCCCAAGTACTTGGGCCCTTGAACCATGTGGGGAACCCAGAAGTTCCTGGCTCCTAGCTTCAGATCAGCCCACTCCAGCCATTGCGGCCATATGAGGAGTGAACCAGCAAATAGATCTCTCTCCCTGCATATCTCTCTCTCTTTCTTTATTTCTCTCTCTCTTTCTTTCTTTTCTCTCTCTTTCTTTCTCTCTTTTTCTTTCTCTCTTTCTCTCTTTGTCTCTCTTTCTCTCTCTTTTTCTGTAACTCTGCCTTTCAAATAAATAAATAAATCTTTTAAAAACAATAAGGATTTATTTATTTGGAAAGCAGAGTTACAGAGAGGGAGAAGAGGCAGAGAGAGAAAGAGAGAAGTCTTCCATCTGCTGGCTCACTCCCAAATGGTTACAATGGCTGAAGCTGGGCCGATCTGAAGCCAGGGGCCTGGAGCTTCTTTTGGGTCTCCCATGTGGGTCCAGGGGTCCAAGGACCTGGGCCATCTTTAGATGCTTTCCCAGGTGCATCAACAGGGAGCTTGATTGGAGGTAGAGCAGCCAGGACTCAAACCAATGCCCATAAGGGATGCCAATACTGCAGGCAGTGGCTTTACCTATTATGCCATGTCATCCCCAATAAATCTTAAACAAAGAATAAAAGAAAAGAAAATAGAGGGCTGAAGAGAAGACTCTCCTCTTTTATGTAACAAGTGGAGCCATAGATTCTTTCATCGACCTCCCATGGTCCCCATGCACAACTTGCCTCTAGCAATGGAGCAGTGATCAGTCTCAGTCCAATGTGATTCTTACCATCAAAGTGAAACTGGTTCCCCATGGTAAGTAGCAATTTTCAGAATTTTAATGAGGAAGAAGTTCTTCAAATAAAAGTAGGGAAAGCTATATAATAGGAATCTTCCTTTATCTACTAGAGATATGTTCCAAGACCCTCAGAGGATACCTGAAACCACAAACAGTACTGAACCTTATACTATGTTTCCTATACGTACATATCTATGGTAAACCTTAATTTATAAATTAGGCACAGTAACATGCTAACAATAAGTCATAATAAAATAAAACAACTATAACAATGTATGAGTACTATAGTACATGTTACTTAAAACATTATTTCTGGAACTTTTCATACAATTTTTTGGACCGCAGTTGGTCATGAGTAACTGAATTTACAGAAAGTAAAATGACAGGTGAAGGGGACTACTGAATCCCTACTGACAAATGTTGGGAAGTCACTTAAATCTATAGTGTCCTAGAGGGATGAAAGTGATAAACTAGCCTAAGGAACCTAATAGATTCCACTATTCTATTAATAAATACATCGTAGTTTTGTGCAAGGAAGCCCTTTGCTTTACATTATTAGTGGCATATCAAAGGAAGCCCTCTTTGGCTGTATGTCAGTTTTTAAACATCCGAATGACAAGCACCAATAATACCCATCAGAAGACATCACTGGTGGAGAAGGTAACAGGAGCGGATACCCGGGAAGCAGAAGCACACAAAGCACTTTACAAAGCAGGTAACAAGCAGATAACTTTGTCAACACTTGATCCAAAAGTGCTTACCTCACCCAGAAACAGCACCAAAGCCCTTGGTGCACACGCATCATGAAATTATGTTGATGCAATGCTGAACGCAGCAGCTCCGTCAGCAGGGCGCCAGCTGACTCCCAACGCCTCCCAAGAATGCTGTGAACTAATAACCATGAACGCTGTCCAGGGTTGACCCCAAAGCCGCCACTCCTCACACATAAACGCCAAACACCCAAGGATGTGATCCTTCACAGTGATTCAGAAGATGCAGCCCCTTCTAAGTGGAGGTATGGCACAAGGACAACTAAACATTGCTTTTTGTACTGGAATTCCCAAACTGTCACCATTAGAAAACAGACAATTTCTAAGAAATTGGTTGGCTTTTATTATCAAACCTATTCAAGGCACACCTGGAAAGGAAAATATCTTACTGAAGGTAAATGCTACAATAATACAGAAACAGCCATTTGTTCTCCTTCCTATCCCTAAGGTTGAAATAATATGAACTTGGAAGAACTCACATGTAAGTTATAGAGTTAGGATAAGTTAATCCCTAGGCCAATTATCTATAATACCCACAGAATCACTTGCTGTATGCATTTTATAGGAATCATAAATCTGGCCTGACTTTAATCACCATGTTAGACTTGTATATTTTCAAAAACATATATCCTAAAAGCCAACAACTAATAAAACAAGAACAGCTAAATTCACATGCAGTTTTGGAGAACAATGTGCACTGGCTGATGGTCCTAACTTATCAATAGCCTATTCAAATCCACCAACTCATCGTATAATTTTCCCTTTACTCTGCTTTAAATTCTCTCTTCATCTGTGAGCAAATTCAGATATCACGGGAAGCATATATCTTTCCACGTCATCTTTATGGCAATGGGTAATGGAAACAGAAAGAAAGGCATACCAAACAAAAACAGAAGCGTTTCTACTTTTGTTCTTGAAACAACTTCCCATTTAGTAAAGAAAGATGTGAACCTCTACAGGGCTAATGAAGAACCTCAAGGGCTATGGTTCATTTTGAAAAGATGTCCAGGAGATCCATAGGTTCCGGCTACTCTTTGGTCCTGAGGCAAGCTCTGCAAACCGAGGGAGAGTTCCCCAACTCAGGTGTAAGCTATTAAGGGCTTGGCCTGTGTGGAAATCAGCAATGGTAGGTGAATGGTTAGGATATAATTAGACTCATCCCAGCACACTTGTCCCCACACTGATCACCAAGCTCATGGGGAAAAAATATTCAGTTACAGCAAATTCAGATTTGTTTAAAGTCAGCATTCATAGACCCTAAGACTTTTAAGACTTAAATTACCAATCTCATGCATCTAAAAAACATTTATTTAATTTTAAATTTTTTCTTCTTTTATTTGAGAGGCAGAGATAGAGAGAGACTGAGAGAGAGAGACTGAGAGAGAGAGAGAGTGAGAAAGAGAGAGAAAGCTTCCACTGGTTCTTGCTCCAAATGCCCACAACAGCCAAGGCTGGGCTGGAGCCCACAGCAGAAACCTGGAACCCATTCCTGGTCTCCCATATGGATGGCTAGAACTCCATTCTTGAACCATCACTGCTGCCTCCCAGGGTCTGCATTACCAGAAAACTGAAATAGGAAGCCAGAGGCAGGAATCCAGCCCAGGCACTCCAATGTGGGATACGGGCATCTGCACTCCTAGATTTAGGCTACACTGTCTTGCTGCATGCTTACATGTAAAAAGAGGGCAATAGAGCTCCCTAGATTCTTTTACATTGAAGAGCACTAATCCTATTCATGAGGGCTCTACCCTGAAGGCTAAATCCCCTCCCAATGACCCCACCTCTAAATATCATCACACTTGAGGTGGGTGTGTGTGCAGCAGTTAGGCTACCACTTGGGATGCCAGTATAGCTTATCATAGGGCCTGGGCTCAAGTCTCAGCCCTATTTCTGATTCCTGCTTCCTGCTTCCTGCTAATTCATACTCTGAGAGGCAGCAGGTGCAGACTTAAGTACTTGGGTTCCTGCCACCCATGTAGAAGACCCAGATTGAGTTCCAGTCTCCTGGTTTTGGTGTGGCCCCAGCACAGATCTTGCAGTCCTTTGGGGAGTGAATCAGCAGATGGGTGATCTCTCCCTCTCCCTCTCCCTTTCCGTCTCCCTCTCCCTCGCTCTGTGTGTGTGTGTGTGTGTGTGTGTTTGTGTCTTTCAATTAATACATAAAATAAATAAATATTATCACCTTCAAGGTTAAGACTTCAACATGCGCAAGGGAAGAGGCCTCAAACATTTAGTCTACAACATCATGCCAAATAATGCCCAAAGTAGGGCTCAAGTGACCCTCATCTGGAGACTCCTGGAAGCCATTTGCTAATACATTTGGTGGAAGGAAGTAGTGACTGGGACCCCCAAATCTTCCCTGAACCCTTTAATCCAATCTGTCATCTGCATATCGAGTGGCCTACCCATTGCAAGGTTCAGTCTTCATACAAGGACATGCTAAAAAGTAAAACCTGGATTCACATTTCTCTCCATCACTAGCAATCTGCACAAATGGTGCAAGCTACAATAACAAGCTGAGCCTCAAGCACATCACCTGAAAAATAGGATAATAATTCTCACCTCATAGGGATCTTCTTCTAAAGATCAAATGGGATAGTGTTTATGATAAAGTGCAAAGCAGGACGTAGCTGGCATATGACAGATGTGTGAGAAATGTAACAATGATTAGAAATTCTCCAACTATCCAACTTTTCCTCAGTGGCATCTTCATGCTTTTCTAGAAAAGATTCACAATCAGCATCACTAGGATCCTCCAGTATCAGAGCTAGAAAAGAACCCTCAGACAGCATGTAATCTGGTCCCACCCCTATGCAGTTACCCCATATCCACCCACTTCATACAAGGAGCGTGGCAGCTACGAATCCGAATGCTGAAACAATGTGTGCCTTCATGTATCGTTCTCACAGGGGGCAAGCATTTATTGGATACCTAGTATGTGCCAGATATTCAATATTTGTCATCCTAGATAAGCATCATAACATCTTTTTTATGAGAGGTTTCATATCTTGTTGTGTTCTGTTTTGTACCTGTGAACACACAGTGGTCACAAGGTCAGTACGGGACAGAATAAGGTTCAAACCCACGCATGTGTGGTCCAGAGCTTTCTGTACCCCTTGGGTGAAGGAATAGCAACAGTCACCAGGGGTAGACAGGTGAGAATAGAAACAAAGGTGGAGGTAGAAGATTCTGGAGTGATAAAGACAGCCACTAGAATTCACAGCACATGGGCAGCAGCCTTGGAGTATGTGGGGCGTTCATAACTTCAGGAAACATTAGAGAGCATGGAATTCTCATCAGAAACCAAACCATCAATTGAATGGAAAACAAACAAACGGTGAACTTTGTGAACCCTGACCAGAATATGAAGGTACAGAGGAATAAACACAAACACTTAAGAATGGAGAGAGAACATTTGTAGAATTAAATCCAGATTGGTTTGAAAAAAGGACATAAGCTGTATGCTGAGCTAATCTTAATGGAGCCAAATCAATTCTCTTATTACTACGCTGTTGGGAGGGAAAGATGAAATGCTCTTTGAAAGCTCTTTGAAAAGGAAAAAGCTCTATAATGTGTACTGATTCATTCGTTTATTGAAGAGAGCCCTGGATTGGGAATCAGAAAGACCTAAGTCCTCGTGTCAGCTTTGACTCAAACTAGCTGTGTGACCTTGGGTCATGCATTTACATTTTGTAGTCCTCAATTTCATCAATAGAAAAACTAAGAATTTGAGCAAAGTGGTCCCACACAGCTGTAAAATTACTCCTATCCTGTGTTCACTGACAATCCCCTCCTGCCTTAAAGGAATATGCATCAAAGGAATTCCTGTGCCCCTGGATTCCAGGGTGATTGAAAGCCCGAGCTGATTTGTTCCCTCAGCATTGTTCCAAGGAAGTTCTAAATTTGCACGTTGTACAGAATCATGAGTGAGCACACACAGAGAAAGACAGATGGCAACAGACAAACTTGCTAACCTTTAAAAAGATTCCAGTCTGGCTACCCCAGCAGTCTAGTGGCAGGGATCTGTGCCCAGAGGAGTAGAGGCAGGTGAGGAACTCCCAGGCTATGGGGCCCAGGCACGGAAGATTCAGCAAGCTTCCCTCACTGCCTGGGAACTGCCCCCAGCTCCCTGGGGTCTGTGAGCCACAAGGACCTGGAGGAAGTCCTTTACTCTCTCTTGTTCCCGGACCATGAGGAGCCAGGCAGCTTTTGTGAAAATTCAGGAGGAAAGCAACCCCAAGGAAGAGTTTGGAAGGGATTTATTTGTTTTCTTTGTTTTGTGGAATCCCGGTCTGTGGGTGTCTGCAAAGCCAGGGCCTTGTACAGAGCTCAGGAAGCAGGAGTCCGCATAAGCACCATTGTCTGCAGAATGGGTACTGTGCTCAGAATCTGTCCATTGTGCACGGAGCAAAACTTGTAGAATTTGCCTCAAGGAAAGAATGCATTAAAAAAATGGATTCTCTAACCCGATGGATTAAGTTCTTGTTAGGGGTCAAAGGATGTCCCCCTGGAGTGAGAGGGTGATGTTGCTGTCCTAACCCCAGCACCTGTGAATGTGATGTCATCTTGTTGGGAAAGGGAGTCTTTGCAGATGTGATCAAATTTAGATGAGGTCATTAGAGTGGGCCTTAATCCAAGATGACTGGTTTCCTTAGAAGAGGAAAATTCAGGTACAGACACAGGGAATACGGCATGGGAAGGCAAGACACACAAGGTGCAGACCCAGATGTGTGAAGACCAAGGTGCAGACGAGTGCGATGCTGTCACAGGACCATGGGTGCCTGGGGCTGCCGGAGCTGGCAGAGACAAGGAAGCTCCTCTTTAGAAGCTCACAGGGAGCACAGCCCTGCCTGCTGCCACCCTGGTTTCAGACTGCTGACCTCCAGAACTGTGAGACGGTGTCATTGCAACCCCTGGACAATTAATAATTTATTCTTCAATTTACCAAATACAGCTGTGTGACCTCTGGACAAGTTCCTCAACCTCTCTGGGGTTCAGTAGCCTCATCTGTAAAATGGAAATAATTATTGGTCGCACCTGCTTCATAAAGTGGTCATGGAAATTAAATAAATTTAGTTGACTAATTCAATACTTACATTCAATACATATACTGCAGTCACAATTCCATAACAGCTCATATGTAGGTTGTGATGATAATGACAAGTCTACTTTGTACCCTTTCAAAGGTCATAAATAATTCATCTTGCCTTTATGAATCAATAAGTCATTTGAAGCTGCTTATGTGAATAAGGTGGCAATAAGGGAGAATTATATTGTTTTAAAACAAAAATATTATCTGATTTTTAAATAGTAAGAGTGGGTGTGTAAGTGTGAAGGCATTTGAAAGCCTAAGGTTCCAAGAAATATAAATCAAAATGGGCTATCATCAAATTTCTGATTTAAAAAGAGAGGCAGATGTCCTGAAGGAATTTGTTTCTGTGCGTGGGGTATCCATACATTAGTCCCGCTTTTTAAACTTTTATTTACTTATTTGATTTATTTGACAGCCAGAGAGATGTAGAAAAACATTAGACAGCAATCTCCCATCTACTGGTTCACTCTCCAAATGTCTGCAACAGGAAGGACTGGGCCAGGTCAATGTTGGGAATATGGAACTAAGTATCTTCCACGTGGATGGCAGGAACCCAAGTACTTGAGCCATCACCTGCTGCCTCGCAGAGTGTGTATTTTCTGGAGGCTGGAATTGGCAGCAGAGCTAGGACTCAAGCCAGGCACTCTGATATGGGAAGCAAGTGTCCCCAGCGGCACCAAATGCCCACTGCACATCCTACTTGGGAATCTGCAGAAGGGCAAACTGCATCTTCCCACCTGTGAAGAGAACGAAGGCTGACCTCTAGGGGTGCTTGCTCACTGCCCATGCCCATATTCCTTACAAACGGTGCTCACCCTCTACAGCAGGTGCCCCTGGAGCTCTTAGAGGAAGGCAGGTTTAGATATGCTGTTAGCGAAAAATGGAAAATATTGCTCTAAGCACAAATGTTGCTTTCTAGAGGAGCAGCATTATTTTAATTTTGGCAAGTTCCTTTATGAAGGTTTCAATCAATGAAAAACCTGGATATTTTTATATTCATGACTGAGTTTGTACAGGTGCTTTGAAGAAATTTCTTCCTTAGGAAGAAATCAGTACTCTAACACTAAAGAATGCATGCTTTTAGGGCTGCTCAGCAGGGAAAGTGTGTTCGATGAATTTCCTCTTAAAAACCTTCTAACTCAAGCAGGAGAGGGACTTACTGGTAACAGAAGAGCACCATCCTGTTATAGTTCACAGGCTAGCACATAACAGGGCAGAACCCTAACTGACTTTTCACTAAGGACACAAAGTGAAAAATCTGAAGTGCTTCCCAAGCTCAACTAGTTAGGGTCAAGCAATTAATCACTATTTATTGAGCATTTACTCCCTGCCTGGCCCTCAGCTGTGGGTAAGGTGATTCGTGGCTTGTGTGTTTTATCAGAGGAAAATAAATATGTATTCAGCACTTACTATATTGGACTGTTAATCTTTTCCATGTCCATTATCTGGCACAATTCTCTCAACGAGGCATAAAGTGTGTACTATCATCCTCATTTTACAGGTGGAAATAGAATGTATTGAAATCATTAACTTACATAAGGTACACTGAAGAGCAGATGCAAGGTTTGTCTAAGGGGTTTTACTTTCCAAAGTCCTAGCTCTTCCCACAACTGTATACTTCCCAGTCTTGTTGGGTATCCAAAACTTCTGCTTTATGAGAGAAAATATAAAATAAAATGCAACTAAAATTCAAAATGGTAGATTCCACCTATTAAATGCTAGTGGATTCAGAGAAGGGAGAGCTGTGTGTTGGCCAGAGGAGGTGGAAAAAGCATACAAGTTTAGTAGAATAGGGTGTTTCGTTGTCTAATATCAGACAGCAAATCAATCACATACTTCCCCCCAAACACACACATGCTCACACGCACACACAGACACACACACACACAGTCTGCAGGATGAAAAATAAAGTATTCTTTTAAAATACTTGAAATTCTAAGAAAACCCATGGGGTAATGGAGCAACCTTGTCTACAAAAATATTTACTGTCTGTATTCTAAAAATGTCTGAGTCAGAGGGCTTCAATTTGTTTACATTCTGAGATAAAAGATAATGTCTGTGTTTAAAGTTATAACGGTAGTGGTGTTTGCCCTCATGGTTAAACTGCTGGTTAGAATGCTCAAGTCCCACATCAAAGCAGATACTTTGGGTTCAATACCCAGCTCCGGCTCCTGATTCCAGCTTCCTGCCACTGCGGACCCTGGGAGGCAGTGGTGATGACTCCAGTTGTGTTCCTGCCACCCATATGGAAGACTTGGATTGAGTTCCCGGCTCCCAGGTTTGGTCTTCTGGCCATGTGGGCATCTGGGGAGTGAACCAGCAGTTCACTGATTGACTCTTTCTGTCTCTCAAATACACGTTTTTAATTTAATTTTAAAAAATCGAAAAAAGGCAAGACACAATTCACGTGTGGAGTCACAAATGCTGTACTTTCTAGGGGAACCCTTAATGTCGCTGTTCAGGTCTTTTATTCGTAGGTGTCTTCATTTAGTCATTCATTCACTCATTCAAATATATAATAAGAAACTAAGTATTTCAGAGATGTTGATTATATATTTTGTCATTATGTTCTTTCTTTGGAAGTATTTTGATATCTGCTGTTTTTCTTGGGAGCCCTATTGTCATATTATTCAAAATACTAGTTCAACATACACTGTCAAGATTGCTACATGACTCTGATGCGGTCTACAAATATGGAACCCAGACTCACAGAGTTTTTCTTTTTCAGAAGAATGTGTATTGAAGTGGAGCCTCATCCTCACTCTTCTTATTCTTGATGGATTCTCTTTAAGGTCCAGTGATCCTAAGCTAAAATTCCATTTAAATTCCCTAGAATAGTGCCATTCAAAACTATACAAATGCCATAGTCAGCAGATGTAGTAAAGGTGCATATCAAATGTTAGAAGACAAGAATTAGAAGATTTTGAAAAGTTGCTTCTTATGACTTGTTTATTGTCAGTATTACACAAAGCCATATGGAAGTTTTAATTTTCTAGAATCGAGCATTACACTGAGAAGTGTGCCAGGTACATCTCAGAACTGCACCACGGCATAGAAGGGGAGGAGCAGCTGCTGCAAAAGCAATACCTGCCTGTCCCCCAATTTTATATAATCAGTAATAGGTGGCTGTAAATCACAAGGCAGGAAGTGCTCCTATTTTTAGATATGCTTACTAAAATGGAGTCTGTTTGACTTCACTTTAATGTAGAAAATAAAGACAACCATGTACTTCTTTGATCTGGCAAGACAAAGGCAGGACATAATTTCATCCACTCTAGAAACAGCATGTATTTGTTCACTGGTTCGTTCATTCACTCTTTCAGCCAACAGGTTCATTGATCCCCTGTGATGTGCTAGGAATTCCTCAGGTACGAGAGCCGTAATGGGATAAAGTCCTCTTCAAATGTATATTCTGGTGGTAGCCACAGAGTCGATGGAAACAGACTCAATCAGCAAAATATACAAAGCAAGCTTCATAGTCCTTCAGATGAGGGTTAGTGCTACAGAGAAAAAGAAAGGGAGGGAGATCAGGGAGTGCCAGGAGTTAATGGAGAGAGTGGACTCAAGAAAAGTTTCTCAAAGGATGCAGAGGATCTGAAGGCAGCGGTGAGGGAGTGAAATATTCAGGGATGGGAGAGGAGGGGACAGCACCCAGCCAAAGTTCTGAAAAGGGAGCAGGCTTGGTAGGGTTCAAGGAATAGAACTGAGGCCAGCGTGGCTAGAATAGAATGAGACCCTGTAGAGCAGGCCTAGGCTTCTCTTCTGCATGAAACATAATCCATGGGCTAGGGTTGCCAGTGTTAGAAGTAAAACACAGCCCTTGAATTTCAGATAAACAATGAGATAGGTGGAATAATGCCCCCTCCCCCACAAAGACTTCCTAATTTCTGGAACCTATTATTTTGCAAAAATACTTTGCAAATGTTCTTATGTTAAAAGTCTAAAAATGAGAATGTGACACTGGATTAAACAAGTGGTCTCCTTGTCATGGTAAGAGTCTTTGAGAGATAGAAGAGAGATATAGAAGAGGTAGAGGAAGCAATGCATGGGCCCAAGCAGAGGTCAGAATGATTTGATTCCCATACTTCAAGGAGATGTTACCAACTGAGAAACTCAAGTGGCCTCAGTGAACTGAAAAAAGCAAAGAGCCAATATTTTCCTGGAGCCTCCAGAAGAAACATAATCTTGCCAACACCTTGATTCTAGACCAACAAGACATATTTATGATAAAGAAAAAAAGGAATTGATTATTTATCTGAAGTTTCATATCTAACTGGAAATCCCTGATTTTATCTGGCATCTATATGGTGGAGATTCAGAAGTTTGACACACCCTGAATTTTAGTGCAAGTGGATCACTCTAGCTGAAGAGACAGAGAGGCCCACGCGGGAGCTTCTGCAGCCAACACATGAAAGATGGGCGTGATCAGGGTGGCAAGTGAGGAGGTGCAGTGAGTTGTGTATACATCTGCATCTCCTCAGATGACCTCTGCTAAGAGCGGCATCCCCCTTTGACACCACCATCTGCTACAAGGGTACTTCAAAAAGCATGCATAGTGTTTTCATAATACATATTTTCCGTAAACTTTTTGAAGATTTTCTCATATGCATAGATCTCAAAATTTTTTGCACCCAAGTAAACATCTTTTACTTCTATTTTTCATTAGTTTTTTGAGACACACTAGTATTTACTAGTAAGCAGGTAAATTACGTGTTTCCGATACTGAAGCTCCCAAAAGAAGAAAATTCTAGACCCAGAAAATAGAAGTAACCTGTGATACAGTACTTCTGTGTGTGCAAAAGGTGTTTCCTTGGCACAGCTACCTCACAAATACATCTGAAAGGTTTTCAAAATGCTCATGGAATTTGCATGTTATGAAAAGCTATGCATAGATTTCAAGAATTCTTTGCACCAAAATAATCTTATCTTGTAATTCCATTTCCCACAAACTTTCTGAAAGTCTGTTGTTTTGTAAGCTTGATGACTGTCCGAGATTGTTGAGCAGCCTGATACACTCTCTTTCCTCCTTGAGGAATTTTCTTCTGACTTTTTTTTTTTTTTTTTTTTGGACAGGCAGAGTGGACAGTGAGAGAGAGAGAGAGAGAGAGAGAGAGAAAGGTCTTCCTTTTCCATTGGTTCACCCCCCAAATGGCCGCTGCAGCCTGCACACTGTGCTGCTCTGAAGCCAGGAGCCAGGTGCTTCTCCTGGTCTCCCCTGAGGGTGCAGGGCCCAAGGACTTGGGCCATCCTCCACTGCACTCCCGGGCCACAGCAGAAAGCTGGACTGGAAGAGGAGCAACCGGCACCCTGACCGGGACTAGAACCCGGGGTGCCAGCGCTACAGGCAGAGGATTAGCCTATTGAGCCCTGGCGCCAGCCTTCTGACTTTTTGAAGGCTTGGGAGTCTGAGGAAGCTTAGAGTTAGAACAGGAATTTTTTCCTGTTGGCTACAGTTGTTCTCCCAGTCTGTCAGACTGGGAGTACTATGCATTTTTATTGCCCTCTGCTTTTCAGTTCACTCATTTAAATATGTTATTGGTGAATTCCATCACCAATTCTACCTTCTAGGAGGAAAGTGAGGGAATATTAGCAAAATTAGTGGATGAGGTGAGCACACTCAGATTCCCAGGCATCAGTTTCAAGAAGGTCTACAGCTTTTCTCATTTGGGGATGACATCTGACTCAGGGTGTGTGTGTGTGTATGTGTGTGTGTGTGAGTGAGTGTGTGTTTGTGTATGTGTCCTTGTCTGGTTTTAGTATCAAGATAATGATAACCTTATAGAGTGAATTTAGAAGAACTTACTTCTCTTTTTATATTTTGGAGTACTTTAAGAATCGCCATTCGTGGCCGGCGCCGCAGCTCACTAGGCTAATCCTCCACCTTGCGGCGCCGGCACACCGGGTTCTAGTCCCGGTTGGGGCGCCAGATTCTGTCCTGGTTGCCCCTCTTCCAGGCCAGCTCTCTGCTGTGGCCAGGGAGTGCAGTGGAGGATGGCCCAAGTGCTTGGGCCCTGCACCCCATGGGAGACCAGGAGAAGTACCTGGCTCCTGCCATCGGATCAGCACGGTGCGCCGGCCGCAGCGTGCTGGCCGCAAGGGCCATTGGAGGGTGAACCAACGGCAAAGGAAGACCTTTCTCTCTGTCTCTCTCCTCACTGTCCACTCTGCCTGTCAAAAAAAAAAAAAAAAAAAAAAAGAATCGCCATTCGTCCTTCTTTAAGTGTTTGGCAGACTTCAGCAGTGAAGTCATCTGAGATCCTGAGCTTTTCATTACCGGGATACTTTGCTACAGACCCAATCCCTTTATCATTACTGGCCTGGTTAGGAGTGATATTTCTTCATGATCCAATCTTGGTACAACATGGATGTCCAGGGATTTGTCCATTTCTTAAAGGCTATCACTGTGGGTGTATCATTGTTCATTATAACTTGCATTGATCCTTCATACTTTACAGTCTTAGTAGTAATGTCTCCTTTTTCATCCCTGCTTTTATTTGTTTGAAACTTCCCTCTTTTTTCCTTTGTTTTTCTGAGGGTTAGTCAATTTTGTTTATCTTTTCAAAGAACCAACCCTTTATTTCATTAATTTTTTTCTATCATCTATTTCTGTTCTGATTTTTATGATTTATTTGCTTCTAATATTTTTGGATATTGGTTTGATCTTGTTTTTTCTATTTCCTTTATGTGTAGCAATAGGTTGTTTATTTGAAATCTCTCTGCTTTTTTGATGTAAGTGTTGATAGCTATAAACTTCCCTCTTAGTTCTCCTTTTGCTGTATCACAAATATTTTGGTAAGTTGTGTTTCCGTTTCCATTTCCATTTGTTTTAAGAATTTTTTTTTAAATTCCTCTTATTTATTTTGTGATCCACTTGTGTTCAGGGGTAGGTTGTTTAATGTCCTTGTATATTTAGTTCCCAATGTTTTTGTTATTGTGGATTTATTGCACTGCGGTTGGAAAAGACACTCAATATGATTTCAATTTTTTTTTAATTTGTGGAGACTTGTTTTGTGACCTATCATATGTTCTATCCTACAGAACTGTAAAGGGTGTTAAGAAAAATGAGTATTCTGTAGCTGTCAAATTGAATATTCTGTAGATTCCTGTAGGTTCAATTGATCTGGGTATGGTTTAACTCTTTTGTTGATTTTCTGTCTGGATAGCCTGTCTATTGTTGAAAATGAGGTGCTGAAATCCTCTACTGTGATTGTACTGGAATCTATCTCTGCCTGTAGGTCTATTATTACTTGCTTTATACATTTGGATGCTCCAATTTTGGTGCACACATACCAATATTTACAATTGTTATTTCCTGTTATTAAATTGACTCATTATCACCATATAATGACCTTCCTATTCTCTTTTACTGATTTTTATTTAAATTTCATTTTATTTGATATAAATTTGGCTACTGCTTTCTTTGGGTTCCATTGGCATGGACGATTTTATTCCATACCTTCATGTTCAGTCTTTGTGCAGGCACAGGTTTTGAAAGCTTTGGGCTGGCACTGCGGCTCAATAGGCTAATCCTCTGCCTGCAGCGCCGGCACACCGGGTTCTAGCCCCGGTCGGGGTGCCGGATTCTGTCCTGGTTGCTCCTCTTCCAGTCTAGCTCTCTACTGTGGCCCAGGAGTGCAGTGGAGGATGGCCAAGTCCTTGGGCCCTGCACCACTATGGGAGACCAGGAGAAGCACCTGGCTCCTGGCTTCGGATCAGCCCAGTGTGCAGGCCGCAGCGGCCATTTGGGGGGTGAACCAATGGAAAAGGAGGACCTTTCTCTCTCTCTCTCTCTCTCTCTCACTGTCCACTCTGCCTGTCCAAAAAAAAAAAAAAAGCAAGCTTTGGTTTAATCTTGGTCTATCTCTCTGTCACAGAGAATGAATGAGAGGTTGGCTACAAAAGAATTGAAGTGATTCAAATATTTTAACAATTCTATTCTACAGTTGTTAACAAATTGTTCCCTTCATACAGAGTTACAACAGCTATTTCCAATCCTTACCTCAGTTTTATGGAGAAAGCATGCAAATAACTAGAATAACTCCTCTATAGGTGTCTACAATCTAAGCCGATTCTCGGTTTTAAGACTTCTCTCTCTCTCTCTCTCTCTCTCACTGGAAGATTTGTCAACATATCTGCAACTCATGAGCCCATTCAGGGCATTTGTACAAGTTTAATGATGTCATAAATTCTCAAAGGGATGACTAAGTCAGGAAGTCTCTCTGATCAGACAAAGTTTTCTTATCAGTCAAGTTAGCAACTATGAGACATTTTATATGGTACCAGACGCTTGGGTACAAATAAAAAGATAGGCATCTTTTTTTCCCTTTAGGGACTTGTATTCTGCTAGAACAGAATTATCAATATAATGCAATCACAGGGAATGTGTACAGGCAAACACATTAATCCCTGTCTTTGGAAATGCAAGAGGATTTGGAGAGGGGTTCATGCTGTGTGGGGAAGCAGGAGAGAGTTGGAAATGGAGATAAGATGGCTGTGTTCAGTGGCTGGTGCTGCCCTTCAGGTGTTTTTCCAAGACCTGGCTCTGGCTTCTCTGGGAACGTGAGTCACCAAGTTAGCTGAACCTTTATTTGCCTTGCTGCCTGTGAGAGGTTATTTCTGAACAGCAGGTAGTCCCTGCCAAATCTCACGTGTGCTGATCTGTCCAGGGACTGTCCTTGACAGTGTCCATTCACAAGTCACAGCCCCCCAGGCCACTTCACAAACCCAGTCACAAGTCATGAATTTCAGTTCTCTGACACCACCTTGGTGCTAACGATTTCATTTCTAATGATTTACTTAAAATCTCACAAAAAGAACAAACGATGGACCAAGTGATCACACAGCTTAACTGCACACTAAAATAAAACAGCCCTCCCCCAGGGTTTGTGCAGTATCACGCGTTGGCATTCCCTGCCTTCCTTTCCCAAAATGTGGGTCATGAATGTGCCAGAGGCTCCAACATGGGGAGTTTCCTGTCCTCTTAAAACAATCAAGACTAAGCCCGTGGAGAGCTCGCAGTGGAACTTCACAAGCTTTCCATGCCACTTTGTCTCTCGTTCTCTCTCCTCAGCCCTTCCCTCCTCCTCCCCACTCCCTCTATCTGCCTGTGACGCCCTCAAATGTCGACCAGATGGAGAAGAGAATTCTTACCGACCTGCTGGCTTTACCTGAAGAATCGCATCCACATCTGATTCTCCTTTGGTTCGGCTCCTGCTTCAGCCATCTTGGGAACCATGAAGTCATGTTTCAGGCCAGCGCCTGATGTCTTCCATTGCTTCATTTCCTGACTCCTTCAAAGCCTTGCACCTGTGTTCTGTCCACACAGGAGGTTTAAATTAATAACAGCCTTGCAGAGGATGGGCTGACCTCCCGGGTTTTTTAAATGAATTTTGAAGTCGTAGGGCTTTAAATCGTAACATATTTCGCTCACCATGGTCTGTTCCCGAGGACATGTGAAAATGCTCAATGGAAAACAACAGTTTTATCTGGTTTTCGTTGTTAAAGAAAACAGAGGATGTGACTTAAAGGTTTAATTATTTGAAGTTGGATATTCAAGCAAAGGTAAGATGTTTCTTTCCTAGGGGATCTTTAAAGATAGTGACTTGTTTTAAATGACTCAAACCCAAAGACATAACAGATTTCCATGGATATGTCAGAGAAACAAAATGCCCTAGTACATAATGAACATTTGTAATGGAATAGCCCTGGAATAACAGATTTACTTTCATAACAATCACTGTCACACATAAAACCTAGAAAAGACAAAGCCATGACAAAAGTCTTATACTGGGAACCAGTTCACTGTGTGGGCAATTCAAAAAAGTTCATGGCAAATGAAATGAAAAGATAAGTTTATTTTGATGCAAAGATTTTTATAAATCCATGCAAAGATTTTTCATCATACATATTTTCCATGAACTTTTTGAAGACCTTGTGTATGCTACATTCTTATGTTTTGTTCTGTTTTTTCTTCTTCTGCAAACATTTACTGAGATTTTTTTATGTGCTGAGAGCTGGGGATTCAAAAGTCAACAAGAAGCAACCTCTGCATTTATGGGGCGGACAGTAAAGGTTGCAACTGTGTCTTAAAAAACCTGGAACCACCTTGCAAAGTCTCATATCAGTTCTGAATGTTACAGGTGGAGAAATAAATACCAAGAAAGTGTAAGACACTTACACAAGGACACACAGGTCCAAAAACTCAGCCTCCTACTTTCAACTCATGGATCGACCTAGAAACTTCCATTGGGCTCACCAACCACACAAGTGGGTCAGGTGGAGAGAACACAGACTAGAACGAGGGGCCTTCAGTGCCCACCCAGCCCAGCGGCTGATGAGCCGTGTGCATGCATTAGTCATCCTCCCCAATAATATGGATCACCTAGTGACTTTTGCATACGCTCAGTCAGCTCCTTTCCCTGGAAACACTAATTTAGTAGACCTGGATCAACGCCCAGCCCTCCAGTGGGTCTTATCTTTAGAAAACTTGCAGACACACTGCCCCAGATGTGCTCTAATCTTCCAATTGTAGGAGTATTGCAAAATACAGCAAAATCAAAGAAGATGTGGCCAGATGCACAGCTATGTATACCTGGGCTCTTGCTTACAAAGGATGAAAGCTCTCATCGAGCTCTTTCTGTGATCAATGTTCTTTGTCTACCGACCTGATCAACTTCTTCTGACCCTCTGAGGGAAGCCCATCACAATTATGTACAGGGGGGGACTCCCAAAATGCATAGAAGCTTCCAGCTATCTGCAGACCACAGTCTATTATGGAAGGATTTTGCTCCAAGTATGTATGAGCACAGGAAAGAAAATGTATTTTCTTCTTTATATCTCACCAGAGAGACAGATAAAAATGACCACCAATATCTCACCTAGCATACTATATAGGTTTCAGGAGATGTTGTTGTTACTGTTATTGAACCTAGAAAAACAAAAATTATACTAATATTTTTTCTTCATTTCTGAGGTGAATTGCGAGTGTTTTCGTACATTATTTTGACAGGATGAATAGTCCTGACAAAAATGAATACAAATATTTAGTTAAAAAAAAAACTCTTGGAGGGACCAGCGTAGTGATATAGTGAGTTAAGCTGCTGCCTGCAATGCCAGCTCCCTTATGGGTGTTGGTTTGGGTCCCAGCTCATCCATTTCCAATCCAACTCCCTGGTAATAGCCTAGGAAAATCATCAGAAGATGGCCCAAGTGTTTGGGCCCCTGCACCCATGTGGGAGACCTGGAAGAAGCTCCTGGCTCTTGGTGCCATCCTGGTCCAGTACTGGCTATTGCAGCCATCTAGTGAGTGAACCAGCAGATGAAAAGATCCCTCTCTCTCCCTCCCTCCCTCCCTCTCTCTCTCTCTCTCTCTAACTCTGACTTTCAAATAAATAAATCTTTTAAAAAGTATTGGGTTAAAATAATAAATTTCAACATAGGCATAAATCATTGAACACATTATTCACAGGCTTTTGACAAACTGAATAATTTTAATTTTGTCAATGGAGAAATCACAGGTGGAAGGCTTCATTGTGTGTTCAGTCCCACCATTTCCCACTGTGAGAAGCTGGAGCTGTGGACACACAGATGGGGCACATTTGATAATGATGGGTTGCAAAGAATCAAAAGAATTCTTTGTTTTGTCTTCCTCTCTGTGTTTTTGAGTTATGGAATTAAAGACATTGATTTCTTTTTTTAAGATTTATTTATTTGAAAACCAGAGCTACAGAGAGAGGGAGAGACAGAGAGATCTTCTGCTGCTTTTCCCAGGCCATTAGCAGGGAGCTGGATCAGAAATGGAGCTGGGACATGAACCGGCACCCAATAGGATGCTCTCATTGCAGGTGACGGCTTTACCCACTACTCGGTAATAGCAGCCCCAAGACATTGATTTCTGAGATGAAAGAACTGACTGATGACATTGTTGCTGAAATGCCTTAACCTGAAATACTTGAAAAGGTCAGGTGATGAGTCAAGAAAACCAGAAAGAGGGGCCGGCGCTGTGGTGTAGCAGGTAAAGCCGCCACCTGCAGTGCCAGCATCCCATACAGTGCTAGTTTGAGTCCTGGCTGCTTCACTTCCGATCCAGCTCTCTGCTGTGGCCTGGGAAAGCAGTGGAAGATGGTCCAAGTCCTTGGTCCCCTGCATCCACGTGGGAGACCCAGACGAAGCTCTTGGCTTCAGATCAGCGCAGCTCCAGCTGTTGCAGCCATCTAGGGAGTGAACCAGCGGATGGAAGACCCCCCCCCCCTCTCTGCCTCTCCTTCTCTCTCTGTGTAACTCTGGCTTTCAAATAAATAAATAAGTCTTTAAAAAATAAAGAAAACCAGAAATTAACAAGAGAGTCCAATAATCCAAGCAAGAATCTAATTCCTAATCCCGTAGAGCATGTGTGCGCATGCAGGTAGGTGCCTCTATGCATCTGTGTGCATGTGTGTGTGCATGTATTTGTGTGCTTGTGTGAATTCTTAGTCATCCAGTGTTTCTTCTTCTGGTTTACATGGATCCAGTTGTTCCTCCTCCCATGAGATAATCACTGACTTCCTTCACTTCTACAGTGAGCACAACAGCAAACGTGAGGGTCCCAAGGACATGGGAGAAGGAGGTAGCCCCTGTCCAGAAGAAGGTGGTACTCTATTCATCACTTCATTTTCTCCTCAGTAAAATGGGCCTGGGATGCGAGTTCCTCGGGAAGCAGGCAGAACGAACAGGAATCCGGAAACGTCTTTATGCCCGGTGCTGCACTTCAGTAACTGTGCAGATGGGTCCTCACTTTCCGCATGGGTAAAAGTCTACAAAATCTCCCTCTCAATGCTGAGAGTCAAGGATTCCATGTTATGCAGGGGGTTTTGCGGACAATCTAAAGTTCCCAAGGTATAGGACACTATGGCCAATATCAGTTATTTTCCGGTGATGACTTTACAATGTTGGTTTGCCGGGGCAGAGTGGGACATTTTGAGTTGTTGGAGATGGGAGTTCCTTTACTTCTTCTCTCACCTGTCTTTCTTCTTTCTCCTTTTCATTTCTTCAGTCTTTAGTTCTCTGTTCTTTTCTTCTTTTCCTTTCTTTCTCTGTCTTTCTTCCCCCTTTGGAAGGGAAAAGGGAGGTGGGTAAATTAGCCTCGTCTTTTCTCTTTGGTTGTTTTTGGTGAAAATTCTCTGGCCCCTTGTTCTGGCGATTACTGTTATTACACTACAATCCCTCCGTTATTACCCCACAATCCCACAGTTATTACCCCACGATCCCACGTTAGTCCCGGGGCGGGTAGCAGTGTAAAGGCAAGGCGAGTCTCCGGGAGCCGATTGTAGTATTTTAAACCCCAAGCAGAAGTGGTGGATTTAAAATTCTGAGCCCAGCACAAACCTCTTCATTTTCAAGTTCATTTACCCTTGGCAACATGCAACCTCCTGTTACTAAGAGGGAAAAAAAAGCTTTAAAAGGCTCATTTAAAAGGCTGAGGAGCCTTTTGGGATCTCCGCAAGCTCTTTAAAAACATATTTTGATGATACAAGTGTAAACAAATCAAAAGCATATGGATTGAATTTCCCTTAAATTACACAGGATTTTTAAAATGATGGGAGGGTGGAAATGTGTTTGGAAAAATATGTTTTTGGTTTTACTGACTCAGAAACATGCGAGTAGGCTGAAGCTTTTGACAGACCTGAAAGGATGGCAGGTTTGTCCATCACCTGTGCGATTCTGTAGCCTTTCACAAACCCTCCCTGCTTCTGCACCCAGAGAGAGGGTTTCTGTGAGTGCAGCCACATGAAGATAGACCAGAACCAGGCATCGCGGGCTCTGCCTCTCCTCTGAGCTAAGGATCCTATTATTTCATAGGCTTGGACCAGAGAGATCCCTGTTCATTTCGTAAAACACTCATCTATCTAGGGCTGTACAGCCTGGGCGCAGGTGCCAGTGTCAGCATCCAGGCTGCCTTTCTGTGACATCAGGCTGGTGCCACACTAAAGCTCTGCTCCTTGCTTTCCTGTGTTCTCCAGAGTGTCCTGTGTCCTCCTTTCACTTCCTTCATCTTCTAACCCAACCACACTGAAAACATGAGGGTCAACCACCTGGGCCACTGCCCCTGCAGGGTTGCCAATGCCAGGCTTCCAGAAAAAGCAAACAGGCACATGAAGATCAGGCTGGGAAGGTGGTTGTGTCCTTACACGCGACGGCCTCAGCTGCAAAGCAGAATGTTGGGACCTCTCACTTAGATACCTCTGTTCTGTCCTAAAAGAAAACGTTTAAAAACTCGAGGCACTTGTTCTTTCTCTTGTCCACATATACATAGCCCCAAAATTGGAACAATCCCAGAGAACTCCCGGAAGATTCTGGAAACTACCAGATGGATTTCCAGGATCATCTGAAGTCCATTTCAGACATCCAGTTCATGGTGGAGTGATCCATCCGAATTACTAAGAGGCAAAATAAATCTGCGCTCTTGTCTTTGCAGATTTATCTTGACCGGGTGTGGGTAGGAGGTAGGCTTCTCTGAGAAACTTCCATTTGAAAAAAAAAAAAAAAAAAAAAAAAGCCACAAGAGAGCTGGATCCACCTGAGAGGCAAAGGAAATCTGCATAATTTTTCTTGTCAAGGAAAAACTACAAACGTACCCATACCAGCACCATTGGCCTTTGTGTGTGTGTTTTCTTAACTTTGAAGGAGCGATGTGAGAAAGTACTTTGGAAAAACAAAGCACTCTTTGGTAAAAATAACTGCTACCCCCACTGTGCCTCCAGTCCTGCAGGTTCTGTCCCCTGGCTACAATGGTGAATGCCTAACCAGTGCATAATTTTAACAGTGCAATTTGCATTGCCGAGGCAGCTGTCTGCCACACCAACTCTTTATGAAATCCACCCACGGCATTTGACTCAATTACCTCCTGCAGCTGCGAATTCCACAGGTCGACCACACTCTGAATGGAAAAGTATTTCTTTGTATTCATTCCAAATTTATTAGCCATTGGAACCATTCCTTTTAGTGACTTGTATATTTTTAAGTGTTCATATATCACCGTTTTAGACCCAAGTTCCATTGGCCCGTATTTCACATGCAGCTCAGAATATGAGTATGGTCTTCAAAGGATCTGTATAAAAGCAGACCTGGTGTGTTGACCTCTGCTTTGTTCACAGTTCTCCCGCCACAGTCGTCATCATAGCTACCAGCCTCCCAAATGCATGCTCGCAAACACAGGAGCGACTCAACAGAGAACCTTCAAAACTCCCTCTGCTCTAGAAGCAAGTCAACGCCATGCCTGATATGCAAGGACGTCTCTAAGAAGCAGATGAGGAAAAGTCTTTGCAGATGATGAAACTGAGTCACAGAGAACTAAGGGCACTTCTAAAGAGGCAGAGAGGCGATGTGCAACCAGCCCCAAGTCTACAGACCAGGCACTCTAAGGATGTGTCCAAAGTTCTCACCACTCCTGCAAAAGGCTCGAGCTAAAATAAGGGTAAGACTGATGGATGAATGAGGAGGAGTGGACAACCCCAGCTCCCTGCAGTGAGGTCCCTGCACGCTGAAGGCCCTGCTTCTCTCCCTGGTGGGCACCTCAGAATGCTCCTCCACTTCTCCTGCTTGTAAGCCTCAAAACACAGCCACGGAAATGAACTTCAAACTTCTTCATTTGTTTGAAAAATGACATTTCTTAGCTGTTTCTACATTTTTCTTTCCCAGGTGAGATGAAAAGGAGGTCTTACTGCCATCCTCAGTTCCTCTCCTGAGCAGCCTGTGTGATTGTGGGTGGCCCCTTAATCTCCCTACTCCAGTGTCTCCTTTGGTCCACTGGGAGGGATCATGAGGTGATCTGCAAGGTTTCACTCATGATGTAGAACACTGTAGCTTCATATCCAGAACTTTGCAAATCCACACTCAACACTTGCAAACCGTGGCTAACCGGCAGTTTCTTAGCCTCTCAAATCTGCATTTCCTGGGCTATATCACCACTGGGAAAATGCCTAACTTGCATTGCTCTTAGATGACTGACAATGTAGCCAATGTGCCCAGGCCTGTATTCAGTCCATAACAGACACACAAAGAGACAGATGCTTGCCTTTTGAGAATTAATGCTATACTTTAACAAATAGTGCTAGAGGAAGCAAAAGATACAGCAAGCTTTTAAATCCTGCTGATTTTAGGGATGGCTGGACTTCTTTATCACTCTGTCTTAAACCCAGATAGAAGAAAGACAAGACTCAGAACTTATGTTCAGAACATAAATCTTTTTCATAATTGTCCCATGATCCAAGATGAACTTCTCATGGCATATACAAAAGCAAGGTCACTCAATTAATGTAAAAGAGAGCTTTTTGCTACAATCTCTCCCTCCCACAATAGGAGAAGAATATTCCAGTTGGAAGTGAATTTAATAATGACATGTTGAGTTGGGCGCATCTGCTTCCATTCCACGTCAAGAAAATACAGTCCACACTTGCATTCAGCAATTTATTCTTTTTCTGAAAGTTTCTTTGCTGTCATGTTCAGGCTATGTTTAGGGTTTAGTGCTTCAAGATGGTTTTTTCTGCGTAGGGAAATAAAAGCAAGTATGGAATATGGAGACTCTATTGATCTTTTGCCCCTGTAGGGCTGAATTTCCTCCACCTTTCTAAGAATACAATTTTTTTTGACAGGCAGAGTTAGACAGTGAGAGAGAGACAGAGAGAAAGGTCTTCCTTTTTCCGTTGGTTCACCCCCCAAGTGGCTGCTATGGCCAGCGTGCTGCGTTGATCCGAAGCCAGGAGCCAGGTGCTTCCTCCTGGTCTCCCATGCAGGTGCAGGGCCCAAGGACCTGGGCCATCCTCCACTGCACTCCTGGGCCACAGCAGAGAGCTGGACTGGAAGAGGAGCAACTGGGACAGAATCTGGGGTGCTGGCACCACAGGCAGAGGATTAGCCTAGTGAGCCGCAGCACCAGCCATAGAATACAACTGTTTTAATCACATTTTCTTTGCAGATTCTGAATCAGAATATTGTTTTCTGGTGGTAAATGAAAAATCTGCTGTCAGCAATTCTGCTAAGCTTTAAAATGACAGTCAAAGCATAGAGTCAAAGCACCAGATACTAAACCACCTCTAGTCCTTGCTTCTAAAATCACCTCATAGCCTTGTTGGCTTTGGACAAGTCACTGAAACACATTCTGCCTCAGATTGTCTGCAATAAAATAGATTCTGGGCTCCATCAACCACATCCAAACTATTATTGACATCCTACTCTCCATGACATGTTCGTCACAAGACAATAAAAGTTTGTGACTTCTTTTTTTCTGATCATTAAAAATCTAATTATTTAACATTTTATAGATGCATTCTTAATCTTTTATCTGTCTTCCTCCATGGAGACTGATTTTATGACATTTTAATAATCCCAAGAAAAAAGCTCATGCTGCTGTAGATTTGATTTTAAAATTGGATATCAACTTTGGCCAAGTATGCATTGAAAATGGGCTAAATTGGGGCCAGCGCTGTGATGTAGTGGGCTAAGCCTCAGCCTGAGGTGCTGGCATCCCATTTGGGCTCTGGTTCAAATTCCAGCTGCTCCACTTCTGATCCAGCTCCCTAGCGATGCCTTGGAAAGCAGTGGAAGATAACCCAAGTGCTTGGGCTGCTGCACCCTTGTGGAAGACCCAGAAGAAGCTCCTGGCTCTTGGCTTCAGTCTGGCCCAGCCCTGACCTTTGCAGTCATTTGGGAAGTGAACTAGTGGTTAAAAGACCTCTGTCTCACTGTCTCTTGCTTCGTAACTCTGATTTTCAAATAAATAAATCACCTGAAATGGTTTGTGACTCCCCAAGCGTTCAACTGTACACAAGCCTCAGACTGGGCTGAACCAGCCTGAACAAGCTGCTTAAGTTATCTGCACATCCATTTTGTTAAAAACAAACGAACAAACAAAAAGCAGCTTATTAGGATAACATTCAACTACTACTTATAAATTCCATGTTTTTAGTACATCCATAGGTTGTGCAGACATCACCACAGTTAATTTTAGAGCACTTTTGCCACCCCTAAAATAGATCCGGTGCACACGAGTTCTCATTCACCCTTTTCACAAATCATTCTCCCAGTCCCTGGAAACCACTCATCTATTTTCTGTCTCTATAGATTTCCCCATTGACATTTCCTATAAATGGAGTCATACAACATGTGACCTGTTGTGACTAAATTCTTTCACTTGGCTTTTTTTAAATTTTATTTTATTTAAGGAATACAAACTTCTTGTATTTGAAATATACGAATTTGGGAACATGGTAATTCTTCCCCCTCTATCTCCCCCCCATACTCATACCCTTCTTCCTCCTCCCTCTCCCTTTCCCATTCTTATTTTTTACAGAGATCAATTTTCAGTTAATTTTATACTCATAAGATTAACCGTACACTAAGTAGAGAGCTCATTGAATAGTATGAAGAAAAAAGAAAACAAACAAACAAGAAAAACATTGTTCTTCAACCGTCAAGGCAAGGACTATTCAAAATCATTGCATCTCAAGGTGTCTGTTTCATGCCTACAGATTACATTTTAAGTACTCCATTAGTTACCACAGACCAGAGAGACCATGTGGTATTTGTCTTTTTGATCTATGTTGTAGCATGCAGCAATATTTCATTCCTTTATATGACTAAATTTCAACTCAAAATATTTCTTGCATTTCATCATCAGTTGATGGCTGTTGGGGTAGTCCCCACTGTTTGGCTATTATGAATACTGCTGCTGTGGGCAGGCATTACAAGTCTGCACATCCGTGTTTGCATCCACAAGATTCGGCAGCTTTCTTCACGTGTCGATTCATTGATTTGTGTAAAAACAGCTGACAAATTACTTAGAAGCCAAACTCATCATCTTCCACATCATCCCCTTCTTTTCTGTCCTTGGCTGATGAAATCACCTTTG
The DNA here is from genome assembly GCF_964237555.1 of Oryctolagus cuniculus. Taxonomy (NCBI): domain Eukaryota; kingdom Metazoa; phylum Chordata; class Mammalia; order Lagomorpha; family Leporidae; genus Oryctolagus; species Oryctolagus cuniculus. The sequence continues at coordinate 23,159,117 of NC_091441.1, read as the reverse complement.
TTCCAGGTAATCAGGATTCCCCCATGTTAGAATTGTCTCTTCACTTCGCACCCTACCTTCAACGTTGCACCCTTTCAACATTGGGAATGTAGCTGGCATCCGTACTTTCTTTCCTTCTTCACAGCTGCCTCTCAAGTTCAAAGCCTCATTTCTCCCTGAAAATTTCCTTCAGCATTAACAAAGAGCCCTACCCCCTACCCCAGCTCTCTGCCCTTCTCCCACACCTTTGTTCTAATGATCAAATATTTTCAAAGACTTCATGGCTCTCTATTACCCAAACAAAAAGTCTTATCAAATTCCTTATCAGTTACAAAATGTGTAGTCCACAAACTTGAGTACATAAGAACTAGAAATGTAATGGCTTTTCTATTAAAGAATTTAAATTACCTTTTAAACCCCCTTTAGCCTACCAGAAAAATCCATAACCTAGTTAAATTCAGGTACATTCAGACACTGTGATGGTTTCCCCATCCTTTCTGGTTTGACATCAGCACCTGCAGGGTTGTCCTCCCTATGCCCTTCTTCCCAATTAGGGCAGACTCACATGACAGCCAACCTATAGGGCCCTCTATTGTACATAGTCCTATTAAGACCATCTTGTACCATCTGTTCTCAGTTACTTCCACACTCCTTTTCTGTTCCATTGCTTTGTGGAACTGGCCACAGTCAGCCATCCAGTAAGTCCACACCCCCAATATGTCACACAGGGCCCAGTGTCCCTTCAGCATGCAGTCAATAAGTCCCCACTGCTTTGTCTGCGGCTTCCATCGTCCAGCCCCTCACTCCCATCCCAGGATAGTGGACAAGGAGTTGCAGCCCTTCTCTGGTTACAAGCCACATTGAAGCAGTCTTTTCTCTCTCCATAGCTCCTCCTCTACCAACTCTGACATTTGCCTCATGTTAGAGCCCTCAGAACATCTTCCCCCGCCCAGCTCTCTGATTTGAAGAGCTTTCCTGTCTCTTTGCAGCACTCCCCTCTGGAAGGGCTGCAAGGGACCTGGAGAGGACTGTCATCTCTTAAAACACCTAAGCCCATGGGGTCAGCACAGTGGCGTAGGAGGTAAAGCTGCCGCCTGCAGTGCTGGCATCTCCTATGGGCACTGGTTCAAGTCCCGGCTGCTTCACTCCCCATTATATGGCCTGGGAAAGCAGTAAAAAGAAGTAGAAAGCCGTCTCCCACTGCACCCACGTGGGAGACCCAGAAGAAGCTCCTGGCTTCAGATTAGCCCAGCTCCAGCCATTGCTGCCATCTGGGGAGTGAACCAGCAGATGGGAGACCTCTCTCTCTGCCTCTTCCTCTCTGTAACTCTGTCTTTCAAATAAATAAATAAATCTTTAAAAAATAAAGAGGGGGGGGGAGTGGTAAACAAATCCATAAAGTGGAAACAGGAAAGTGACATGATATTTTTTAAATCTTATCAACTGGTCATTCTGTGCCATTAAAGAAATGAAGATAAAAGCTATAATTGCCTGTAATCATCATGATGAATTCAGAAGCTCAAGCTTCTGGTGAAGTTGAGTTTCTGAATTACAAATTTTTGCTGCTCTCTTAAAATGGAAAGTATCTGAACAGCTTGGAGCCAGCAGAGAAAGGGTTGAAACTTGTTCTTCTCTCTGTGTGTCCTTCTCACTTTTAACATCATTGAAGGGATGAGTTCATCTGGCCAGAAGTGCTGCTCAAATTTAGACTTAGTTTTCTTCAAGAAAGAGGCCAAAATTGATTTTTCAGAGTGAGAAAAAAATGAAGCATAAAGATGATATATTTTGCATATCTACTTGCAAATGATATAAAATCCTTATGCTTATATACATGTGTGTGTGTTTTATCTTGAGTATGGGCTGCTGTAAAAGAAAAATCATCTTGCAGGATTACTTCACTTGGCTATATCCCTTTAAAGACTTAAGAGCAACTCTTTATCCATATTATCTCATGATAAATCCTCCGAAATTCTCTGCGAAAACAAGACCCATTGATAGCAGATCAACGGGCTCAGCCTTCTTAAGTTTTATTATGATTAATCTCTGATTCAAGTTAATGATCTTTCTACTGCTTTATTCCTTCTGAGCCTGGAATTCCTTATAATTTCAATGTGCTTATGGCCTCCCTAATCCACCCATCTCTATCCTTGGCTGACCATTGTCTACAGGTCTTCTGAGAACCCCTGCTCATCTCCATCGACTGAAAACCCACTCAACACTGCCTTAGAGAGTTTGCTTGGGCAAAACCTTTTGGATGCTTGCTTCAGCCCATTGGGTTCTAGTTTGAAGAAATCATGTTATTTGGGGTGGGGGGGAGATTTAAGTTTTTACTTTTTTAACATTTAATATGCTCATTCCTGCATGTGTGTTTAATTGTCATTTTCCTAGGGGACCAAGTTTCTCCCCAATTAATTTCTAATGACCCGTTTTCAGGGGCATCTGCACCACAGAGGCAGCAGCTGAGTCAGATTATGCCTGAATTTTCTCAGCAGGAACCACCGTTGACCTAAGCATCCCTTTCACAATGCTATCCCAGGCACAGCCACATGCCAGTGGCCATCCAGGCCTTCAGCCTCCTCAGCTTAATGAGCTGCTACTTCTAATTATTTTTCAATTATTTTAATTGTTTGAAGCCATTAAAAACACACACTCAACATTTGTGCAGTTTGAAAAAGTTGCCAGTCTCCTCAGACCATTTCCACTGGACACAATACGACTTAGAAGGAACATCAAAGGCTTGCAAACGAGACCACTGAAAACATTCTTGGTTCTCCACCCATTAGGGCTCGACATTGTCTAAAAACAATGTGATTTCCAGAAGGAGTTGGCTAGCTGTACACCCTGAGAACTCTTGTGGAAGCCGACTAGTATAGAGTCAGAAGAATTGGAGCTTTGCTACTCTTAGGGAAGAAAAACGTGGAGCCCCTTTGCTAAGACGTTGGTCTCACGTTACATTAGAAAAAGACACAGTAGAGTTGTGGTCCAAAAATCTATCCTTAAAGCATTGGATTCACAGAGGCTCTAAGGCTTTGAAGGAATTTAAATGTGCCTCTGGGGAAATGTATGAAATTCTAGTATAACTAGCTCAGAGCTGACTTAGAATTTGGGAAATGGGATATAGTGTGCAAGTACATCTCCTGGTAGGTTCCAAATCCTCATAGAAACTTCACCTTGACATTGTTAATTGTGGAACGAAGGGTGGGTCTGGAAGGATCCATGTCATAGCTCAAGCACAAGGCTCAATACATGGCAATAAGTAGTGAATGAATAAATGAGCCAAGATTTCTTGAGTTCAAACAAAATAAAACTCATCATGAATTTTTTACATATCCATGTTTTTTTCTTCCTTTCCTTTCTTATTTGGAGCAGTAGTATATCTCTCATTATGAAAACTTTTTAAGATTTTATTTATTTTTTTATTTGAAAGGTAGTGTAACAGAGAAAGAGAGAGAGAGAGAGAGAGAGAGAGATAGAGGTCTTCCATCTGCTGATTCACTCCCCAAATGTCTGCAACAGCTGGAGCTGAGCCAATCTGAAACCAGGAGCCAGGAGCTTCTTCAGGGTCTCCCATGCAGCTGCAGTGGCCCAAGCTCTTGGGCCATTTTTCACTGCTTTCCCAGACCAGTGAGCTGGATCGGAAGAGGAGTAGCCAGGGCTTGAACTAGAGCCCATATGGGATGCCGGCACTGCAGGTAGAGGCTTAGCCTACTATGCCTCAGCGCAGGCCCCCACTATGTAACTCTCTGATAAGAATTTGGGCCCTATCCACTTGCACCAGGTCAGAAATCTTACTCAGCTGTTCTCCCCCTGCTCGCCAGTGACCCCTTTCTCAGACTCACACTTTCCGATGTCTACCCCCTTTCGTCTTTCTCACTGTCACTGCCTTGTCTCGGGGTTTCATCTGTCAGTTTGAACTATTTGGATACTCTCCTGACTGAACAGCAGCTCCAAGAATGGAAGCAGGATCCAGTTTCATTCACTGTCTTTCTCAGCCCTGCTTTTTGGTGTTGCATACGATCTTGGCAGACTCTTTCCTTATAGTCACAAGGTGGCTGCCAGCAGATCTCCGGGGTGCCGCGTTCCTTGTCATATCTAGCAGAAAAAGAAAACACCCCTTCTAGTATCTCCAGTAAAATACACACAGCTTGCTTCCTCTCACAGGTATTCTGTCATGTATCTCTTTTTGCCTCCATTTCTGTACTGTCCATCCTTGTATTCATCACTGTGCCCAACAAGGACAGAATATACTTATTGGTAGAAGCCAATCCAGCATCATCCTGTAAAACTAGATGTGGGGACATCAGCCACTAAACTCAAAGGCAGAGATGAGGGCATGGGTAAATTCCTCAAAGAGAAGAAAAGGAGTATTGGTGGGAGAAGGAGGAGGGATACTTGGAACGTAACCACAATTTTCTAATGCAGGAGTCAACAGGACAGAACTGACAGCAGGGTGTAAGAGCAGATAAAAGGGAAAAGACCAGAAGTTACAGCCACAGAAGTTAGTAAAGGTAAAAAAAAAGCAGTCAGAGTCTATTAACCAAAGCATGAAATAAGTCAAGCTCATAAAATCCACTTGAAGTAATAGTTACGTAAGCTGGTTAATGTTTAGAATAACCCAGGGGAGGTTTTCAGTTTCACTCAGATTTATTGGTCCTGTACCAGAGACACCAGTTCAGTCCATCTGAAGCTTTTCACATGTGCAGTTTCTAAGTGAATGAGTGCTGGACTGAAACTTTTACTGAGAAACCAAGGTGTTTAATAAGATCATTTGTTACTTATTTCCTCTTTTGCTAGATGGGGTCCTGTATTATATTAAAACAAAAAGACTAGGGAACTCCAAGGTGGAAGGGAGATTGGAAGAAGTGCTCCGGGGCTGGCGCCGTGGCTCACTAGGTTAATCCTCTGCATGCGGTGCTGGCATCCCATATGGGCGCCGGTTCTAGTCCCGGTTGCTCCTCTTCCAGTCCAGCTCTCTGCTATGGCCTGGGAAAGCATTAGAAGATGGCCCAAGTGCTTGGGCCCCTGCACCCGCATGGGAGACCAAGGAGAAGCACCTGGCTCCTGGCTTCAGATCAGTGCAGCTCCGGCTGTTGCGGCCATTTGGGGAGTGAACCAATGGAAGGAAGACCTTTCTCTCTCTCTTCCTCTCTCTCACTGTCTGGAACTCTACCTGTCAAATAAATAAATAAAATCTTTTTTAAAAAAAGAAAGAAGTGCTTCATCAGGCCAGCTCTGTTGCTTAGAGAGTAAAGCCGCCACCTGCGGTGCTGGCATCCCATATGGGCGCTGGTTCGAGTCTCGGTTGTTCCACTTCCAATCCAGTTCTCTGCTATAGCCTGGGAAAGCAGCAGAAGGTGGCCCAAAACCTTGGACTCCTGTGCCCATGTGAGAGACCTAGAGGAAGCTCCTCGCTCCTGGTTTTGGATCAGCCTAGCTCCAGCTGTTGCAGCTATTTGGGGAGTGAACCAGCAGAAGAAAGATCTCTCTCTCTCTTTCTCTACCTCTGACTCTCTGTAACTTTGCCTTTCAAATAAATAAATAAGAAATAGAAAGAAGTGCTCCCTTCACCAACTCTGCTACTGAGGTCAGTCTAACAGGTATTTACTTCCTATCAACTTTGATTAACGACCCCTCAGTCCCTGCCAGGAGGGCAGGGGAAGATCAAGAACTCAAGGGCTTGGAGAAAATACTGCAGTTCCAAAGGAGCAAAAGCAATGAACATGCCAAGAGGAAAATGAGATCCTTCCCTTTTCCTCCAATATATAGTTTCAGTCTAGGTGGGGTGAGGAGAGAGCCAACAACATTACGCAGCTCCAACTGTACCCATTAGGACCCTGGCATGTGCTCCAGGCCCAAATCCTCCAAAGGGAATCTGATTCCATGCTGATGGATGGAAGATGAGAAACACAGTAGCTTTCTGGTGAATTTTCTTATGTGTCTGTTCCCTAGCCAATTGTTTGAAGTTTGTTTTGTTTTGTTTTGTTTTTTTCCTTTTAAGGTCCAGTACATCTTCTTGGGCTTCTTGCCTTTCGTGGGGAGGAATATACCAGAGACAGTCCCACTGACTGGGCACTAACTTTCCATTCTACCAAGTCCTTTGTTTCATTTTGGCCAAAGATCAGCATTGATCTAGGTTTGCCAGCTGTGCAACAGCTGTGCAATTCAAGAAAACCACACTGGCTCAGGAGGCTGAGAGACTTTATTAAATCAGGGGAAAAAAAAAAAAAAAACAGGTCAAGGTTCCTTTTCTCCCTCTCAATGCCCTCTAAATAATTCTCTCCAATGCAGATGAACAAATGGTGAAACTCGGGTTTCACACCTCTCCAGGATTTAGTTAAAGGGTTTCATGTCTATCAGGGAGAAGAAGTCATAGAGATGCAAACTTGTTCTGTTTGGAGACAGGGTGGGGATAGGGTAGGAAGTTCTCAGTTGTTCCAGCACGCAGGCAGTATTTTTCCTCTTCAGAAAGTCCAAGACTAGATGGGCCTCTCCAAAGGAGTGAATCTGGGGATTAAAACTGTCAAGGCTATCCAGGTTGCAAAGGTTCTAGAAACAGCCTAATTTGAAAGAAAATGTCTGACTTGTAAACCTAGGAAAAATGTAGCCATTCCTCAAAAGGGAGATGCTCAGCTGAAGTTTTTGACATTGATAATGCTGCAATGGCCACAGCCAGTATGGTAAACAGTATTTCTCAAACTCAAGCTCCACCTGAAATGAGACATACAGAGCAGACATGCTTTGTAGCCTTCAAGCTGTGGTGTTGTCATCTCCAAGACCTTTATACAGCATTGGCCCGTCAAAGTTGTTTCTTGCTTGGCAATGGCAAACACGAACACTTGACAATCACATGAAATATGAGACGCACTATTTTCTCAGCAAAATTTCCCTTCCAGTAAACTTTTGAATGAGATCACTGGAAATTTAAGGGCAAGTCGAATGCCTGATTATTTTCTAGAAAATAAAGATGCCATCTTTGCAATGTGAAGGTGATGTCATTAGTAGGATTCAGCTATGAGGTTGTAGTTAGAAGAGGAAATGGGTTTACTTTGGAATCCTGCTGAAGCTGGGTGGAGCCATGTGCATTGCAACATGGTAGCTGGAGTCAGGAAAACCATCTACAGTTGTGGAAGAGAGATGTTCCCACTGGCCGTTGTGGGAAATAAGCCTGTCACCTGGAACTAATTAGGTCTCATTTGTTAATCAGCCTATGCATCTACTTTTTCTAAAGTAAACAACCATTTTGCCTTGAGAATCCATAACTAGTTTATAAGAGCAATGGATATATGCTGAGTTATGGCTCCCAATTCATTTTACATTTTACAGTGATAAAATCATGTCTTTTTCTTGTTTTGACAAGTGAAATTTCTGTTGAGAAGAGGGAACAGTAGCAAATATCTATGTTTTTAGCCTGACTTACAGGCTGAAGTCAATTCCAAACTTACTCTAATGTATGCATTTCTCTTTCCAAGAGTTCTCTAAAAGGGAATGCTTAAGCAATTCTTAAGATTAAAAAAGATTTGCTTAAATTTCCTGGTCAGCATTTATCTTTTTACTGAATATTACTTTATTTAATTGCCAAAAAATTACTTAATAAAATGAGAGATAGAGCAGACACAGGGTGTGCTCAACTGTATGACAGTCATGTCTTTTGCCATAAATGACAGGTCACATATTCATTAATCATTGTGGATTAATAGGGTGACTATTACTTGGTCTTTTGAGTGGTCTGTGGGTTGGTAATAAACTCCTCCTACCTACCTTACAATTTTCAATAGCAGTGTTTTCCAGCCACACAGATGTTTGACAGTCTTGATTCACTCATTTGAGTAAAATAAAATGAGCTGGGGCTCTCACCTGGTATACTTGAGCCCATTCTCTGTTTCTTATAGCAACTGTATTGTGTTTGCTTGTTGAAGGTGTCCTAAGGTCTCCTGGGAATGAACTGAGGCCCAGATTGGGAGACTTGACAACCCAGAGGAAAGCTAAGGAGTGCTCTTCCCAGCAACGCTAGACAGCAAGGCTAGAATCAATGATATCCCAGCCACTGCATAGTCAGGAAAAGGCTACCCAACATGTAGGAAAGAAAGAAATCTAGAAGAAAGGCTCCTGAGAAAGAACTAATTGTCCTGCTTAATAAAATCTTTTGGAAACTGACCATCACACAAGGAAAAAAAAAAGGAGGGATCGGCACTGTGGCATAGTAGGCTCTGCCTATGGTGCCCACATCCTATATGGATTGCAGGTTCGTGTCCCGGCTGCTCCTCTTTGGATCTAGCTCTCTGCTTGTGGCTGGAGAGGGAAGCAGAGGATGTCTCAAGTGCTTGGACCCTTGAACCTGTGTGGAAGACACAGAGGAAGCTCCTGGCTTCAGATTAACCCAGCTCTGGCCATTGCGGTTATTTGAGGAGTGAACCAGTGGATGAAAGATCTTTCTGTGTGTCTCTCTCTCAGTCTGTAACTCTACCTCTCAAATAAATAAATAAAATATTTTTTTAAAAAGGGAGAAGAAATGATACAGAAATAACTTCTAGGGAGAAGCACATAGGACTACCTCAAAGGCAAAGAACTCATTAGGGAAGATCCTACTACATCTTGCTTGTTCAAGAGGCTGTGATGTACCTGCAGTAGCTCTTGGCATTGGAGTTTCCTGGTCTAGGCTTTCCGTAACCCTCCCAGCACCCCTGAATAGAGGTGGATAAAAGCAACCCAGTACCAGTGAGTCTGGAAATAATGCTGTCAAAGTATTGGGATTATATATCCTTTGTGGCTGGACCTAGAGTTCTACCTCACAGTGTAGCTGATGGTCAGGCTATCCTGAGCTGGGTTTTCTGTTTCTGGAAGGATGAAAAGTCTAAGATGAGGATGAAAGATGTCTTATGCTTACTAGGCTGGAACAGCTTAAAAACCCTGGCAGACAGTTTGCCTCTTTCTCATGAGATGAGCATTAGAAGGAAGTTGAGTTTTATTTGTTTGCAGTTAGAAAAGTATTTGCAGTTAGAAGCTGCTTTGGCTGAATATGTCCTTCTTACCACCACAGTATAAGCAAGACCCACCTAAGAAGCATACAAAAGAGAGAACTTCGTTGTCTTGTTCAGAGAAAAACCACTCCCCTTCCCTCTGGAACTCCCTCTAGCCCTATTGTCCAGTGTGTTTGTATGAGGAGGGCAGGGTCACTAAGTGGGTGGTCCGTGGTAATTCCAAGTATCTTTGTTCACCTGATCTCTCCCTCTCCCTGAGTCATTCCTCAAAAGGACCTCACCCTGGCTCTGAAGGAGTTGTTGAAACTTGGTGAATCACCCCGTGCCTGTTATGAAAGCTAAAGCCACGAGATGCACATGGACAGAGAGGAGTCTCCCTTCCTCCTCTAGGACAGAGCAATGCCAGGTCGGGTATAGTCTGTTCTCCAGGCTAACATTATGGGATTACAGGTGGCCCTCGACTGTCTTGCACTGCTAAACCTGAGTTTTCTCCAGCCAAATTTTGCCTCCAATGTTGGTTGGCAAAGGAAGGTTTGGGCTCACCATTGTGCTGCTCTGAGAGCCCCTCTGACTACAGGAAGTAGGGGAGTTGTGGGAGGGAGAAAGATTTCCACTGAGGCAAAGTGTTTAACTGTCAGCAGGTGTTTGGGACTGCAGAGAATCTGACAGCAACTCATCCTATATATTCCAATACCCCCCAGCACACACACACACACACACACATTCATCTCCACAGTCCCCTCTGTAGATCTTCACTGAAGCACTGGTTTGATTGGAATCTGAAGTCCATCAACTTTGAGTCACAGGACTGGAACCCTCTTTATCTGAGATGCCCCCTATAAAGCAGTACCTGAGACAAAGTTTATAAAGTGGTTTATTTGAGATGTGTTCCCAGCAGCAGTTGGGCATGGGGGAAGGAATGACACATGCATGGGAAGGTGATATACTGAACATGTGGTCATTTTATGTGCAACTCCTGAAGAAACCTGCGGAGTGTGTCTCAAAACTAACTCCCATGATAGATGGAAATGACAAGCATTTATCTTGAAGGTTCTATCTCCATTTGCGCCATGAGATTTCAGCTCCCTGACATTTGCAGATTATTTTCATGTGAGTGCTAAGTGCTCTGGCATCCCTTACACCATGGAGTTAGAGGAAGACCGGGACTTACATCAGACAGGCATGCAGCACCTTTGACATGAGGTTCTCAGAGCGCAAAGAACGTCACAGCCTCCAAGGAACTCTTGGCCAAGGCTGGAATCAGAGGTGAGGCCAAGAGCATGTGAAGCAATGCCAAGAGGCTTGAATATGCATCCCAATCAGAATATCACCCCAGTGTTCTCCTACCCCCTCTTGAAAGAGGCAGGAGAACAGGAAGCACTGGGTTGAAGAAGGCAGCTGAGCAGGGGTCCTGATCTAAGTAGGCAGAGGTAGCAACCAAAGCCATTTTTTATTCTCATGTGACAGTGAAAAGAGACCCTTCTCACCAGTCCCTGAAGAGCTCTTGACAGGTTAGGTGCAGCTCAACTGTCTTCCATGACCCCTGTAAGAAGGTGAAGACAAGGAAATGTGATGTGAAAGGGAAAAAAAGGAAAAGGGGGAGTATGGTGTCTTTAATCTTTAGTTCGTCTAATGAACCACCTCTTGAGACCAAATACTGCACCTGTCCCACAGTTGCAGACATGAACCAACAGAGTCATTTCTGCCTCCCTAAGAACTTAGAGGCTCCGGTTGGCCAAGGGCAACTGATGTTCTGGGCTAACAGCTGTGCTTCCACAGCTGGCCCCTCTTCCACCAGCCTTAAATATTCTCAGGGTCATAATCTGGCAGCCTCAGGACCTATTTTTGTGAATTCTATAATAAGAATAAACTTTCCCTCATTATCTTAAAAATAACTTATGAATCCATTGTTCAACTTCAGAAAATTCAGCTTTCAAATACACATGATTTTGGAGGAAAGTAGGATATCATTCATGAAAGAAGAATACATATTACCAACACTGCTGTCAAAGAATCTATACCCCTAGGGTTTTAAAGGAGTCTAATAGGATTGTTGGAACCATACCAGTGTATAATAGTGGAAGATGGAAAACATGAAAGACTTTTGGCAAAAGGAATGAGCCTTTGCCATCGATCCAGGAATTCCTGGAAGAGCATGTTCCCTAATAACTATGAATGCCACAGCGTAGCCTATTTAGAAGTTCCATTCACCTTAGACAGTTCAAGTGCCTATTTCAGTCTGCCATCTCTTCATTCCCAAAATCCACTTAAAATGTACCCAAAAAACTTGAAATTGTGTATCTCAAAATTGCATCTTCAAGGCTGTTTTCCATTTGGGGAAATAGCACATTTAGAAAATATCCTTTTTGGGGATTAAATCACTGGAAGTGTCTCTGTAAGTTTTATTCAGTGAAATCATGAAAGAAGACTAGACTGGATTGAATCTGAGTGAACTACTGGCCATATGCAGCTATGGAAATAAAACACACATTTAGTATGAAGCTGTAGTAGTAAAGTAAAACATCGTACCAATAATAATTTATATTGATTATATTACTAATCATGTTTAGTATATAGTGAGTTAAATAAAATTTATTAATTTAACTTAATGTCTTTTTACTTTTATTAGAGGCAACTACTTTTTTAAAATTATATTCTTGGCTCCCATTATGTTTCTCTTGGATAGCACTATTCTGGAGAATTCCAATAATTCCAATAGTGTAATCTGATATTAGAGAATTCTAATCTGAAAGTTTCACTGATTTGGGGAAATGATGCTCAGTGTAGGATCCTGAAGCCATGTTTTACTGAGCAGTGCTTTAGTAGCTGTGAAGTACCTTAGGTTTGAGAAGAATTTCATATCACCTTGCTCTATGGTATGTCAGCATGTTGCAAATGAAAGATCTCTTGACTGAGACTTGTGAAATTAATTTTATCCTACCACTGTCCTTGACAAATTATGCCCTTCAGAAAGTTATTCAGTACCCTGGCCTTATCTATCCATCTATAAGATAAGGAATTTGGGCTACATTATCTCTGCTCCCTTTTACCTCCTAATTTCTACCATCCCATATCCTCTCTGTTCATACAATATAAGGATGTTACAGTATATTAATCAATTGTGGTTACTAACTAAACAAGAAATCTCCAAACAGGCTTGAGGAAAGACAATGTTGTCCTGCTCCTATTGTGTTGGAGATAAAGGGACATGCTCAAACTACCAGCTACCAGATACTTGGTGTTTTGGCTTAAGAGATGTGTTACATCTGGGATTTACTAACTTGAGTCAGCAAAGACTTTCTATTTCCTTGAAATGACTTCCTGAAGTCATTTGTCACAACATTCCAACTTTCTAAGATGTTCTGCCATAAATGCCTTTGCTGTCATCAGGCATGGAGCTTGCCAAAGCTGATCTCCCCAGGACATTCCACTGGTTCTCCCCTGATCCTGCGGAGTTGGAGATTATGTATACTACCACCCTTTGTGAAGCACAAGTCATTGTCTCTCCTCCTTTGATCATATACAATGAGTATTGTGGTCAGACCCTAGGCCTTTGAGAAACACTTTGTACAGCTAGGCACACTCTCCACATAGCTTCGTGGAGCCTGGAGACACAGGAAGTCACTAAACCAGTAACTCTGCTGATTATTGAAAAAGTCAATATGCACCAAATGGAAAACAGAGCTGCTGTGATGAACAATAGAAGACAATGCTGAGCGAGAACTTGGAGATGTTGCGTTTCACAGAGGATGTGAAAACCAAGTCTTAATCAGGCACATCTCACAACATTTTTGGTTTGACTCCTTCATGCATATATTTTCATGTACTCTATTTGTCATGGCATGTTTATGTTCTGATGGCCCTTCTTTTTGGACAAATTTATTTATAAAGCCAGTCAGGCTAGGAACTACTCAGCTGGTCCAGCTGGTTGAGAAAAGTCCAAATACACATTATAGATAGAATGTTTGGAAGGAAGGTAGGAAAACAGAACTTCACAAAGTTATAAAAGAAACCATCTGTGAGACCCAAGTTGGCTTCTAGACTGAGGAGATTGTACAAGAAATAGAGCAAGTGCTAAGTACCAAGGCCAGTGCCATGGTTTGGATATTAGAGTCCTTTCAAAGATCAATGTGTGGAAGGCTTGGCCCCTAGAGTGATGTTACCTGGAGGTGGTGCACCTTTGGAGATGTAACCCGGTGGGAGGTCCTGAGGTCACTGGGCCATGAGGTATTTCCTGTGTGACCCTTTGATGGCTCTCATTCAACTTCTCAAGTTCTCATGAGAGAGTTGGTATAAAAGCCTGGTATAAAAGTTGGCCCCATCACTGTCTCTCTGCTCCAGTTGGACTTGTGACTTCATGTTATGGCATGTGTATCCACTATTCAGCATGTGGTCCTCACTAGAACAGAGCCAATGCAGCCAACATGCCTATGGACCTCTGAAACCAAAGTAAATAAACCTCTCTTTCCTTTGCAAGTAGCCTATCTTGCATATTTCATTGTAGTAATGCAATGCTGACTAATACAGCAAGCTCTATCTACTTCAGTCCTGAGGACCTTGGACATCAAGGGCCAGCAAAACTCGATTACTCCACATCCCAGCATGTCTTTGGTGGGAGACATTTGCTTATCTCTTATTTTGTAACAGGAAGCCAAGAAACATGATATGGATCTGATTTTTCTCTGTGCCAACTGCAATATCTGGCCATGGTCATTCAGTAAATAATGAATGATTGGATGAAGAATAGGACTACTAGCCCCATCATTCTTTGGACTCCAATAAGTCACTTCACCTCATGCTTAGATTTATGAACTGAAGACTCGAAGCAGAAATCACATTGGGATGGAACAACACTAAGGCCAAGCTTCACAGGGGAATAGTACTCATAGCCCCATCACATTTATCTTAAGTTTGCTAAGTATCCTGCATACCTCTTCAGCAATTCTGTTTTCCCTTGAGGCCAAGCATTTGCATTTGGAACATGGCTGTTTCACATCAACTACAGCCTGATTCACACTGTACTCAACCTAACTGGGCTAATTCCTCAACTTTAATCACTCACAACATCTTGTGATTTTACCAGATAAATGTCTCTCCTGTGCAACGCCACGCTTTTCCTTCTAGTATTGCTATTTTCAGTGAACACCATACAAGATTACATGCTAATCTTACCTCTTAAACAGCCAATAGTTGCACCTCTTTCTGGCATTTATATTTGTGTGATAGCTAGTGGTCAGCACTTCCATTCTACACAAGAAAATGTTAAGTTTCTTGTAGGCAGAACTAACTTCTCTTCCCTATCTTTCAATTCACTCTGCCCCAGCAGAAAACTATAGCATGGCACCCATTTTTGTTTTGCCTTCCTAAGTCTGTTCCTCTCTGCTCTACAGGTCTGCATCACTGTGTTTCTGAGAAGGTGCCATCTACTACTGTGAATTTACAGTCTCTTTCAGCAAATAGGGACAGTAAATAGGGAATGAAGAAACAAAATTTCTCCAAAGTTTCTGAAAAACTGACACAGCACAAATGTGCTCTAAAGAAATACTTTCCATTGATTTGCCCAGTCTGGAGTGGAATAGTTCCAGGTATACCTTATTTCACCCTGATGTCCCCCTTCTGAAAGAAATGCAAATGAAAACATAATTTTCTACAGATCTTTGGTTTCCTGGAGTCACGTCACATCCCTTGATCTTGCAGCTGAGTGAAGCGGTGGAAATTCAGGTTCATTCTCAGCTGTTCATTCCACGGTTCTGGAAAAAGCCACTAAGTTTTCCATGCATAAATTTATTACATTATTAGCTAGTCTATGGACTGTTTAGGGAATATCAAGGATGCTTGTATGCATATAAAGTGCTCAGAAAGTGCATTTTGAAAATAATATCATGTTTGATAAATGAATCTCTCTCAATTAACTTTTCCAGTTATAACATCCTGATTAAGTCAGTATTAGGTCAATGTCAAGTAGTAGATCTAAGATGAAAAATTTACTCAGACTACCCTTCTTCTATGAATGTACATTTGTGAATTCTCTATAGAGCTTGTTCTCCAGACCAAGCCCTCTGAATTCACACAGCTTTTCAACAAAGTGCTATTAGTGAGCCTTTGGGAAGGGTACTTAAGTTCTTCAAGTTTCAATCTCCTAGTCTGTGAAATGCAAATCATAATAGTCCCCACATATTAGTTTTTGAGACAATCATGCTAGAAAATTACATGTTAAGGACTTAGTACATATTCAGTGTGATTATGCCTGTGCCGCTTAACCACCATTTTTCAAAATAAAAACATTCTCAACTTAAATTATCTACATTTGATTTTTAGTGTTTGCAGAGGCTCATGAATAATGGTTGTCTTCAGCTAGCATTTTTGACTTGTAGCCATGCCACTTAGATTTCTTAGATTTGTGATATATACTCAAAGGCCAGAGGAAAACACTTCATGTTTATCATTTATCTTTGCACCTTGGAGCTACCGTTGGGCCCCCCAGGGCTGCACTACTCTCAACCAATGTGAAGAAACCCAGACCAAAGCAATACTCCCTGACCTACCAAAAGGTGTGGTTCGTTTGCACTTGGCCAGTGCATGGTAGGGCTGTTTGACCTGCGACGTCTGCAGAATTTCAGCTCCATCTCATGTAATTTCCCTCATCTAGAATGACAGACAACCTCAAGCGCAGGTGCAGAGAATCATCTCAGTCCCCACAACCTAAACTGACGTGTTTGCACCTGCTTTCTTCCAGAGGAAACTTGTGGAGAGTGGGGCCAGATTGCACGGGGGAACCTTTTGACGATTACCTCAGACTCATTCTCATTTTGAATACCTTGTTATCACTGCAGAGAATCTTGCAGTGTAAATGATTTCCAGCCGCCTTCCTAAGAAAATGATGGAGTCTATCCTGAGGGCTGTTCATGGAATTACTGGATCTTGTTCTTAGAAACTGAGTTCGCTAGATGCTTGAAAGCAACACGGCTCAAACTTCCCAGATTTGAAAATTCAGTGCCTTCGAAAGTGGGTAAGAGACTTTCCCTATTTTTTTTTTCTTTCGTGTCTTTGGTTTCTTCTGGCTGCGATTTCTTTTTTAAACAATCAAGAACACAAGTAATTGCCACCTTGGTATCTGAATTGTGAGATCTAGAAGGCTCTTTATTCTGGGAAACACGTAGGCTGAGCGTTCCTGAAATGGAATCAACAAAACCTGTGCACTCCCAGGTGTGAGAAGGTAATTGCAGGTGCAAATCGGTGATGGCACGAGTAACCGGCAACTGAATGTAATAAGCAAGCTGCATGCCCACGTCTTGGTGCTGCTCCTTGGAACTCGTCTTTTCACTTGAATTCATTTGCATTTCTTCAGCATAAGATGTACATAACGAAATGTTCTTTATATATTCCACCAGGCTCATCAGTCTATGACAGGAATTTTGCCTTCAGCTAGTCCAAGGAGCTCAGAGATGTGTGTGTATGTGTGTGTGTGTGTGTGTGCAGCATCTGCAAGGCACTCATTGGAGGCGGTACATATGGTATCAATGCTCTGATTTTGGTTCTTTAACATGAGAACTGCTTGTTTGAAAACTCTGTCAAAGTGCAGGAGCCTGAATGATTTCCAGAACTCTGGGGCCACACACAGATTAAGAAAGTGAAAGTCAAGAGGGTGCAGGAGAAGCTCCCAGCCACAGTTGCTGTGAGCTTCACACTTACTCTCTTCCACGTTTCTTCCTTCTTGCCTTTCTCACCAAGCTTATTTTCTCTGCTTTTCTCCCTTTCCTTTTATCCCAAGGAAATGAGAAGTGGTAAGCCCAATTGATGAAGATGGAAGAGGATTAAAAAGAAATTGAGACAGAAGGTCAAGATTCCCTCATTTCTATTCTGTTGCTAGTTAAGCCACTCCCTGTAAATTTCAGGATAAAAATAACAGGACTCTGCTATTTCTTTATATATATATATATATATATATATATATATATTTGACAGGCAGAGTGGACAGTGAAACAGAGAGAGACAGAGAAAGGTCTTCCTTTGCCGTTGGTTCACTCTCCAATGGCCGCCGCGGCCCGCGCACCGCGCTGATCCGAAGGCAGGAGCCAGGTGCTTCTCCTGGTCTCCCATAGGGTGCAGGGCCCAAGCACTTGGGCCATCCTCCACTGCACTCCCAGGCCACAGCAGAGAGCTGCCTGGAAGAGGGGCAACCGGGACAGAATCCAGTGCCCCGACTGGGACTAGAACCTGGTGTGCCAGCGCCACTAG
The DNA here is from genome assembly GCF_964237555.1 of Oryctolagus cuniculus. Taxonomy (NCBI): domain Eukaryota; kingdom Metazoa; phylum Chordata; class Mammalia; order Lagomorpha; family Leporidae; genus Oryctolagus; species Oryctolagus cuniculus. The sequence continues at coordinate 23,141,922 of NC_091441.1, read as the reverse complement.
GCGGAGGATTAGCCTGTTGAGCCACGGCGCCGGCCAGGACTCTGCTATTTCAACCCCGCTGCAGGGGCTTCTCCCCTCACTCCATGCATCTGCAGGGGTGAGTCCATGACCTGCGGGACTCAGCCCGTGAAGGGCTGCAAATGCCACACTAAGCCCTGCAGTTTTTTCTCACCAGAATTGGAAAGTGCATCTTGCCTCAGATAGGCAAGAGAGAAGACCTGGAATCCCACACAATGATGTGTAAGGGGATTACGGATTTCCTCTGGCTGCTGCAACACATCACTAGAAACAGTGGCTGAAAACCACTCTCATCGACTGGCTTTCCGTGATAGAGGCCAGAATTCCAAAAGGGGGCTCCCTGGGTAAAACTGAGGTGACAGCGGGGCAACATTCTTGCCAGAGGCTCTAGGGGAGGATCTGCTGGCTTGCCTTGTTCGTCCCGGAGGTGACCTGCATTCCTCGGGTTGTGGCCTCTACCTTCATCTTCCAAGTGAGCAGCAGCTTCAGAGCTCTCCCTGACCCTGAGCTACTCTTCAACCCCCCTCGTCTCCTTTAAAGGACCCTGAGATTCTGTAACAGCCCTGTTTCAAGCCCACTGATAAGGAAACTTAGCTTTAGCCACATACTTCATTCATCTTTTCTCACGTACCATAACCTATTCATACATTCCTGGGGTTGGACCATGGACATCTTGAGGGAGTGTGGGGAATGTTATTCTTCCTGCCACCAACAGGAGAAAAGAGGATAATTCAGAGTTACAAACCTGCAGAAATTGGAGATGTGCAAAAAAACGAATGGCCATAAACCTCAGGAAAAACTGCAACCTGGGATTTCAGTCCAAACTAACATACATTAAGAAATAATAGACAAACCATAAGAAAAAGATATCAGATCAGAAAAATTCAGAAATAAGATGGCTAAGCAACAGTGACACATGAAAAAGAGTGAAAGAATAAATTAGAAAGAAAGAAAATGAAAAGCAAAGAAACACAAAGGAAGTTTCAGATGTGCAACGCATCCTCAGCTGCTGTTTCTGGAAAGGGGAAGTTGGTGATGCTAAAACCTGGACTCAAGAGGAAGCAGGAGTGAGTCCACCACACACACCGCCTCATCAGCATCCTCCCCACCTGCCCCTGCATGACAGCTTTTCACCCACAAGGTTTCATCAACTGGGTACTCAAGAACCTCAAGGAGGCAGGAGGGTAGTAAGTATTCGGTGCTCCTTGCTCTTCCAGGGTATCCCCCACCCTCTGCTTCCAGGCTGCCTGGTTACTGGTCCCTTGCCCATGCACTGTATCAATTTTTCTTTGCTTTGCACAAGCTGTCATAGTGTCCTACTATTTTGTCTGCAATACCCTTGAAGAAATAGGTAATTTCTGCCAGCTGAGACGAGAGACTGTGCCTCACTCATTGCTGGGACTACAGGAGCTAGTAGATTGTTTTGCACACAACTACACATGCAATTACAATACAGTTTCAGGAAATAAATACGGAATGAAACGGCATTTGCAGCATGTAAATGAGATTGGAGATCCTGTAGCTTAATTGTAAACTGTTTTTCAGAAGTTTGAGATCTGGCCTCTGATAATGGCAGCGGCCACCTGGTGCTTCCAAAGAGACTGCTGCAATTGGCATTAAAGGCACGTGCTCTGGGACTAAGAGAATCAAGAGAAAACAGTGGAAAATACCTGTGCATCAGGGATAAGCCAGGATAGATCAGGTCTATAGCTATGTACTAACCCTGCCCAGTTGAAGGCTATGTTCTGGTTTCTCAGGCTACTACCAGCAACCAGCATGAGTAGGACTGCACTCTGCAGTGGCCCCAGGCTCTCAGCCTCCTGGCTCACCTCTCCACACTGTACCTGGACAGCAGATGCCTGCAGATGTTTGGGGCCAGCACCATGGCTCACTTGGTTAATCCTCTGCCTGCGGCGCTGGCATCCCATATGGGCACCAGGTTCTAGTCCTGGTTGCTTTTCTTCCAGTCCAGCTCTCTACTGTGGCCCAGGAAGGCAGTAGAGGATGGCTCAAGTGCTTGGGCTCCTGCCCCCGCATGGGAGACTGGGAGGAAGCACCTGGCTCCTCCCTGCACCCTCATGGGAGACTGGGAGGAAGCACCTGGCTCCTGGCTTCAGACGGGCATAGCTCCGGCCGTAGTGGCCATTTGTGGGGGTGAACCAACAGAAGGAAGACTTTTCTCTCTGTCTCTCTCTCTCTCACTATGTAACTCTGTCAAATAAAAAAATAAATAAATAAAATTGTAAAAAAAAGATAATGAGGTTTAGCAATGTAGCAATGTGGAGGAGCACTTCTCAGGCTGCCCAGATTTCACCCAAAAGAGTTGCTTTCAACAACCGTCTACTGACATCTAGACTGAGGCACTAAATTCCAATACTAAGAGGAACCTGAAAGCTCATTCATTCTGAAAGCTCTTTTTGAGCACCTGCTGTGTGCAAATCCCTGTTCAAGGCCAAAAGACAAGCAAAACCAAATTCTTAAGGAGGGAGGCAAAGTGAGGTGAAGGAGGTAAGGGAAGGCAGACATTTTTGCTTAGTAAGGTTTAGATGAGGTAAACATTTTTGGAAAAGAAACTGCCAAGTGCATTAGGATATTTTTAAAGTTTTAAATTTTGTATTGAAGGACTTCAATCTTAGGAATGTATCCCACAGAAACAAATCAACTGAGGACAGATATATAAAGAGAAAAGCTCATTGTAGCATCGTTTAAAATACTAGGAAATAGTATTTATTATTTGAAAAGCAGAGTTACAGGCCGGCACCGCGGCTCACTAGGCTAATCCTCCGCCTAGCGGCGCCGGCACACCGGGTTCTAGTCCCGGTCGGGGCGCCGGATTCTGTCCCGGTTGCCCCTCTTCCAGGCCAGCCCTCTGCTGTGGCCAGGGAGTGCAGTGGAGGATGGCCCAGGTGCTTGGGCCCTGCACCCCATGGGAGACCAGGAAAAGCACCTGGCTCCTGGCTCCTGCCATCGGATCAGCGCGGTGCGCCGGCCGCAGCGCGCCGGCCGTGGCGGCCATTGGCGGGTGAACCAACGGCAAAAGGAAGACCTTTCTCCCTGTCTCTCTCTCTCACTGTCCACTCTGCCTGTCCAAAAAAAAAAAAAAAAAAAAAAAAAAAGCAGAGTTACAGAGAGGCAGAGGCAGAGAGAAAGGTGATGGGGAGGGGTCATCCATCCCCTGGTTCACTCCCAAAATGGCTGCAATGGCCAGAGCTGGGCCAATCCAAAGCCAGAAGTCTGGAGCTCCTTCTGGGTCTCCCATGCAGATGCAGGGGCCCAAGGACTTGGGCCATTTTATACTGCTTTTCCAGGCCACAGCAGAGAGCTGGATTGGAAGTGGAGCAGCCGGAACTTGAACCAGCGCCCATTTGGGATGCTGACACTGCAGGCAGCAGCTGTACCCGCTATGTCACAGTGGTGGCTCTGCTGGTAGTTTTTTAAAAAATAGATTTCTAGGTATTTTCTCAGTGTGTTTTTTTTATCATCAGCAAACAATTTTTTTTTAAAGTTTATTTATATGTTTGGGACCAGTTATGTGGCGCAGGGGTTAACGCCCTGGCCTGAAGCTCCAGCATCCCATATGGGCGCCGATTCGAGACCTGGCTGCTCCACTTCCTATCCAGCTCTCTGCTATGGCCTGGGAAAGCAGTAGAAGATGGCAGCCCCTGCACCCACGTGGGAGACCCAGAAGAAGTTCCTGGCTCCTGGCTTCGGATTGGTGCAGCTCCGGCCATTGCGGCCAATTGGGGAGTGAACCATCGGATGGAAGACTGACCTCTCTCTCTCTCTCTCTCTGCCTCTCTTCTCTCCATGTAACTCTTTCAAATAAATAAATCTTAAAAAAGTTTTTTTTTTTGATAATCAAAGTTACACAGAGAGAAAGAGGGGCAGAGAGAGAGAGAGAGAGAGAGATAGGTCTTCCATCCACTGGTTCACTCCCCAATTGGCCACAATGTTTAGAGTTGTGCTGAACCAAAGCCAGGAGCTGGGAGCTTCTTCTGGGTCTCCCAGGCAGGTGCAGAGGCCCAAGCACTGGACCATCTTCTACTGTTTTCCCAGGCCATAGCAGAAAGCTGGATTGGAAGTGGAGCAGCTGGCACTCGAACTGTTGCCCATATGGGATGCCGGCACTGCAGGCGGCGGCTTTACCCTCCATGTCACAGTGCTGGCCTCCAAATAAAATTGTATGTACTGAAATAAAAAATTTATTTTGAAGAAAAATTCATGCATTGTTTTTTTTTTCAAAGGTTTTCTGGAGGCCAGCACTGTGGCATAGTGAGTTAAACTTTCTTGGGTAATTTTCTTATATTTTATCTATGAATATATCTTATTTTAAAATTATTGCTTTTGTGCTTTGTTAATTATTTTATTATATGTTCATTTGTACTTTTGTAATACAATATCTTAAATCTTATCCATTTTTCTTAGTCTGTATTTACTTGATGATCTGAATCCTCTTTTTTTTTTGACATGCAGAGTGAACAGTGAGAGAGAGAGACAGAGAGAAAGGTCTTCCTTTTCCGTTGGTTCACCCCCAATGGCTGCTACGGCCAGTGCGCTGCGGCCAGCGCGCTGCGGCTGGTGCACTGCGCTAATCCGAAGCCAGGAACCAGGTGCTTCTCCTGGTCTCCCATGCGGGTGCAGGGCCCAAGCACTTGGGCCATCTTCCACTGCACTCCCTGGCCACAGCAGAGAGCTGGCCTGGAAGAGGGGCAACCGGGACAGAATCCGGTGCCCTGACCGGGACTAGAACCGCGGCGGCCATTGGAGGGTGAACCAACGGCAAAGGAAGACCTTTCTCTCTGTCTCTCTCTCTCACTGTTCACTCTGCCTGTCAAAAAAAAAAGAGGATTCAGATTTATTTATTTGAAAGAGTTACATGGAGAGAAGAGAGGCAGAGAGAGAGAAAGAGAGAGGTCAGTCTTCCATCCGATGGTTCACTCCCCAATTGGCCGCAATGGCCGGAGCTGCACCAATCCGAAGCCAGGAGCCAGGAACTTCTTCTGGGTCTCCCACGTGGGTGCAGGGGCTGCCATCTTCTACTGCTTTCCCAGGCCATAGCAGAGAGCTGGATAGGAAGTGGAGCAGCCAGGTCTCGAATCGGCGCCCATATGGGATGCTGGAGCTTCAGGCCAGGGCGTTAACCCCTGCGCCACATAACTGGTCCCAAACATATAAATAAACTTTAAAAAAAATTGTTTGCTGATGATAAAAAAAACACACTGAGAAAATACCTAGAAATCTATTTTTTAAAAAACTACCAGCAGAGCCACCACTGTGACATAGCGGGTACAGCTGCTGCCTGCAGTGCCAGCATCCCAAATGGGCGCTGGTTCAAGTTCCGGCTGCTCCACTTCCAATCCAGCTCTCTGCTGTGGCCTGGAAAAGCAGTATAAAATGGCCCAAGTCCTTGGGCCCCTGCATCTGCATGGGAGACCCAGAAGGAGCTCCAGACTTCTGGCTTTGGATTGGCCCAGCTCTGGCCATTGCAGCCATTGCAGCCATTTTGGGAGTGAACCAGGGGATGGATGACCTCCCCATCACCTTTCTCTCTGCCTCTGCCTCTCTGTAACTCTGCTTTTTTTTTTTTTTTTTTTTTTTTTTTTGGACAGGCAGAGTGGACAGTGAGAGAGAGAGACAGGGAGAAAGGTCTTCCTTTTGCCGTTGGTTCACCCGCCAATGGCCGCCACGGCCGGCGCGCTGCGGCCGGCGCACCGCGCTGATCCGATGGCAGGAGCCAGGAGCCAGGTGCTTTTCCTGGTCTCCCATGGGGTGCAGGGCTCAAGCACCTGGGCCATCCTCCACTGCACTCCCTGGCCACAGCAGAGAGCTGGCCTGGAAGAGGGGCAACCGGGACAGAATCCGGCACCCCGACCGGGACTAGAACCCGGTGTGCCGGCGCCGCTAGGCGGAGGATTAGCCTAGTGAGCCGCGGTGCCGGCCTGTAACTCTGCTTTTCAAATAATAAATAAATAAATCTTTAAAAAACTACTAGTATAAATAGATGAAATTGGAAAGTATTCAGGACACATGATCAATATAAATAAGTTCTGTTTATAATACTAACAACAAAAAAATTGGGAAATAAAAATTTTAAATTTACTACTTATATCCAAAAACATAAAATGTTTAGGATTTTATTTAATTAAACATTTGCAAAACTATACTCAAAATTACAAGACATGGCCGAGATTTTTTTTAAAAAGACCTGAATAAATGGAGATGTACCATGTTCGTGGATTGAAAGACTCTATCATTAGACTTTATTTTGAAATAATTTTATTTTTGCAAAAAAATGGTAGTACAGAGAATTCTCATATGTCCTCTACTAGCTACCCAATATTAATTTCTTATATAACTATAGTGTATTTATCAAAATTAAATGAGTTATCATTGAATGAATACCAGTAACTAAATTATAGATGCCACTTGGGTTTCACCACTTCTCCTATCAGTACCTTCTCCTGTTCCAGAAGCTAATTAAGGATACCACATAACATTTAGTTGTCATCTCTCCTGTGTTTCCTCCAAGTTTTCTCAGCATTTCCTTATTTTCCATGACCTTTTGAAGAATATACTCTAGGTATTTTTCAGAATATTGTTTGATTTGGGTCTCTTGATTAGACTGGATTGTGGGTTTGAAAAATGTCACTAAGATGATGTGCATTTTCATCATATCATATCAAAGATACATGATATAATCTTCATTTGTTACTGGTGATGTGAACCTAGATCATGTAGTTAAGGTACCAACAAGAGCAAGTGGATTTCCATGGAAGTCGATGTCCTTAGCCTTTATTTCACATGATACACAAAAGATTAACTCGAAGTGGATCATAAACATGCATGTAAGAAACTAAAATTGTAAAACTTCTAGGTGAATACATACGTAGGATAAACTCTTCCCACAGGTGAATACCAAACATTTTTTAGTTTGGACACACACACACACACACACACACACACAGAGTGAACCTTAGAAGAAGAAAAACCTGATAAATTAGATATCACCAAAAGTAAAAGCTTCTACTCTCCAAAAGTCACCATCAAGAAAGGGCAAAGGCAAGCCAAAGATCTAGAAGCTCTCAGATATTCTTACTATTTGTTGAACGCTTTACTTAAAATAATCTTATGTGTATAAAGTTATTTGAAAATAGGTCTTAATAAAAAAAAATAAGAATGGGAATAGGAGAGAGAGGAGGAAGAAGGGTGGGAGTGTGGGTGGGAAGAATAACTATGTTCCTAAAGTTGTATTTCTGAGATGCTTGAAGTTTGTATACCTTAAATAAAAGGTTTCTGGATAAAAAAAAATAATACAAATTGGGTAAAACAAAAAATAAAATCATTACATAAATTTAAAAATTAAAAAATAGTGGTATATTTTAAAAAAACTAAATGTAGAGTAAACACAGTGCATACTGTACCAGCAAAAGTGGACACTAAACCACAGTCTTAACAAAAAGGAATTGCTTTCTTAAAAAAAATAAAGTTAAACAGGGGCTTTTTATAATTCATCAATTCACACTAGATATTTACTCAAGAGAAACAAAAACATACATCACACAAAGACTTGTTCAAGAATGTTTATAAAAGTTTTATTCATAATTATCCCAATCTAGAAACAGCCCAAATTCATCAAAACTACATAGATACAAAATGCTGAGATATGTCTACACAATGGAATCCTACTCAAGAACTAAAAGGAACAAACTCAGAAACATTTTACTGAGTGAAAGAAGCCAGACAAAAAGAGCCCATACCATATGATTCCACTGATGTAAAAGTCTAAAAATAGCAAATCTAATCTATAGTGACAGAAAGCAGAGCAGTGGCCACCTGGGGCCTGGGTTACAGAGAGAAGTTGACTACAAGAGGCACTAAAAATATTTTATGGTGATGGAAATCCAATATATCTTGATCATGAGGGAGGTTACATGGGTTTACATTCTTGTCAAAACTCATCACATTTGCTTACATGATTGAAAATACAGTTGAGGAAAAAAATAAAATTGTGTACCATAATATACATTTCATACAAATTTACACATTTTCAGAAATATATCTCACCTAATATTTTTGGAAACAGCCATGTAAGCCAAGGCCTTGCACATCTTTTGCATTTTTTGGAAGACCATGGCCCTCTCATCAGTTAGAGTGGATGGCACATCCCTGGCACATCTCCTGCGTCGTGATTGAGTTTGATGACCCATTTGCTCTCAGAACAGTCAACTCTGCCAGCTGTAACTCCTGGACTGATTGGGAATAACTTCCTCTTAGAATGTGATCCTGCAGTTGAGAAATATAATTCAAGGAGCCATAAAATTGAAACAGTTTCCCCTTTTCTTGACTATAATTTTTATCATTTAAGTTGTACTTATGCTGGATGAAACTAGGAACTTTTTTAAAAATATTTTTGGAAGAGTGAATCTTTTTTTTTTTTTTGAGTTTAAATCAGCATTTTTTTTAACTTTTATTTAATGAATATAAATTTCCAAAGTACGATTTATGGATTACAATGGCTTCCCCCCCATACCGTCCCTCCCACCCACAACCCTCCCCTTTCCCACTCCCTCTCCCCTTCCATTCACATCAAGATTCATTTTCGATTATCTTAATATACAGATCAGCTTAGTATACATTAAGTAAGGATTTCAACAGTTTGCTCCCACACAGAAACATAAAGTGAAAAATAATAGATGATTTTTTTTAAATGATGATGAAATCAGATCAGACCTATTGTCATGTTTAATCCCAGTGAGAGTCAAGTTGGGAGTTGATAATTTCTTTTTTTTTTTTTTTTTTTTTTTTTTTTTACAGAGGATCAGTTTAGTATACATTAAGTAAAGATTTCAACAGTTTGCACCCCCATAGAAACACAAAGTGAAATATATTGTTTGAGTACTCGTTATAGCATTAAATCTCAATGCACAGCACATTAAGGACAGAGATCCTACATGCGGAGTAAGTGCACAGTGACTCCTGTTGTTGACTTTACCAATTGACACTCCTGTCTATGGCATCAGTAATCTCCCTATGCTCCAGTCATGAGTTTCCAAGGCTATGGAAGCCCTCTGAGTTCTCCGATTCTTATCTTGTTTAGACAAGGTCATAGTCAAAGTGGAGGTTCTCTCCTCCCTTCAGAGAAAGGTACCTCCTTCTTTGAAGACCTGTTCTTTCCACTGGGATCTCACTCACAGAGATCTTTTGCCAGAGTGTCTTGGCTTTCCATGCCTGAAATACTCTCATGGGCTTTTCAGCCAGATCCGAATGCCTTTAGGGCTGATTCTGAGGCCAGAGTGCTATTTAGGACATCTGCCATTCTATGAGTCTGCTGAGTATCTCACTTCCCATGTTGGATCACGGAAGAGTGAATCTTTTTTTTTTTTTTTTTTTTTTTTTTTTTTTTTTTTTTGACAGGCAGAGTGGACAGTGAGAGAGAGAGAGACAGAGAGAAAGGTCTTCCTTTGCCGTTGGTTCACCCTCCAATGGCCGCCGCGGCCGGCGCGCTGCGGCCGGCGCACCGCGCTGATCCGATGGCAGGAGCCAGGAGCCAGGTGCTTTTCCTGGTCTCCCATGGGGTGCAGGGCCCAAGCACCTGGGCCATCCTCCACTGCACTCCCTGGCCACAGCAGAGGGCTGGCCTGGAAGAGGGGCAACCGGGACAGAATCCGGCACCCCTACCGGGACTAGAACCCGGTGTGCCGGCGCCGCTAGGCGGAGGATTAGCCTAGTGAGCCGCGGCGCCGGCTGGAAGAGTGAATCTTAAAGGCCAAAGTGATACTACATAAAGTAAAAGAAAACATCTTTGAATCTATGCAGCAACTGTATGTAACCACACAGTACAGTTCTCTATACTATTAAAATGAATAAGATCTCTATGAATTGATACAAAAAGTATTTCCTGGATACATTGCTTTATGAAAAAAGGTGCCAAGATGATATTAGCTGTGTTAATATTCACATGAGAAAGGAGAAAAAACTATATGTAAATGTATCAAGTGTTATAGAAAGAGTTACAAGGAAAATAAAGCACAAGCTAATGGAAATAGCTAACAGAGTCAATGGGTTGGAAGTTGTGGTAACACAAGTGAGACCCCTGAATGTACTTTTAATATATAGTGCAGGGTGGGAATTTGACTTGGCAGTTAAGATGCCACTTGGGATGCCAGCATCCTATGTTGGAATGCCTGGGTTTGGGTCCTCACTCTGCTCCCAACTCCAGATTCTTGCTAATGCATACCTTGCAAAGCACCAGGTGATGGTTCAAGTAGTTAGGTCCCTGTCACTCATGTGGAAGCAGATGGAGCTCTCTGCCTGTCTGTCTCTCAGTCTCTGTCTTTCTCTGCCTCTCAAATTAAAAAAAAAAAAGTCATGTAGTCTATTTGCTTCAACTCTTAAACTATATACATATTTACAGGTTCAATAACACTAACTATAAAAAGCTGTCAAAAGCAATTTCTACAATTAAACAAATGGACATAATTGTACATCAAACTGATAACAAAAGCACATAGAAAAAAATCAAGTAATTTGGAACATCATACCATGACCGTAAACTTTAGTGTAAGATGCACACACACACACACAGAGAGAGACATGCGCACACACGTATGCACATGTGTGCATGTCCAATTTATGACTATCAAAAACACCAGGAACAAATGGAAACTCAGTAAGAACAAGGATAACTGAAACCCAAATCTTGGTTTATCATGACCACTTTCTATGAAAAGGAATTATGCATCAGTGGAAAAATGGCTGAAAACAGACTAAGGCAGGAAAAGTTCAAGGGAAGTCCAGAAATCTGATGTCATAAATCATGCAATATCTCAAAAATGGAGGAGACACATGAAAGACGTTCAGGATCCACCGTGAAGAGGCTCTCATTGGCCTGAATGGGAACAGCCTGGACACCGAAAGAATTATAATACTTTTGATAAAGAAAGATTTTGTAGATTTACATTGTTACTAAACATAGGCAGCTGAAATGCCAACCCCCCTCCCAAATGCAATGCCATAAATGGGATAATTGATTCTGTCAAGGCTAATCAGTGGATTACCCCAAAGCTGAGTTATAATGGAGAAAACAAGTGAATACCAGCATAGCAAAGTATCAAAATTAGCATAAACAATAATGGGACAAACTAGATTCTATGTCTCTGTAAAAGAGATGACTTCCCAACAACTCTTAATTGGTACACCTGTCCAGGGTTTGGCCTGTGTCTAGTCATAAGAGTTTGAAGATGCTCTGCAAGACAAATGGCCTGGAATTTTCAAATATATCAGTTTCACAAAAGTTATAAGATTTTAAAGATACACAACCACTAAATCTAACATATGATTCTAGATTGAATCAAAAATAGAATCATGTTAAGAACACTACTGAGAAGAATGAAGGCTTGGTTTTGAATTGTATTAAATAATATTATTGCACCAATATAATCCTTAGTTTGACAATGATAATTTTTTTAGATTTGTTTATTTATTTGAAAATCAGAGTAACACAGAGAGAGGAAGAGACAGAGAGATCGTCCATCAGCCGGTTCACTCCCCAAATGGCTAAAATGGCCAGGGCTGGGCCACGAAAAAATTAGGAGTCAGGAGAGCCTTCTGGGTCTCCCACATGGGTGCAGGGGCCCAAACACTTGGGCCATTTTCCACTGCTTTTCCAGGCACATTAGCAGGAAGCTGAATCGGAAGTGGAGCAGCTGGGCCTCAAACAGCACCCATATGGGATGCCTGCATTGCAGGCAGAGACATACCTGCTAAGCCACAATGCCGGTCTATGATAATGTTATCTTATAAGAAAATACTGAAACTTTTAGAGGTGAAGAATCAGAATTTGGGGAGAAATTCCTTGGTGTAGGTATGACTATTGGATTAGTAAATCAGAAGGAAGAAGCTACCCAAGAAATTGATTAAGTATGTATGAATGATACACCACAGAGCAGCTAAATCTCTGGACAGATACCACTGAAATAAAGAAAGTTTCTGCTCTTGATAAACCAGCCGTAAATGAGGTGACATGCCAAATGATTATATGTAAAAACATAGGAGGAAACACAAGCATTTACTACGTATTTCCTGCATCCATTACTGTGCTAAATTCTTTAAGTTATAAAGCATGGGTTGTGACCATGAAGAGTTTAAAGTCCAGTTGGCAAAACATAACTTGTACACTTGAAACAATTTAAAAGCTATGAAACACAGCATGTTCTGAAATGCCAAATTCTGTGGTTTGAACTAAAAATGTAATAAGAATTCTTGGAAGAAAGAGATCAATGTCAGATGAAGTTGCTGGAAATTGGGGCTTGTGACACATTAAAACAAGTACAGAATTTGATCTTAGCATAAGAGTGACCCACATGTATGCTGAGGAAATTCACTAAGGAGAGTGTGTGATTAAGGCCAGGATTGATTACTCGGAAGCGCTTTCATGGAAGGAGAATTTTGAGCAACATTTGAGGGAGAGATGAATATTGTAAGAATAAATAAATAAATGTTAGAGAGGAAGCAACCTCAGAGGTCATCTTTCCACTTCCATATTTGTATGAGTTTATAAAAAAGAAAGAGGGGATGGCACTGTGGTGGGGCAGATTAAAGCCCCAGTCTGCAGCACCAGCATCCCATCTGGGTGCCAGTTCGAGTTCCAGCAGCTCCGCTTCCAATCCAGCTTTCTGCTATGGCCTGGGAAAGCAGTGGAAGATGGCCCAAGTCCTTGGGCCCCTGCAGCTGTGTGGGAGACCCGGAAGAAGTTCCTGGCTCCTGGCTTCAGATCAGTGCAGCTCCAGACATTGTGATCATCTGGAGAGTGAACCAGTGGATAGAAGACCTCTCTCTCTCCCTATCTCTCTCTCTCTGGCTCTACCTCTCTCTGTAATGCTTTCAAATAAAATAAAATAAATATTTAAAAAAGAAAGAAAGAAAAACCTCAGTCCAAGGAAAGACTATAGTATACACAAGAGAGAGGGGAGATTTCATCAAAGTCAGGAAACTGGATTGGAACAAAGACCTATTTTGTTCTACTTTAGCAAACCATTAAGGATTTCTAAACCTTTGGATTGTGGCAGATGGGCTCTCTTCCATCAGGACATGGTACCTGATTCTCTTTCTTTGAATCTGGGCTCCCTTAGTGACTTTCTTGACCAATTGGATGCAATGGGAATTATATGGTAAGACTTCTGAAGCTGGTCATTGAAACAGTCTTCCTTAGAATCCTTAACTCCTATGTAAAATTTCTTACTTCCCAGAGGCATCTATACTGTGAGAAACTCGAGCCCCGTTGAGAAGTCTGGGAGGATAAGAAATATTGCAGGCAGAGAGGAGGGAAGTATCAAGGAACACCAAGGCACTAGACATGTGAGTGAAGCGGCCATCTTGGAAGCTCCAGCTGCCCCAACGGATGCCGTGTGGTTTGATGATCAACCACCAGTCCAGATCCAACCTCAATTCCTACCTGAGATGTGTGAGCTAAAAAGAAATTATTTTAAAGCTTTGGGGTAATCGGCCACCTAGAAATAGGCAACCAAAAAGTGAGTTTCTGGTATCCCTATACAAGTCATACTTATTTGCCTTTATAAAATTCCACAAGTGGAAAAAAAACTTTACAAATGCTTTGTTAAAGGAGTAGGCAAATAGAAGACAACAAATTGGTTTGAATATAAGGGTTGTTTGTGCCAGAAGTAATTGGAAGTGTCTGTGGGAAATGAAGAGGCACCAAAGATTAAGATTCTCATGTTACTTTCTGAGAATATGAAACCATATTTCTGACTATCGAAAATACCCATATATCCCTTACCTCCATGTAATTTGCATTCCACTTTCAGCCTAATTTCCCTTTTCTAGAAGATCTGAGTGATATATTGATTGTCCTCTCCTTGAAAGATGGTTGTCATAGTGTAACATGCTGTCACTGATACTCTTCATGATAATTTCTAGCTCTACCTTCCATGCACATGGTGAGACGATACTCCTGTCCCTTTGTGGCTGAGTAGGGTCACATGATTTGTTATAACTAATGACTTGTTATCAGAGCTAACATGCCACTTCTAAGTCAGAATGTTTAATAACCAGATTTAAACTTCTCAAAGCTCTCTTTCCCATTGGTCCCGTACCCAACAATTGAGATAGTACTGGCTCCTTCATTCTGGATGCCTAGAGAAATTTGGTGATCAATGGCCTCTGCTAATCTGCAACAGACGTGGAGCATGAATGAGAAACAAACATTTGTTCATCTCAGTCATAGAGATTAATGGGATTTTCCATTACTGCAACATAATATAGGCTCTTCTGACAGAAGCACCAAGGAAGATTGGAAATGCTCAGGGAAGCAACAAAGTGATGCAAAAATGTAAGGCATTGTTATAACAAAAGGTAGGCTTCAGCAAGTCTCCGAGAAGGGAAGCAATCCAAGGGACTCATGCACTTTTGCAAATTTTAATATCTCCATCATATATAACACATCATCCAGCTTCTCTGAGTCAAATTTCTCTGAGTAGATGATGTTAATAGAAAGAGTATCCACTCTTTGTTGAATGCCCACTACTTGACTAGAAATCTTTGTCTATATGACTTCTAATAATCACAGAATATCTATAAACTAGATTTAATCATTCCTGTTTCTGCAGTATAGACACTGAGTCTAAAGAGGGTCATACTATGTTCTTTCTATTTTCTTCCAAAATTTGAATCTCTACTTAAGAAAGGAAGTCCAGTTCTGTGGTGGAAAAAAAAACTGAGTATCTTCTCTATTAAACTCATAGAATGAGGCAAATGTTCTGAACATATTATATGCTTGCTTTCACTGGAGTTTTAAAGGGAAGTTAAAACCAGCCGAGACAGTTCTGTGTCCAAGTCATCTGGTGCCCATGTGTGGAGATGTGCGTGCTTTTCTGTGTCTTCCCATGATGGCACAGATATTAATTGCTTAATATGGAAGAGGAAGAAGCTGGGAATAATAATCTTCAGTTCCAAAGTCGGCTTCATTTCACCTTCACGGACCTCAGCGTGGTGCTACCCACAGGCCTCTTGGGGCTTAAAAGCACCAATCAGAGCTTTAGCCTCACCCAGGGCATATGAGGGATGGCATCAAGGCCACACCAGCAACCTGATGAAGTACATATGGTAAACTCGAAGGATGAAGATGTTCAAAATATCCCTGGCCCCACCCCAAGTTTTGGGTGGCCCCAAATGCCAAACCCAGCCTGGAACTAGCATTTGCGTGCAGAGGTCTTAAATTAGAGTACATCAAATTCATTTCAGAGTGTTTCAGGATGGTGGAGGACATTAAGACATTTGGAAGAGTTGAGGAAAGAGAACCAGAGAGGCTCGTATTGATGTGGTTCCTGATGGAATGGCGTGGATCTCAACAAAACTTTGCTAACTTGGATTCTCAACCCTTTCCCTGAGATCCCAGTGTAAGTATTCTCTCCTCGATAAGTAACTCTCTGCCCCTGCTCCATCAGTCAAACTCACCTTAAGCTTCAAATATCTCCCTCCACTCCCAACCATTTTCTTATGCTTCTGAAACTCTACTTTCTACTCTAAGCCTCAAGGAAATGAAGTCTCCAGTTTCATATACTCGTCTGAGTTCACAATTCCTGTATTTCTAATTCAAGTCTTCTTTTCCCAAAGTCATTCCTGTGATGTATGTAACTTAATTACCTTGGCTTCCTGATTCCATTTACTCATTCTATTAACGTTAGATTACTGGCCACCTAGTGTGCAAGGCACTGGACTTGGTATTGGACATGGTGAAACATGGAGGTGTCCACCTCTGGTTTTCTGTGACTTACTTTCTAGCAATGCTGTGTTGTCTCACCTTTTCCAAACCTTTCCAAACACTGCATCTCCAAACAAGTCTCCTTCATTTGCTTCTCTCTAGTTAGGTGGCTCACATTTTGGAGGGAAATCTGAAAATTCTATCAAATTCTGCTTAGCTGGATATCTACCCTTAAAAAAAGAAAGGACTATATTCATTGAGTTATTATGTGCATGGTATAAAATATAATCATTTGAATAAGTTCATAAACAATGCACAGGACTGACAGAATAGATTTCCAGCAATGAACTCATGATTGTAATCAGTCAGAAATTATAATATACAGAGTCAGGCATTAGTTAAAGGGATGAGGATACACAGTTGAGAAGATAAGGTACTTACCCTATTAATTCTTGTAATAAAGTGTATATTGTATTGGTTATGGCTTCAAATTTTCCCTTTCCTTGTATCCATGCTCTTTGGTAATGGCCTCCCACAATAATTTTGGGTTTGGCCTTGCATTCTGTTTTGGCTACCAGATGGGGGGAGAAAATCTAGACAGTATGTCAGTTCTGAGTCTGTCAAGACCTTCCACACTTCCCTTTTCCCTCTCTAATTCTGTCACTGTCATTTGAATAAGCTCAGGCTAGCCTGATGGATGATGAGAGAGATTTGATTGTGCCCCAGCTGACAGCCCTAGAAGATACTAGATGAATGAACTCAGCCAAGGCCAGGAGCAATAAGAAATGCATCATGCTGGGCCAGTGCTGTGGCGCAGTAGGTAGGTTAATCCTCCACCTGTGGTGCCAGCGTCCCATTTGGGGCCAGTTCTAGTCCCGGCTGCTCCTCTTCCCATCCAGCTCGCTTTTATGGCCTGGGAAAGCAGTAGAAGATGATCCAAGTCCTTGGGCCCCTGCACCCACATGGGAGACCGGGTGAAAGTTCCTGGCTCCTGGCTTCGGATCAGCACAGTTCTGGCCGTTGTGGCCATTTGGGGAGTGAACAAATGGAGGGAAGACCTGTCTCTCTGTCTCTTCCTCTCTCTGTCTGTAACTCTACCTCTCAAAATAAATAACAAATCTTTAAAACAAAAAGAAATGCATCTTGCTAATTGTATGCTACTATAAGCCATTGAGTACTGGAGTGATTGTTACATAGCAGTAGCTAACTGGTGCAAGGTGGAAACAAATGTCAATGTGTAGGTAAATTAATAAATAATGTATATTCCAGAAGACAAACACAAGGAGAAAACAGAGAAATGGCGTTAATAAAATTGAGTTATGGAGAATGATTGGTAGGGGCTGTAATGAGATAATTTGGTTAGGGCAACCAGGAAAAATCTTACTAAGGAAATGAAATTTGTATTGAGATTTAACTGATGAGAAAGTGACAATCATGTCTCTGTTTACAAGAACTTTATTTCAAACAGAAGGAAGAGTGAGAGAGATGGACATCAAGTTGAGATGTTGAAAAGTATATGAAGCTCCAGGGAGAGACCCAGACTTTAGGCATAAGCAAGTTGGAGTCATGGGACAAGTTGAAGCTACTTGAAGACAGACTTCTGAGTAAGGAGGGAAGTGTGATGGCGAAGCTCTGAGGCTTCCAGCATTTGAAGTCTTGGGGAGGGGGCAAGGGGTAGAAGAACACGCAATAGGACTGAGAATGAGGAACTTGTGAAACAAAAAGAAAACAGATTGTCGCAGAAGCCCAGAGAAAACAATACCCCAGGAAGGAAGCAGTGTCTATTCGTGTCAAATATCACTGAGCAGTCAAGCCATGCGAGGGTGGAGAGTTGACTTTCATCTTTGCAAGATATAGATGACAAAAAAGATGCAGGTGACCTTAACAAGTGGCATCAATGAGGGCAGAGGGGATTGGGGGGAATGACAGAGACAAAAACAAAAAGCCCATCCTAAATTACTTAATGAAAGAGAGGTGAAGAAGTAGAACAGAGTTGGTGTAAGGAGAAGGCTTTTTTTTCTTTAAAAATATACATATTATTAAAGAATGTTTATTTGCTGGTGAGAATAAAGCAACAGAGAGAAACATTGATAACATAAGAGAGGTATGGAATAATTGCCAAAAACAAATCCTGGGAAGATAGTTTGGGTGGTGGTACTGTCCTTAGAAACAGAAGGCTGTTTCTTTCACTGTAGTAGGGAGGAAGGGAGGATATGGGAGTACAATGTAAGTTGATGGATAGGATTTGAGTGGACAAGGTAATTCTTGCCTGATTGCATTTTTCTCTATCCAGGATGAGGCAGAATCATGAATTGAGAAGTGATTGAGGATATTAAGTGAAAATATATTGGAAAATTAAAAATTAATTTACTAGGTAAGCATGGTCAAGTTCCTGTGAATGGTTGAGACCCATCTTAGATTTGCTATCATAAATGAAAAAGTGATTTCAGATAACAAGGGTTTTAATTCTGTGCAGGAATATTTAGTGACTCAGAGACACTGCAGAAAAACAGGGTAGGTGGTTTAAAGCAGAGCTGGGGCTTTGCTATGAGAAAAGGGTGATTGTCGGGAGTCCTTGTAATGGTGGATTATGGAACCAAAGTCGCACCAGAAGAAACTGGGGCATATGAGAGTTGCTAGATAGTGGAAGGGCTGTAAGTTTCAGGGATGAAAGTCTTCATAAGATCAGAAAAGTGTTGGAGTTAGAGTATCAGGTTAATTGTGCTGGAAAGATAAAAAGGGAGTGTTATGATGTATGTTTGAAACTGAGATTTTAAAGGCAATGCAGTTATTGATAATGACTGTGGCATAGTCATTCTCAGAGCTGCTGAATTAATGTGGAAGAAGGTCGTTGGAATGAAGGAAGAAGTCAAGAATGCTAAGTGGCATAAAGCATATGACTACTGTTAAGTCAGACCCAGCAGAGAATCTGGGATTTTACCCGACGTGCAAGCTCATAGAGTAACTGGGCAGTCTCTTAAACATATACTGACAGAAAACACAAGGTCTCTGGGTCACAGACAAAGACTGTTCACTCATGGCAAAAAACCATCAGTCAGAACAATGCTTTCCTTCGGTTCCCCAAACCTCGCAGCCAATGTCTAATGACACCTCCTCATTATGCAGGTGCACTGGGGGAGAGGACCCTTAAATCAGGAAACTCTGCTCTTATATAGGGCTGAGGGGTCCTGCCTATTCTATCCCGCTCAGAGAAAGAAATCTTATCTTTACTCTGGAATGTAAGCAAACCTTCTGCATGGAGAGAAGGATAAGGAGAGCTCTTAATCTTTTCTACCCTAGAATGGCTCTGGGGAAGGAAATGTCTTCAAACTTTAATCCCCTGGAATGTCTCATTCTATATACATCCTCAATTCCTCTGTAAATAGCTTCAATCAGATCCCCCAGACCATGCAGATATTTTTGGAGATGCTCACGTGAGATACTCATAGAGAATTACATCCCAACACTTACATGGATTCGGAAGATATCAAAATGATGGCAGAAGAAGTGGTAAAGAAGAACATAATGAGCCCAAAGCTAAATTCTCCTTGGATAACTGTGAATGAGATCTCAGGTATAGAAATCTGTATCTACTTGTCTGTATATACCTATCTATCACTTGACCTTAGCCAAAAGGCTGAGAAGCAATATATACCTATCTATCTAGATAGATATAGACAGATGAATAGATAAATAGGTATAGAAATACAGAGAAAGATAGATAAATAGAGAGATATCATACAAAGCCAGATGAGGCCTACAGTGTGTATCAGCATCAGGAGTACTGGAGGGTATAGTTAAATTTAGAAAATAGGTTTATGGGGTTACAAAACATAAGGATACTTAGACTCTCGTGTATATGATGTTGTGTGATCCAGGACACACAGATCTCTGAAACTGGCCGAAGATGTGAACACACTGAGAATGTTCCTGCACAGCTGGACATTGAAAGCATGGGGAAGTGAAAATTCGGGGCGTGGGGCGCACTACAGCTGGAGATGTCAAGGCAGCAGGAAGCATACACAGATTCTAGGGCCAGGGACAGCCAGTAGCACCCTTGAAAGAACAGGCTGAGTGTGCAGGGCCCAGTGTCCTTAGGAGCCACAGAAAGGACTTCCTAGGTCCTTTTTGAGTGTGCTCCGTATCTACCACAGAGAGCTCCATGCTTTGGGCCACACACCTGCATGCCACTCTGAATAAAGCAGTCCAGTCAATAAATGGTCAATGGCATTAAAAAAAAATCAATTCAACCATTTGTTTAATTGTATTAACTGGTTAATGCAGTTTTGCTTACATAGAACTAAGTTAAAAGGAAATGACCTCAGTAGTTTTCAAATTAAATCGCGTCAGAGAAAGATCATTTCAAATTGGCAGCTTGCAATGGAAACTATTCCACATGGCGGTGTGTTATCCTCCTCAAATACCTTACTGTTTTGTTATTGAAGGTTTGCTTATAAGTATGATCACAATAGCCGCAGGGTCTGGATTTCCCAATCAAATCACCTTGGAGTATTCTTTCTCTGTCCAGACTTACAAGGTTGAATGGAGACCTGTGTTTTACACATTCAATAAATACTATTAAAAGGAATTCTGTGTTACTTGCTAAAAGTTTTTTAAGAGAAAGCTCTAGTGAATTAACTCAATATCATAAAACCATATTAAGTACTCTGTGTGGGTTTTAATTGTGCAGCCTCAGTACCATGTCTGTGAAAGCGAGAGTGAAGTATAATAGCATTAACAACCTGCACATTGGTGTGGAGGGGACTTGACAAATGGCGAGAAACGCCTACTTAGAATCCTATAGATTAATTAGCCCCTCTCTCAAGCCTTTCCCTCTCTTTAGCCTGCCCTTGATAGAAAACTGCTCAGTGCAACCCCCTGGCAGATTCCTAAAGGCCAGCCACTAAGGCTATTTGTAACACGCTTACCCAGGGCCCCACGCCAGAAAATCAGCTCAGCTTACTGGTCACGACTGGCTGATGATGCAAAATAGCAAGAACCGAGTTTTTCTGACCGATTTTGTGTGACTAGATCTTTGGCCATCTTTGAACCTCAGGCTTGGGCTTCCTGATTCTGTAATGGAAAGAACCAGAAGTCCCACCTGGGGGTGGGAGGCATGGGTGCAAAGAAAACAGGAGGGGCTAGAACTGGGATCCTGATGTGAGATCCTGGGGGAGGGCTTCAGGCAGAGGGCGGAGGAGAAGAAAGTAGTTGGTGGATTCATTCTATGCAGCTTCTGGCCTAAGTGCTAGGAACTGCCTAGTGCCCACCTTCAAGATGCTGAAAAGGAGGAATGGTGGGGATGAGGCCACAACAGTCAATCAGACAGTTTGCTCAGATGTCCAAGGGGGCACTTAGAAGAGCACAAACCCAGTCAGCAGGCTCAAAGGAGGAAGAAATGCTGTGCTCAGAGATGAGTACCGAGACCACAAGGGAGGAAGAGACACCAGGCATACAGCACAGCTTGAGGGAAAGTGTGGTGTCACGAAGCAGCTCAGTGCATTCGGGCAATGGGTTTTCACTGGAATGGCCTGTGATCCTTGTCACCTACCACCCTTAATCTCCTAAAATGAGGGCAATGCTTTTATAGCTTCAAAAGGGCTTAGCAGGGGACTCCCATACAAACCTCTTGCTAAAAACTTTGCCTTTGCAAGCTGCAGTTTTGGCTGGAGCAAGAAAGTGGCTGCAGAAGTGGTCAGAGGAGAGAGCAATGGTTTGTGAGCTCCCCTAAGGGGTGTCACTTGATCCTGGAAGTACTGACGCAGCATGAAAGGGTTTTAATTACAGAGTTACATGATCAGATACACAGTTCAAAAAGATTGTTCTGGCAGCCTCGGGAAGAATAGTAGAGGGCGTGGGGGTTGCCCAGAGACAAAGGAAAGAGGTCACTGGCAGTCAATAGAGCAGGATTTCAGGAAGCTGGTGGGAGGTAGAAAGAGAACCAGAGAGCAGAGCATGGACAGACACCTGCCCCTGGTTCCATGTAAATGGGGAGAGTACAAGTTGGCAGAGCTTTAATAACGGGGTGCAACAGAAAAGAAACCATTTAGGTGGCTATATGGTTTTCCGTTTGCTGCTATAACAAACTTACTAGCCTAAGAGAACCACAAATTTACTGTCTTGTGGTTCTGGAAGTCAAAAATCCAAAGTGGGTCTCCATAGCCTTGTTCTTTCTGGAGGCTCTCAGAGAAAACCCCTGTCCTTACCTACAGTTTCAGAGGCTACCCTCCCATTGTTGGCGCACCGCCTCCACCTCACTCCCACCACTGTCCCAATTGTCACATCTCTCTCTGGCACGGACCCTCCTGCTTCCCTTTTTTCCTTTTAAGACTCTTGTAATTGCATTGGATCCACCTGGACAATACAAATAATCTTCCTGTCTCAACATTCTTAGTTATATTCGCAAAGGCTCTTTTGCCAGGTGGAGTAATATAGTCACACATGTGGGGACTAGGACATGGGCATCTTTGAGGGGCCATTATTTTGCCTATCATAGTAGAATTTGGATGGAGGCATGGAGGGAAGGGGAGGGAATTTCAGCTTGGATTGTATTGAAGGTGATGTGCAAATGTCCAGCCGGTGATGGAATGTGGACCTAAGTTTCTGAATGGAGTTTATTCCTGGAGATGAGAATTCCTAATTGATAGGCATGAAGTGTGGTTGAAGCTCCTGGTATGTATGAGGTTACACGTGGATCTTGCAGGGTGGAGGTCAGAGTCCTGGTAGACACCAGTATTTGAAAAGACGAAAAGAAGTTGAACACCTGCAAGGGACACTGACAAGACAGAGGCAGTCAGGAAGACAACTCAACAATCTAGGAAAGGAGCAGGAGTCTTTCAAAAGGAAAGGAATGATACATCTGGGTGAAATACCAGGCAAGCCAAGTAAGACAAGAGTGCACATGCACCTGTGGGTTAATGGCACCTGAAAATCTGCGAGTGACTGAAAGAGAGAAATTCCAAAAAAGCTAGGACACTGGGGTTACAAATAAAAAAGCAATGGGGCCGGCACCGTGGTGTAGTGGGTAAAGCTGCCGCCTGCAGTGCCGGCATCCCATATGGGTGGAATCCCTGCTGCTCCACTTCCGATCCAGCTCTTTGCTTTGGCCTGGGAAAGCAGTAGAAGATGGCCCAAGTCCTTGGGCCTCCAAACCCACATAGGAGACCATCAAGAAGCACCTGGCTCCTGGCTTCGGATCTGCCCAGCTCCAGCCATTGCAGCCATTTGGGGAGTGAACCAACAAATGGGAAGACTTTCTCTCTCTCTTTGCCTCTGCCTTTCAAATAAATAAATAAATTTTTTTAAAAAAAGGAAGAGCTAATATATATGTGTGTATGTTAATATATATAAAATATATGCATGTTAAGTATATGCAATGTTGTTTTATGCTTTTCAAATTTTGTATAATGATATACATATATATAAATTGATATATATATAAATTGATCAATATATATATATATAGCATTGATTAATTTAACTGGTTTTTTTTAGATTTTATTTATTTGAGAGCTGCGGACAGAGGGAGGGAAAGATAGAGAGAAAGGTTTTCCATCTGCTGGTTCACTTCCCAAATGGCTGCAACAGCCAGAGCTGGAACAATCAAAAGCCGGAGCCAGGTTCCCAAGTTAGGTGTAGGGTCCCAAGCACTTGAGCCATCCTCCATTGCTTTCCCAGGCCACAGCAGAGAGCCGGGACACAAATCAGCACCCATACGGTATGCCAGAGCCACAGGAGAGGCTTAGTCTATTATGCCACAGAGCCAGCCCCCAATTTAACTTATTAATTCAGTACTATACTCTTGAAATGTCACCCACCATGCATGTCAGTAGTGCTTTTGTTTTGACGGCTATATAGAATTTTATTATACTGTGATACAATTTATCCATTTTTATTGATGACAATCAGTTAACTGTCTCCTTAGTGCTACTGCAAACAATGTTACAACAAACATTCTTGAGTGTACATTTTTGCTATCATGTACAAGAATTTCTCTAGATCATTTTCAGTTTCATTAATATTGACAAATTCCCTATCAAAGTAATGATGGCTACCATCACCACACAGAATAACAGCTTCAGTTATTCTGTATTCTAATACATTCTTATTTTATGCATGTGCTTTGGAATTTTGTTCTGCTTTTGATGTGGATTTCCTGGATTTCTACTGAAGTCAAACGTCATTTTGTATGCTAATTTTTTTTCATTTCTTCAGCGAACTATGTGTTTTTCACTTTTAATTTGTGATATTTTTATTTTTATTGATCAGAGTCCTTGGTTTCAAGTCTCAGGTCTGCTTCTGTTTCCTGCTTCTTGTTAATGTGCACCCTGGGAAGAAGCATGTGATAGCTCAGGTACTTGGCTCCCTGCCACCCACATGGCAGACTGAGTTCTGAGTTCCTGGCTTCAGCCTGGTCCAACCTAGGCTATTGCAGGCATTTGGCAAGTAAACCACTGGATGGGAGATCTCTCTCCCTCTCTTCTCTCTCTCTCACTCTCGCTCTTGCTCTCACTCTCTCTCCTCACATACCCCTTCTCTGCCTTTCAAGTCATTAAATAAATAAATAAACAAACAAATAAATAAATAAAAGTCAACATGATGTACACTGTTGGAAGAGTTCAGATGATTTTTCCAGCAACTGGGAAAGAAATCAGAATTTATAACAAGGGATCAAGATATTTAGGCAATTTGTGTTTATGATTGTGAATGTTTTGAAATTCAGTACATTATACTGTTTTCTTCCAAGCCTGAGTCTGAATCCATGGAGAAAGAGAGGTAGGGATTGGACAGATCAAACTAAAACTCTCACTTTCATCAATATTATAAATTAGGATGGGGAAATAAAAACTCACATTCACACCAAAACCTGCACACGAATTTTCACAGCAGCTCTTGTCAGAATTAACAAAAAAAAAAAAAAAAAGAAAAGAAAAGAAAAGAAAAGAAAAGAAGTCATATGTCCTTCAACAGGTAAATGGTTAAACACACTGTAAGACATGGGATGCTATTCAGCAGCAGGAAGAAGTGAACCACACACACACACACACAGAAACTTGAATGGAACTGAGAGGACGCAGGCTGAGAGAAAAAAGAGCCAACCTCAGAAGCTTGGATTCCTTACTTTTCCATTATATGACCTTCCTGAAATGTGAAAGTTACAGAGATGGAAAACAGATGAGCAATTGCCAGGGGATGGTGGGTATGACCAAAAGTGGTAGCAAGAAGACCCCTGTGGGGATGAAATAATTCTGAACCTGGAGTTGGAGGGTAGTTTCATGACATTACACACGTAATCAAGTTGCATAGAGCTATACACACCCACAGTAAAACTGGTGAAATCTGATCCCAGAAGACACTGTGCCAATGTCAGTTTCTTGGCTTCGACACTGAACAATAGGTGTTCAGGAAGTTGCCAGCTGGGGAGGCTAGCAAGGGCACCAGGGGCTCCTGTACATAGGCCTTTGGAACTTCCCATGAGTTTATCACTTTTTTTTTGACAGGCAGAGTTAGAGAGAGACAGAGAGAAAGGTCTTCCTTTTTCCGTTGGTTCACCCCCAAAATGGCTGCCACGGCCAGCGCGCTGCAGCGATGCGAAGCCAAGTGCTTCCTCCTGGTCTCCCATGGGGGTGCAAGGCCCAAGGACCTGGGCCATCCTCCTCTGCACTCCCGGGCCACAGAACAGAGCTGGACTGGAAGAGGAGCAACCTGGACAGAATCTGGCGCCCCAACCGGGACTAGAACCCGGTGTGCCGGCACTGCAAGGCGGAGGATTAGCCTAGTGAGCCGCGGCGCCAGCCGAGTTTATCACTTTTACAAAAATAAAAAATTAAGTTGAAAATTTTATGTAGACAACTCTATAAATAGCAAAAGGAAGAATGAACTAGGAAAAATACTTGTTATAAATACAGACAAAATCTTTAGTCTAAAAACAAGCCCCTATAAACCAGATGGAAAATCCCACTCCCATCCCCTCATTGAAATATGAGCTAAGTACATGAATAGGCAATTCACAAAACAAAGTAACAACAATAAAATGACATATAGTCTTTAAAAATCTTTGATCTCAGAAGTAATGTAAACAGTCTTCTTTAAAAGGTTACGGTATCTTTCAGAAATGATTTTATGTTAATATTCAATTGTAGCATTAGTGTCAAAACATGGAAACATTCATGACAAGGACATAAACTGGTACAAAGCTTAGAGACAGCATCTTACAAAGATGCTTAAACATTACAAAAGAAGAAGCTAGGATGAATGACATTGCTTATGATAGTGACTTTCAAAGTGTAGGGACCAGGGATTCACAGCATTGAGCTCCACTGAGTACTTGTCGGAATGTCAACGCATGATTCCTACCTCCGCACCTACTAAACCATCAGAATACCTGGAACTGGACTTGGTAACCTGTATTTTAACAACTTCTCCCGTATGTGTTCAAATCTGTGAATAACTGGTTTAAAGAAGTGGAATAGATCTGAATATCCTGGTAGATATGTTCTCGTGCAGATGAAGGAGTGGGAAATAAGTACCACCCTCAGCAGTGACCTGGGTGGTGGAGCGGTGGTGAGAGGGAGGGTTCTTAATGCAGAACAAATCTCAAGTTAGGGTCTAGCCATGCACCAGCGCAATGTGGGATCTAGCATCATGGGGAAACCCTACTCATGCTTTCATTTGGTCTTGAGCGCGAGAAGAGCCTCCCGCCAAATTACCCCATGGTAGTTTACATCCTTGCTCTCTACCCTAAGCCTTTGTCCTCAGGGCAGGCACTTAGCACAGAGGTTAAGAAACCACTCTTGGGATGCCAGCATCCTGAGTCCCAGCTCTACTACCAATCCCAGCTTCCTAGGAGGCAGTCAGTGATGATCCACGTGACTGGTCCATTTTACCCACCTGGAAGACCTGAATTGTTTTCTTGCTTCTCAACTTTGGCCTGGCCCAGCCCTGGCTGTTGTGGACATTTGGGGAGTGAACCAGAAGATGGAAGATCTCTCTCTCTGTCTCTCTCTCTCTCTCTGTGTGTCTCTCAGACAAATAAAAATCTTTTAAAAATTACTTGATCCAATTTCTTCAGTTGGCCTTCTACAATTGGCCTTTTCATCTGTGGAGTTTCCATCTGCAAATTCAACTAAATATCAAACTATTTTGTAAAGTGTGTATCTGTATTGAACATGTGCAGACTTGTTCTTGTCATTATTCCAAAAGCAATACAACACGACAACTATTTACACTGTATTAAGTATTGCAAGTAGGGGCTGGCATTGTTGCACAGCTGGTTAAGCAGTCACTTGCAAAGCCAACATCCCATATCAGAGCACCAGTTCAAGTACTGGGTTGTTCTGCTTCCTATCCAGCTTCCTACTAATGCACTTGGGAAGGCAGAAGGTAAATAGCCCAAGTCCTTGGGTCCCTGCCACCCTCCTGGGGGCCTTGATGAAGTTCCTGGCTCCTGACTTCAGCCTGGCCCAGACTTAGCTGTTGTGGCCCTTTGGGAAGTGAACCAGCCACTGGGAAATCTCTTTCTCTCCATCATTCTTTAAAATAAATAAAATAGGGGCCGACACTGTGGCTCAGCAGGTTAATGCCCTAGCCTGAAGCGCCGGCATCCCACGTGGGTGCTGGTTCTGGTCCTGGCTGCTCTTCTTCTGATTTAGCTCTCTGCTGTGGCCTGGGACAGCAGTGGAGGATGGCCCAAGTCCTTGGGCCCCTGCACCCACATGGGAGACCTGGAGGAGGCTCCTGGCTCCTGGCTTCAGATCGGTGCAGTATCGGTCATTGCGTCCATCTGTGGAGTGAACCAACAGATGGAAGACCTCTCTCTCTGTCTCTACCTCTCTGTAATTCTTTCAAAAAAATAAAAATAAATCTTTAAAAAAGATAAAAATAAATAAAATCATTTTAAAAATGTATTAGAAGTAATCTATAGATCATTTAAAATATATGGAAAAATGTGCACAAGGTATAAACAAATAATAAACCATTTTATATAAACAACTTGAGCATCTGTGGATTTTGGTATCTTTTGGGAATCCTGGAAGCAATCCCCAACAATCCTGGGGGACGATCATATTTGTTTATTTGCGTATCCCTTTCCTCACTACATAACACAAGCCTGCCTTCCCTTCTGACTCCTATTTAAGAGTTGTATTTGGAAAAATTCGATGTGTTTGCTGAATTAATGAATGCTTGGGAAAAGGAGAAATTACCTCTGAAAGCAAAGGTGCAAGGGGCAGCTTCAGAGAGCATTAGACTTTGAGATGCTCTTAACGCCACTTGTCAGTAAAGCCAGCATAGTCTCTCGAACAAAAAGGTTACACATGTAAAGCATGAAGTATAAAAAAGTGTTTAGGTGAGATGTATACTGATGTCTGGAACTTCATTTGAAATGCAGCATGGTTGTGACTAAGAGGGACTTTTAGATTCCAACAGCCCGCGTTCAGGCTCTCACTCTTGTTGGCAGGGTGGCCTTGGGCATGTCACACTGGACTCACCTGTGCCCTTACGTAAAGTGATGCTAGGAAGAGTATCCGTATCGTGCGGTGGCTGTGAGAACGAAATAACAGTGGGGAAGCACTTCAAATGCCGGCAACACAGCAAATGCTGGATAAATAATAGTTACTACAACAATGCAAGTCCTTCTTCTTCCTGATTTTATTCCCTGAATTAGCACCAAGTCTGGCATGGAGTGAGCATGAAAGTATTTCTTTAGCTGAGTGGATTGCCGTGATTGTCATCCTTATTTCAGGTCCCCGAGCCAGTGTTCTGTCACTGTCTGACTTTGCAAGTCCTGCAGTGTTGTCCCCTCTGCCTGGGCCTTCTCCCCTGCCAGATGCCCAGCCTACCTTCCCCAAATTCGACCCCAGGCCCATCCACCTAACCAAGCTTGCTGCCAGCTACAGATTCTACATTAAGTCTTACTTCTTCCAGGAAGCCCTCCTTGAGTGTCACCTTCATCCAGACTACGGGAAGTGATGCCGTGGCCACCCCCGCCACCCATGGCAGCATCTACCACGCTTCGTGGAGTGTGAAGTATTAGGCTACAACCAAGGTTCATAAACTTCCTGAAAGCAACAATCAAATGGGCCCTTGAAAAATTTCATCCCTAGATCCTAGCACATACTGGGCACTTGTATGCATATATTTTAAAGGAAGGAGGGAAAAGCACTCAATGAGTTATTTTTAATTAAATTCTTCTAGCTATGGTGGGCATCTAACCTGTCATATACAACCTGTGTCTACCTACAACACATGGCCTAGATTTCATCTCAGCGAATTCATTTTGCAGTTCTTGGATAAAACCTGGAGGAGGGGCAGGCAAACAGAGACAAGAAACAATTTCTCTATTTCTTCCAAACTGGCTTTTTTTTAAAGACATATAATTTGGAGAATGATTTTCATCTTTGGAATTTGGTCCCAAACCTTTCTAGTCTAGCATTATACATTTCGATTTTTCCTGGCGACATCACACTGAAATCTGATTAGCACCAGATTACAGGATGGGCCAGCTTTTTTAAGAGCCTTGCAAACCAAATCCTCGGCTGTGGTTCAACTGATCGCCTCGGGGGGCCTCGTGGAGGAAGCTTGTGAGCCAGGACGCCAGGGTGGTAAGCAGAGGAGTTAGCTTGTGATAATACTTGCCCAAGCCTTGAAAGTTGAGCATCTGCTTCTTGGCCTCCAACGAGAAACAATCCAATAATTACAGTCCTTGGTGCTTTTTTTCTACCTCAGGAAACATTTTGCAACTAACTAGCAATTTCCAAAAATATGGTTCAAGCAACACATCTCCTTATCTCCCTGGTGTAGGAGAGGGTGTGAGCTGCGAGACAGGGGCTCGTTATCTTAGGGGGTGCTGGCAAGGTGCTCCTGGGGACAGCTTTTAATTGGGTAAGCACATGCTAGCTTGGTCTGGGACTTTGCAACTATCTTCCCCGAGAAGCCAAAGTCTCATTTCCAGGCTTTCTAGCCAGGACGAAAGGGAAATGGCAGCCAGGTGGACAGGGATGGGTGGGAAGGAGGGCAAGGTGGATTGGAGGCAAGGTGGCATTTTCATATCCCTCTCTACAGGCTCAGAATTTGCTTTCGATTTTTCAGAGATCCAGGTTTTTGGAACCTGTTCAGGAAGAAAGACAAGAATTCCAGGTGATCAGCCCACTCGTTACTATAAGTAGTAGGCGGCCAGGTGTAGGGACTATAAATGCTGCCATCCGTCACAGCACCCAGCGATTGTGCAACGGTGTGACCCCACCAACATACTGGCATTGTCCCCATTTAAACCAGTGAGACAGACACATTAATGTTAAATTGGACTGACCTCTGCCTGGGAACCACTTACAAGTACCTGTGCTCAGTGCCACATGGAAGGTGGATGCCTCAAATTTCAGCGAGCATAACAATCACCTGGGAGCTTGTTAAAAGCTACCCAGTTACAGCGCAGCAGCTGTCTCTTCAAGGCAGCCTTGCATGATTTTTGAGGCAGGGGCTTTGTGCTATTGTACTATCCCAGGAAACTCAAAGGCAAGGCCACTTGTCTATCTTCCCGTGTTGGCCTTTAGAGCACTGACCCCGGCGGAGAGTCACTCAACAGACACATCAATCAGATTTGCTGCAGTCACTTTGCAAGTCTAGGAAGGGGCAGGGAAACATTCGAGGAGGCACACATGCGGGGATGGTTAACAGAGGGGACTCCCAAATCCTCAACTTTCCGTCATCCCCATCTTACCCAAGCTGGCTCTCATTCATTAAAGCCACTTCTCCCCACTCACCAAGGAAAACTGAGCCACTCACTCATGCCAAGTCTCACCTTGGTGCAGAGGCCCAGAGACAAGGAGGGAGTGTTGGAAACAAATGTTGATGGTTCTGTGCCTCGTCTTTTTTGTTCAGAATTAAACTTCAAGAGGGAGAGTTTGTCGGGATACTTGTTTTAATTGCACACTGAATCTGATTTTTTTTTTCCTGAAGGTAGGTTTAATTTGTATGGTGAAATTTTTACAAGAAAGACAAGCTTCATTAGCTGGTGAGTTTTTTCTGTCCATTTTGAGCTATATCTGAAGTCTTGCTGAAAAGATACTCAGAGCACTTTAAAAACTAAGTATTTTTAATCAAGGCAGTATTGGTTAAGGTGTATTGAACTTAGCAATACTTCCATTTTCTCAACTTGCTCTGAGAATAAACAAGCTGCCCACATGGCAGAGTAACAGGTGTTAGATAAGATTTGACAAAATCAACTTGACATACTGCCCAGACCCTAGAAAAATGAATGACTCTAATGTCTAGGTAAGAAACAAGTCAGGTGGTCCCCAAGTCTGTGCTTTCATTACCGTTGAAGGAAAACTAACCGAATTGTCAGCTAAGAGATCATTACATGTAATTTTTTGATGATGGATCCCCACACAACTTCAAAGAATTTGGAGAAATGAAGGATGCTACTGTGACAAAAATCCGTATGTTCCCTCCTTTGTATTTATCTGAACAAATTTATCAGTGCCTGTGATATAGAAAGAAAACTAAGAGTTTAATTGATGTGGAATATTCAATTATTAATAAGCAATATTCATCCATCGTTATGAGAAAAGTTGGAGAAAAGTTACTTCTACCTATTTCATTAGAAATGCTTTTCCCATGGATTTTATTTTTCAGCCATTATATCTAAAAATTACTTGTCAATATTTATACTGTAATTATGATACTTTGCATAGTTTTATACTAGTAATAATTATAACAACTCAATCCAGAAAGATTTTATTGAATTATTCATAGATTATGGAACATGAAATAAAATAATCCAGTTTTATATATGTTTTTATGCATGTATGTTTGATAGGATGATCAATAAAGGCATTTAAATATAAAATTATATTAGGAAACTATTATGTAGCAGAGGTTAAAGGAAAATACGAGAGACATTTTAAAATATGTATAAAATGGAATTATGTTTATTTTGGTTCAAAAATCTTTGTAACTATATATACAAAAAATCTTCAAAATATTTATGAAAAATACATATTATGGGATAAGAGAGGGAGGAGATGTACAATTTGGGACATGCTCAATTGGACTTGCCCCAAATGGTGGAGTTAGAAATGAGCCAGGGGATTCCAATACAATTCCATTAAGGTGGCATGTACCAATGCCATCTCACTAGTCCCAGTGATCAATTTCTGTTCACAATTGATCACATTGATAGGTCTAAGAGTCAAAGGGATCACACAAACAAGACTAGTGGCTGCTAATACTAACTGATAGAATCAAAAAAGGGGAGAACGATCCATAATGGGAAGCGGGATACACAGCAGACTCATAGAATGGCAGATGTCCTAAATAGCACTCTGACTTCAGAATCAGCCCTTAAGGCATTCGGATCTGGCTGAAGAGCCCATGAGAGAATTTTAGGCATGGAAAGACAAGAAACTCTGGCAAAAAAATTTATATTTACTAAATAAAAAAAAGAAAAAAAGAAAAATACATATTGTGAACAAAGCTCTGCAGAAGTTTCAAATTTTTTGCTCCAAAATAAACCTAGCTTCATAAATAAAAGGGTTTATTTATTTTATTTGAAAGGCAGAGTGACAGAGAGAAGAAGAGAGGCAGAGAGAAAGGTATCTTCCATCCTCTCGTTCACTCCCCAAATGGCCACAACAGCCAGAACTGGGCCAGGCCAAATCAGAGCTCAGGAACTCCACCCAGGTCTCCCACGTGGATAGCAGGAACCCTAGAACTTGGGCTGTCTTTTTCTGCCTCCCAGGCACTTTAGCAAGAAGCTGGATCAGAAGCAGAGTATCTGGAACTTAAATGAGTGTTCTGATATGAGATGTGAGATTTCCATGCACTGGCTTAATCTGCTGTGCCACAATGCTCATTCCTGAGCCAGACTTTCAATTCCATTTTTCTATGAATGCTTTGAAGTCCCTTCATATGAAAAAGGAGAAAAAGTATGATGTAGAATTACCTTCTGTTTGATAAGAGCTTATTGTGTAATAAATCGCAATGGTTGGTGATGGATACTAAATTGCTCTCACATTTAAGTTCCATTTAATACACTTAAAAGAATGAAGAAATTGCTTTATTTCAATATGCCTGTATTTCTAACATGACAGAATTATTTTAAATTTATGATGCAAAATTATTAATAGCACTTTAAAAACTGACAAGGGGACTGTCTGAGTTATTAATTCCTGCAAAACACACCATCTCCAGCCTTTGCAACTTAAAACAGCAATCTCTGGATATGCTTCTAACTCTGTTGGTCAGTAAATAGGGCTGGGCTCAGCTCAGAGATTGTTCAACTGATCTCACCTGGGATCACCCATGCAGTGCAATTATCTCTACACAGCTACATAGTCTAAAATGGCCAGGCTTCCATTCATTTCTGGAAGTTGATACTGGCTAATGGCTGCTCTTCATGGCCTGGCATCATTTGGTAGCTTAAATGACATATCTTGAAGGGGTTAAAGAGAACTGAAAGACCACCTGGACCCCAGACTCAATGTTTCCCATTTTTACCTCTGCTTTACTCTGAGAGTAAAGTCCTGTTACAAAGCCAGTCAAGATGACAAAATAGAGTCCCCCTCAGGAAAGGAGGCACCAAAGTCACATGGTCAAATATTGAGAGTACAAGAATGGGAGGAGTTATTTTGGCCTTTTTAAAAAGAGAATTGTTTATTTTCATTTTATTTGGGAGGTAGAGAGATAGAGAGATCTTCCATCTTCTGATCCACTCATCAAATGCTTACAACCACCAGAGCTGGTCAAATCTAGGAGCCTGGAACTTAATCCAGATTTCCCAGAAGGGTGGCAGGGATCCAAGTCCTTGAGCCATCATCTGGGGCCTTCTGGGGTCTGCATTGGCAGATAGCTGGATGGGAAGACAAAGGCCTCAAACCATGTATTCCCATATGGGATGTGGGGGTCCCTATTGGAGATTCAACTGCAATACCAATTACCCACCTCTGATTTGGCCATCTTTGTAAACAGTCTGCCTCAGGAACATTGTCTTCTAAGCTTCTTCTTCTGTGGGTCTATGAACAAAATTCATTAGTCATATTTGTACTTCCAAAGGCCAATGATTTTTCAGGTACTGTGTCAATGACCTACTAACTTTGTGATCTTGGGATTCAATTTCTTCATCCATCAAATAGGGCTAATACTAGAACCTATCTAATTGGGTTAATGGGGCAATCAATGGATTAATACAAGCAAAATGCTTACGACAGTGCCATAAGGTAAAAGCTCAAGAAATCTTAGCTACTATCACTATCATCAATATGATTATTTTGCTCAACCTAATTCTAGGCAACCTTCTGCCCACTCACAAAGGCTTCTTAAGGGCAATGAATGCTTCCTTTGATTTCCATTTTAATTTCTGGTCTAGTAAAAGACAAGGACAAATAACATCCTTGATCTCAGATAACAGATAGAT
Organism: Oryctolagus cuniculus; assembly: GCF_964237555.1. Lineage (NCBI taxonomy): Eukaryota > Metazoa > Chordata > Mammalia > Lagomorpha > Leporidae > Oryctolagus > Oryctolagus cuniculus. The sequence goes on along the minus strand of NC_091441.1, from coordinate 23,107,774 downwards.
TATTTGAAACCAGTGTAATTCCAAAATAGTTGAGCCTAATCCAGTAAAGACATTTCCTTCTTGTATGTAGAACAGTCCAATATTGGAGTTCAATGAGAACTATTACCCTCATGGTTCTCTGAGGCCTATAATTCATTCTATCTATGGCTGTGCCTTTCCAGACTGCAGAAGGAGAAGTAGAGTGTCCAGAAACCTCAGTGTTGTAGCTCAGAGTTTACACAAATTCTGCTCCCATCACATAGGCCAAGCCAAGTCAAATAGCCAAGCCAGTCAAATACCAATATTTAGAAAATACAGTTTCTGAAGTGGGAGGTATCTTTCCAAACAGTAACTCTGTATTATTAAAGGAGAAGCAAAGTTTTGGAAGGAATTCAGGCACCCCTGCCCCAAATAATCTGTTGTTGCCTTATTATATAAATGAGAAAACCGAGGTACAGAAAATTAACTTTACTAATGTCAGAACCTAGAAAGTGACAGGAAGATAAGCGATTGGAACCAAGGAAGTCCAGCAACTAGGTCCACACCTCTGGCCATTTTAATAATTCAAACTAATTACCTTCTTAGAATTTAAAGTGCCACCTTAGGTAAAAAGCTTGGCTCCAATTTGTCACTTTCAGAAGCAGAGAGGTGCTCAAGTCGTCCCATTCCCTTGCTCTCCCTTTGTGCTCCTCTGCTCTGACTGGCACAGTGAAATACTGCAGGCTGGGGAGCTTCCAGAATACAAACTTTTCAAAGTTCAGGAGTCTGAAATCCAAGTGCTTGGGCCCCTGCCACCTACAGAGGAGACCTGGCTGGTGTTCCTGGCTGCGGTTTCAACCTGACCCAGCCCTGGCTGTCGCAGGCGTTTGAGGAGTGAATCAGCAGGTACTCTCTGTTTCGTCTCTCTCTATCTCTATCTGCTGTTTTTTCAAATAAGTAAATAAATCTTTTTTTTTTTTTTTTTTTGACAGGCAGAGTGGACAGTGAGAGAGAGAGACAGAGAGAAAGGTCTTCCTTTGCCATTGGTTCACCCTCCAATGGCCGCCGCGCCCAGCGCACTGCGGCCGGTGCACCGCGCGGATCCAATGGCAGGAGCCAGGTGCTTCTCCTGGTCTCCCATGGGGTGCAGGGCCCAAGGTCTTGGGCCATCCTCCACTGCACTCCCTGGCCACAACAGAGAGCTGGCCTGGAAGAGGGGCAACTGGGACAGAATCCGGTGCCCCAACTGGGACTAGAACCCGGGGTGCTGGCGCCGCAAGGTGGAGGATTAGCCTAGTGAGCCGCAGCGCCGGCTCGTAAATAAATCTTTAGAGACAAATTTGGCCTACTCCTCCATCTTTGACCACAACCACAACTTACTTATATTTTACCCGTGATAAGCATTTAGAACATTTCAAATTTGGACTCTGGTATAGCTGTGGTCATTCTTGCTTATGTCTTCCAATGTGCATGGGTGAGTCTCTCTCTGGCACACTTCTAGGGACTGACACACACAAAGGGTCTTCAAAAAGTTCGTGGAAAGTCACTTCTCAGCCTTTTGGCTAAGACCAAGTTTAAAAGTTCATGGAAAATGTGCATTATAAGAAACAACGCCTGGATTAAGAAAAATTTCGCACCCAATTAAACTTATCTTTTAATTCCATTTCCAGGAAATTCTTGAAGTATCCTCAAAAAGAACACATTCAACATCTATGGCTACTATCACATTGTTTATCAGAAGGTGGGGTGGTATCTGTTTATGCATCCATCAGCAATGTTGTGGAATTTATCTTGCCCCTGTTCTAACCAACATGCTATATCATTATACCTTTTAGTCTGTTAACCTGGAGTGGATGTGGTGGTTTCTCACAGTGATTCCAAATTTGCGTAGAATTTTGGTATGTGAAGCGTTAACTTTCTTTTCAGCTAATCATTCCATTTAAAACTTTAGAAAAACATTTATCCAGGATTGTTAGATGTTTTCAGTAGGAGTGACAATCCAAACATCCAGACGAACCTATCAATAGATATAGAATACCATTGTCCTTTGTTTGTAACCCATAGACAGGAGCATCTGAACTGATATACCAGCCAGTCAATACTTTTCCCTAGAACAAAGCAAAAGGCTAGCTCATACCGAGAATCTGAATTGACATCTATGGATCTTTTGTTCAGAAGGCATGCAAATACTGACTGGTGCAAATCCTCTCTGTTTCAGGCATTTCAGGGGTTGATCTGCTGGTGATGGCAGTCAAGTCTACTCTAGAGGTGGAAAATGTTAGAGACCCAACACCCATGCAGGGTGTAGTTTCACCAGCAGAGGAGCGGCTGGGGCCTTTGTGGCCCCTGCGCTGTAACGACACACATGACACCCGGAGGTCACTTACTGTCTTGCTGCCAGCAGCTCTACTCACCATACTGGACCATGTGGAGGACTCTTTCCTTAAAGCTATCTTCCTCCGGGTTTTGTGACATTGTTTTCTGGTTCCTGTTGATCTTGTGATGCTACTTGTCATGCATTCTTATTTTTTACTATGGAATAAAAGAGAGGACTTACTTAGACTGTCCATTATCAGCTAATCTGGGTTTTCCTATCTTTCCTCTCATTCTGCTTCTCCCTAATCAGTGCCCAGACAAAAGCATTTACAGTATTCTACAGATATCTTAGAAAACCATTTATCTATCATGTTATTTTTCTATACTACTCAGCAAGCTTTAGAATATCATTTTAAAAGAGAGGCAAAGGGAGGGAATAAAAAATGTATTATGTCTCTATAAATGGTGTGGTGCAACATGTACCTCAAGGTTTCTTTACCCGCATTCTCTCTTGTCTTCCACAGTCTTTTCCTTATCTAACACATTTCAAGAGTCTGATAGGGTCTAGGCCTTGGGCTGGGCACTGGTGAACAAGGTGGAAGGTCCCCTGTCCTCAGAGAGAGTAATCTGAGTGAGGGAAACGTGAAACAATTGGCACCAGAAGCTTCAGCATTAGAACTGTGACAAGTACTATATGAAGGTGCAAGTATGAGTCAAGGGGACTCCACACAGGTGGGTAGGCAAACACTCCTTCTAGAAAAAGATGGGTCTCTACGCTGCAGTTTGAAGAATGAGGAGATGCTGTCCTGGGGAAGAGATGGAAAATCCTGGGGCAGAGCAGCAGGGGGAACGATTATGAACTGAATTGTGTCTCTGCCTCAATACGGATGTGGAGGCTCTAACCCACAGCATGACGGCATATGGAGACAGGGTTTTTAGGGAAATAAGAAAGGTCAGTAGAAGTCATGAGGATGAAGCCATCATTGAATGGGACTAGTATACTTTTTAGAGGAGAGAAAAACACTGAGAGTGTCTCTTTCCAGGCACACGGAGGAAATGCTATAGCAGGAAAACCCCATCTGCAAGCTAGGAAGAGAACGCTCACTAGAAACCATCCTTGATGACAACTTGATCTTGCACTTGCAGCTTTCAGAACTGTGAGAATGAATTTCTGTTAAGCCATCACTATGAGCAACCTGAGAAGACTCATACTTAGGACCAGAAAGAAATTGCACCCCTTAAATTTAGGAGTTAACCAGTTTGCCTTGGATCTTCTTTGCTTATTTTACGTACTTGCTGAGAGCAGCTGTTACAGGATTATAGCATCATCCCTCATGTTTTGTTTTCAGAATTGCTTTATATGCTTAAAGATTATCAAGGACCCCAAACAGCTTTTGTTCATGTAAAGCATTCATTTATAGAACACATTCATTCATGGAAAGGATCATAACCTTTGTATGTATTGTATTTGAAATTAAAACTGAGAAATTTTAAAAATCATTATTTATTCATCTAAAAAATAACAAACCCATTTCTTCTTGGAAAGTGAGACACATTTTTAGTATGAAATAAATTTTCCAAAACAAATTAATAAGAAGAGTGGTACTAGCTTACATTTTTGTGAATCTCTTTAATAATGTACTTAATAGAAGGCAGCTGAGTTCTCATGACTGCTTCTGACTTCAGTCTGTTGCAAAGCATTCCTTTGGTTAAAAATTTGAAAAAAAATTCATTCTCACACAAATATATAGTTGAAAAGGGAAGAGTATTTCATAATCCTTTCGGATCATTGAAGATATCTTTTTTATACTACTCTAAAATTTGACAAGTTCTTGTTTCTTGAAGCTTAATTTTTAAGTATATTCTGAAACCATATCAAAGAACTTTATACTCTGTTACATTGAAATTCACAGGTCCAGTCTACCTTGCACTTTGAACATATCTTTTAACTATGCATAAATACAGAGAAGCATCACGTATTGGTCATGTGAAATATTGGTTTGCTGAGCTATGCTGATCTTCCAAATATTGACACCTTTCATTACGTACCTCTGAAAAATCACATCTCTTAGGATCACCCTAAATTCATCAGAGAAGCTATTAAGCATTGGAAAGTTGTCACCTAACCACTATAGACACGCGTTTTCTTTCAGAGTGTTATTTCACAATGTCATTTTGGATCTCTGGGAACGGGTATCAGTCATAGACAGTGGGCAGTAATCACCGAAATGTTTGATCATTTCTCCTTGCTCAAATGCCTGGCCACTCTGGAAAATAGTAACAGTTCTTTCAGGGGAGGTCTGGAATGGGGATTAAGAGTGTAAATTTTGACAAGGAAACAAGGTCCTTCCTCCAGCCTTCCCTTCATTCAGAGAGCTGTGGTCTATGGACTGGCTCAAAACTGTGACTGTTTTAGTGATTCAGCTCAGCCTTTCATTCTTTGGATCTTGAGCATTTCCACTTAAACATGTCAAATTTATCCAGCAGCTTCCAATCTATTTCTCTTCTAGGACACCATGACCTACTAATCAATTCCACAGCCCTCTACCAATCAGACCATGTGATAACTACTTGGACTCCCCTTCCATTATGGTAACCATGCCTACCTTGCCCTCACCTGACTCATTCCATCCCTGGATCCCATCAGCCCCATTGTACTGGGGATTCTGGATACCATGGTTTGAGTATGACTTGTACTCCCAGAATCATGCAGGAGTTTAATCCCTTAAGTGCTATATTAACTATATTAAGAGGTTGGAAACTTAGTACAATTGTAGTATTTAGAGGCGAGGTCTTTGAGATGAGGTCATTAGAGTAGACTTCATGATGGGGTCCTGATGGCTTTACAAAGGGGAGAGACACCACACAGATATAGACAGACAAGTGTGCTCTCTGTCTTCTGCCATTTGATGTCCTGTGCTTCCTCTGAACATCACCAGCAAGAAACCTCATCCCTAGGTGAGGCCTCTGGACTTCACAGCTCTAGGAACATGAGCCAATGAAAATATTTTCTCTTTATAAAGTTAGCCTGTCTCAAATATTATGGTAGTGCAAAACTGACTAAAAAATGGGGGCTCTTGCCAGGAATTTATTTCTCACCACTGTGGTGCAAGTCACCTTCTCTGGACTCCTTCTGAATGGGTGAACAGATTTACGTAATAATTCTACTCTAGCATCTCAGTTTCCCCAAGCCCATTCTGCATTATTCCAAGGAAGTCCTGGCATTCGATTTCATTTGGTGTAGACTAACTTTGGGTCCACATTTCTGTCAAACAAGCAAGCAGAGTGTTTGAACTATTCCTTGCCCCTTGAGCTAAAGCATCCAATTTAGATTTTCTGTGTGATGAGCCCATATCAATTAATTTGGCACAACCCCAATTATATATTCCTTCTTCCATGAGCCCACCTAAGATCCATTCCTACACGTTTTCCCCAGATGTGCTAATATAATTTGGCAAACTCATTTCATTCTTTTGTGTATAATACACATCCTCAAGGATCACAATTTGCATGTCACTTTTTGGGATCTCCTGGGACTTGAATCTGATGGTACATCCAGAAACAGGAAGGTGGTGCGTGTTTGTGTGTGTTTGTGTGTGTATGTGTATGTGTATAGGTTTTGAGGACCAGTTGTATCTTGTAAAGCAGATTCTCCAGGGTGGGCCATTACTGTCTTCAAGCAAAGATAGACTAACCTCCTTAGTTAGGCAATGAAGTATTAATTCTGTTGCCAGGGAAGTCTGGTAGAATTTAGGAGTTCCACATACCTGGCTTCACTATAATATCCCCATCTCAATGTTGAGGATCCCATTTCATCCCAAGTATCTCCCAGCTTTAACAAAACAGACCCTTGACTGATATTTGGAAATTCAGTTTGCTTTGCAATACAGTTACCTTTAGGATTATACTCTCCTTTGTTTTGCTACAGCAGAAAAGATTTCTTTCAGGGTGACAAGAAGCTTCCAGCTCCCTTATGCAGACACTGAGCTGGGAATTTAAAGGCTTGGGTTCCTTTTCTTTTTTCTCAAGTTCTCCAGCACATTAGGCAACAACCAACCAGTCAACTCATTTTTATTCCTTATTTCAACAACAATGTTCTCTGCCAGTAATTACTTGGTCACCCAGAACCTTGCCTTCCATTAGCACTTAATTACAAGTGTCTTAAAAGAATTGGTTTTGTCATTGCATGCCGTGGAGTACCTCCCTCCTTTGGAAACAGGATCACTAATGATTTTAAATCTAACAAGACCTAGAACCAATTCAGAGAACTCATCATTAATATTCAGTTTTTCAGGAGCATCCTTGGAGAGCTGGCTGCTCCATTCTCTGCAAGGCTATTGTACTTGAACCTGAGCTGCTAGTCCACAGGTCAGACAGACAATAGCTGGCATCCACAATCAGCACCTGGATACCAAGACTGACAGCCCATGTCCACTCTTGTTCCCACCTTGATGATGTGGATCTTCTCCATGAAGCCACTGGTCAGTGCGCAGTGCACACAGGGTGGGCTGAGGGGGCTTCAAAATGGAAATCTGATCAAATCACGTCTCCTTGTAACTCTTCAGGGTCTCCACACTTGCCCACAGGACAATTTAGATTCCTCTTACATATCCAGACCCTCACCCACCTACCACTGCTCCTTCCACTCCTACCTTGCTTCCAGCTGTTAAAAGCCACTTGGAATTCATTGGTGTTCCAAGAATGGGGGCATTGGTGTCATATGATAGCTCCAATTTTCCTCCTAGCTTTGCCTGGGTAGGAATTTCATGCTCCTTCTCTAAGATTAACTTCAATGCCAACTGCGGTTTCCTCTGTGGAGTCTTTCCAACAGCTCTGCAGCTTGCCCCAGTGCCCAGCCCATCGATGGTGCTTTTCTGTATTCCACAGGAGCTCTGGGCACATCTGCCTGGCCACACATTTCACCTGAGTCTCTCCTAGACGGTTTCCCCTCATCCTCCTGGGCCTTTCTCCCAAGCACTCTGTCCTCCCAACCCCAGCCCCACCTTTAAGATTGTGTCCACCCACCTCCTTCCTCTCACACTGTGAACCTCCCACCCAACCTTAACTCATGTCCCCTCTGCTCTCTTCTCCCATGACTGCCAGCTTCCTAAGAGAGGACAATACCTTCGTTTCCAAGGCACACTTACCAGCCAAGTGCTCAGCAGCGGTTTGAAGAATGAATACTTGCCCTGTCCAGTTTCAGGCCTTTGAGACTGGACAGTAACAGAACACCAAATCAAGTACTTCTCTGGGAAACTTCCCTGGGCCAGTTGAGAGAAGACCCACCTTCCCCCAGGCTTGGCCATTAGCTGTGTGGCCTCAACACAGTTCAGAAAGAGAAACGTCCATATTGCTGTAAGTGCTGGCAGAGGGGATGCGTGGACACATCCTTACAGAATAGTTTCCATGTGAGAGTGCTTCAGAGGCTTAACTGCCCAACAGCTTGTCTCGAAGGTGATGGCCTCCTTGGGCCAGGGCCTGCAACCTCTGCACTCTGGTATTTAATTATCTGTTTCATTCTTCCCTTTTGAAAGACAGCAGGGCTTAGGGTGCTAACTGGAGAATTCTGGGGCAGGTTGTTCTCTGTTTAAATCTCCTCTAGGTCAGTTCCTTCGGTTTTGATGTCTCATCGAATTGTTGTGGAAATAAGCTGCTATTACTTCTAGCATCCACATCACATAGCAAAATTTTGATCCCATTTCCACTAATTTCGGGAAGGGGAGTCAGATGGTCTGGATTCCCTTTTTACCCTCAACTGCTGCTTACCTAATAACCTCTCTAAAACCACTTTCTTCATCTGTAATATGGGAATAATAATAATAATAAACCTCAGTAAATAGGATTATGAGGCTTAAATAAAAATGTACAAAAACCAAGTTTGAGAGAGAAATATTATCTTTTATTATTTTTATGATTTGGTTCATGCAAGAGGTATATTTTTTTGCTTCATGTTGCTGTCTAAAATAAGTGGCCTAGAATTCCAAGAGTTTCCCTTTTCATTTGTGCTTGCTTGCACATTTTATCTCTGCAAGAGATTCTAAGCTGCTTTTGGTAACAAGTTTGTTTCCATGGGACACAGTTGTTTTGATCTATGATCCCACATGGTAAGGCACTGGCTTTAGTTTTTGTCTTTCCTGGGTAGGAAGATCTCAGGCAGAATCCGGATGATGGGAAAAGATGTGTTGGAATTAAAGAGGAAGACAAGGGACCTGGGTTTGAATAAAGGCTCGAGGGTGGGTGGTAGGCTCTAGGGGTGCTTGACTGTCCGGTAGAAAGAAGTATGCAGAAGCCACTCTTGCAGAAGGACATCATTAGAGAGGGCGTGGTGGGCCTGCTAACCCACACGTGGAGCCGTGTTCCAAACTAGAGAGAACATTAGACATATTTTTTAATCCAAGCCAGTGAATCCATCTTCTGAATTCCAGGTAATTCCATCAGCTTTGGAATCATGAAATACCCATTGATCTTAACATCAAACAGACCTGGACTTGCCTCTCAGTGACGCTGCCCTGAGTTCCCACACTGGCCACAGCCCTCAGATCCTTGCTTGCCTCCTTTCTAAGATGTGGGGGAACACACTGATTGCTCAGGTTTGCAGTGAGGCTAATGAAGTGTTTGTGGCAGTATTATCATTGTGGAAACAGAGCTTTCATGAGGCTGAGTCCTGGCTTGAACATTGCTCAAAACATAACTCCGTCTGGGTTCAGATTTTCTGATGCTAGTGGGTGGGAGTTCCTTCAAAGAGAAAATGGGATGGGAATCACTGTGCACTTACTCCCCATGTAGGATCGCTGTCCTTAATGTGTTGTACTATGTGAATTAACGGTAAAACTAGTATTCAAACAGTACTTTATACTTTGTGTGTCTGTGTGGGTGCAAACTGTTGAAATCTTTGCTTAGTATAATCTAAGTTGATCTTCTGTATATAAAGATAATTAAAATGAATCTTAATGAAGAATGGGATGGGAGAGGGAGTAGGAAATGGGATGTTGCAGCTGGGAGGGTGGTTATGGGGGGAAAAACTGATATAATCCAGAAGTTGTTCTTTCGAAATTTATACTTATTAAATAAAAGTTTTTTTTAAAAAAAGAGAGAAAATGAGAGATCACAGGAGATTCTGGGAGGAGGTACAACATGACTCAAATTGTGCCTCCTACCTACAAGGGAAGAAGTAGGGGGTAGGGGAGCGAGATGTTGTGATCAGAGGCCAGTGCTACGGTCCTAAGATTAGGCATGGATATGTAAGTATCCACCCGGGCACACAAACTCTGTGTAATGCACTGACACTTCCAATGTGCCGACATGGAGGGAGCACAGCATATATCTCATAATATTTAATCCTGGATGTAGCTATTATTATCCCTAGTCAACAGATGAGGACAATTGCTAAGGTTCAACAGCTTGTCCAATAGTATGCATCTAATCTATGATATGAGTCAGTTACATCCTGGATTAAGTGTAAACTTGTACTTATGATATGGGATGGAAAACTTTTCTTGCCTTATTGCTAATAATGATTGCTATTATGACCTTCAATGCTTTTTAGAACAAAGCCTGATAAAAACTAATAATAATGATGGCATTGCCTCATCCCACAAGATCTTTTCCTCCAGGCATCCTTTGCCCTGCTCACGTTGTATAACCACAATGAATACATACTTAACTGGAGTCTCGGATCTTTCACCAACTAGAATGCTCTCTCTATCCAGTTGCCTCTTATCCATCCCCTGCAGCTTCTCCCCTCCCTCCTGGAGATTTCTCATGATGAATGGTTTCCCACCTTCCCACTGGCTTCCAACTGCCATTTCACACCCAGCAGTCACCTGTTGCACCCCCACCTTCTTCATTTTCCACCTATGCAGGCCTCATTAGTTATATTTACTCTGTGCTGGTTGATCACAGGTGCCTTTTGGGTGCAGGCTTCCAGAGAGTAAAAGTGTCGTTTTATTGAGAAAATAAATAACGACAAAGGGCTCTCATGCAGGAGAGCAGCCAACCAGAGGTTCTTTCACAACCTGGCCATGAGTGGGGAAACTGCATATGCAGCTAAGGGCTCTGAGCCTCATTGGGCTTCTCTGTGAAATGAGTGAGTTGGTCTAGATTCTCCTTCAGATCCTTGGAGAGTCACATGGAAGGATATGGACAATTCCATTCTTCCTCACCTATGGGGCTCTGCACACACAAGACCGAAATAATTCTGCAGAACACAATGGTTGGCTAAGGGCTTCCAGTTATTGTTAGAGTGATGGCAATGGGAAGGGGATAGAAATGTGAAGGAGGCATTGCCATGCGATCAGCTACCATGGAGGTCCTACTGCAAGCCTTTCATTGCAGAAGGATTTGTCCGTGTTTTGAGCCCATGAGCTGCTCTCCCTGTAAAAATGCACTGCATACCTTCAGGTCACCTGTACAAGGTCTTGTCTTTTCTAGAACCCACCTCAGTGCCTTTCCTCACAGTGCCTGCCCCACAGAGTTTGCTCTTGCTTATGACCACTACAGTCTCCCATCTGGACTTCTTACAAGTAGGGGCAGTTACCTCTCAACATCCCAGTTCCTTTGACCTAATCAACATGCTAATATATTCATTGATGGAGGAATGATGTGATTTTGTATGTATTCAGTTTATGGGGGCTGCAGGTACCCCCCAATTCCATTCCTTTTATGTTCCTGTCTTTCCATTAAGAAATTTTAATGGATTTTTTTTTTTTGACAGGCAGAGTGGACAGTGAGAGAGAGAGAGACAGAGAGAAAGGTCTTCCTTTGCCGTTGGTTCACCCTCCAATGGCCGCTGCGGCCGGCGCACCGCGCTGATCCGATGGCAGAAGCCAGGAGCCAGGTGCTTTTCCTGGTCTCCCATGGGGTGCAGGGCCCAAGCACTTGGGCCATCCTCCACTGCACTCCCTGGCCACAGCAGAGAGCTGGCCTGGAAGAGGGGCAACCGGGACAGAATCCGGCGCCCCGACCGGGACTAGAACCTGGTGTGCCGGCGCCGCAAGGCAGAGGATTAGCCTAGTGAGTCCCGGCGCCGACCTAATGGATTTTATTTACTTGAAAGGCAGATGGATGAAGGGAGGAAAGAGAGAGAGAGAGAAACAAATTACTATTTTTACCTTTTCACTCCTTACATGCCCACAAAGCTCAGAAGCCAGGAATGCTGTTCTGATCTCCCACATGGGTCCCACCCCTCCTGTCTTCTCCTTACCACTCTAATGCCTTTCATCAAAGCGGGTGGATTTTTGAGAGATAGCAACAAGACGGATAAAACATAAAAGGCAAATGCATTCATTTCCATTATTCAGTGGGGAGTGGTGTGTAGATATGCTTTGATTAAGAGCTTGAGACCACTGGGTGATACGTAGATTTCAACTACACTCACTGTGTCAGCACTCTAAATCTAACTGGGCTGGACTACAGCAATGTGGGATCCTGGACTGGATACTAGGACAGAAAAAGACTATTAGGGCTGGCGCCACGGCTCACTAGGCTAATCCTCCACCTTGCGGCGCTGGCACACCGGGTTCTAGTCCCGGTCGGGGCGCCGGATTCTGTCCCGGTTGCCCCTCTTCCAGGCCAGCTCTCTGCTGTGGCCAGGGAGTGCAGTGGAGGATGGCCCAAGTGCTTGGGCCCTGCACCCCATGGGAGACCAGGATAAGTACCTGGCTCCTGCCATCGGATCAGCGTGGTGCGCCGGCCGCAGCACACCGGCCGCGGCGGCCATTGGAAGGTGAACCAACGGCAAAAAGGAAGACCTTTCTCTCTGTCTCTCTCTCTCTCACTGTCCACTCTGCCTGTCAAAAAAAAAAAAAAAAAAAAAAAAAAAAAAAAAAAAAAAAAAAGGCTATTAGAACATTGGTGAAATTCAAATAGAGCACAAATGCTAGTGTCTTAGCTTTGACAAATGTCCCATGGTTATATGACATTTTAACCTGTGGGGAAACTAAAAGGCACACGGTAATGGAATATAATTGCAAGTGTTCTGTGAATCTAAAATTATTCCAAAAGATAAAGTTTATTTTTAAAAAAGTGGGCCAGAGTGCAAATTTGAGTTTGGCTAGCAGTCTCTTGCATGAACATTCTCACTTCCAGTTATATCTCAACAAATTGTAGAATAAGGTGGAAAATGAGAACTGCAGGGAAATCTATAAACTTTCCTATAGGAAATTCATGAAAAGGCAGTGCAAAAGCAGAAAAGTTAAACAAACATAAAATGGACCTGTATGCAGCCAGTATGGAAAAGGCATCGAGTTAAAATGAACAGCCAGACTGGGGCTTCAGGAGGTGGTGGGGGGCCGCGAGCACTGGGCTCAAAATCAAGACCCTGGCTCCTGGTTTTAGCTTCAAGGACCTGAGCACATCACACTACTTAATTTCTCCACCTTTAAAATGGCCTCATTTAAGAACTGGCACTGTGGCACAGCAAGTTAAACCACCACCTGCAGCACCGGCATCCCATATGGGCACCAGTTCAAGACCTGGCTGCACCACTTTCCATCCAGCACCCTGCTAGTGGCCTGGGAAAAGCCATGGAAGATGGTCCAAGTACTTGGGCCCCCGCCACCCTCGTGGGAGGCCTGGATGATCTTGGCTTCTGCCTAGCTCAGACCTGGTCATTACATCCATTTGGGCAGTGAACCAATGCCAATGGATGGAAGATCTCTCTTTGTCTCTCCTTCTTTCTCTCTATAATTCCACCATTCAAGTAAATAAGTAATCTTAAAAAAATAAAATGGTTTCATTTTGGACTCAGAAATACTTGTACATAACTCTTTATAGAAACCAAATTTTCCTGTTTTTCAAAATTTATCAGTTTTGCTTAAGAACCAGGGTCTGCTTATGATCAAAAACCTCCATCCTTGGGGCCAGCACTGTTGCATAGCGGGTAAAGCCTCCACCTACGGCGCCAACATCCCATATGGGCACTGGTTCTAGTGCCAGCTGCGCCTATTCTGATTCAGCTCTCTGCTGATGGCTTGGGAAATCAGTGGAAGATGGCCCAAGTCATGGGGCCCCTGCACCTGCATGGCTCCTGGCTTTGGATCAGCCCAGCTCTGGCCACCATGGCCATTTGAAGAGTGAAGCAGCCGATTCAAGACCTTTCTGTCTTTCCTTCTCTGTGTCTGCAACTCTGTCGAAATAAATAAATAAATAAACCTTTAAAAATTTTTTTAAATCCCTCAAGCTAGTGGGTCTGATCCTGCATGAGCATTTTCACTTTGCACTTGGCAAGTTTTTGCTTCCTCTTTGAAGAATGTTCATGCCAAGGCCAAAACCATTTGACTTCTAAATATAGTGCAGCAGATGTGAATGAGGATTGTATTATTTTCTCTGTTATACAAAGGGTCTTTCTTTTACCAGAAAGTCAGACATCAGTATAGTTCTGGCTAGGCTCAGCCATCTCAATCAAGGTGCCTGGAACTGGCTCTATTCCTTTTTCAAGCACTGAAGCTTCCATTAGCCTGTACCAGATTTTCTGAACTTGATCCATGAAGGAATGTCCACACTTACACAACTCCTTAATAACTGAACCTGATATTTCACGTGTATGCATGTTTTTCTATAGTCATTTCATTGATTTTCAAAGGGTCCACAAGTCCCAACAAAACCGCTGCTTTTAGATATATACTTTGCTATAGCTAAGTTACTTGCTGTATTTAGGTATAGGGATGTCATTACCTTCAAGCAAATTCCCAGATAGTGGTTGGCTGGCTGTCTGGCTGGTTTTTTTTTTTTTTTTTTTACTGCACAGCACCCAGCACCTATCTGGGGTGCATCCCAGTGCCCACTTGCTTGTAATGAGTGCTTTCTCATAGGCATGGATTTGAGCGTTCCTTTCCTGAGGACCCGTAGATTGTCACTTGAGGCATATTTGTCCCTCAAATCTTCTCAATTTAAACAATCTCTTAGGAAACTAAGGTACCTCTGACCTGTCTTGCCCTCCAAGTCCTTTGAAAACTGGCTGCTCATTTCTTTGTCATTCAGGATGTGACCAGACTGTGGACGTGTAAACTTGTTGGAAGCAGAGCAGGTTTATTGAACACAAGATCTTCTGATGGCAGAGTGTGAAGGGCCCAGGGCAATTTAAATGTCTGATCCTGGGGTGGTCTGAACATAAGCAGCACACTTTGATGTTTGCATTTCTCCAATAGAAGCTAATTCGGGAAATTTCTCGGGCTGTTTGCCAGGACAAAGGTGGTCTACAGTTGAAGTCTAGAACACACATTTAACTTGGTTTTATATGAATGGTCCCCATGACAAGACTAAAAGTGATTCCCCATTTGAACTCTTTTGAATAATCTTTCCTCTTCATTTCTAACATTACTGGGATCTTAAATGTTGGATACTATTTTGGTTTCTCCAAAAATTTAACTTCCCTTTGAAAATGAAACAATCATAAATTCGATGTTACCTTATAAAAATGTTTTTTTTTTTTTAAATAAAATGTTAACTAGACTTAAATAGGAGACACTATAGGGGTACCCAGACTCACTTCCCCCTTTTTAGTGGTAATCATGTGGTCAAATATAATACTAAAAGACTAAATGCTTGTGGCTCTTTTATATATATTTAAAACACACAGTAAGAACATAAGAACATCTCAAATCATTTAGAAGATAAAAGGGGTATCAACCAAAATCTTTGGAAATTTCATAAAATTTAAATATCTGCAAACAATCCAAACAAAAAGAAAAAAAAAAAAACATTTGGCTATGGAGGGCACTTCACATGTGAACCAAGTAACATTTTCCTTCTGGCAAACTAATCACTAAACCCCATGAGAAAGAATTACAAGAGCAATATCGGAGATATCCCAAAACACCATGTACTGGCTGAGAACATTCCAGTGTGAAGTGCTCATGTCGCGGGCTTTCTTTACATTGCATACGTTACATGTCTACAGTGCAATGTTGAAACAGCCTCCAAGTTCTTCAAAGTAGATTGATGTCCATTCTACAAAAATATTAACTTACAGTACATAACACTGAATAATTTTAATCTGTACATTTTTTTCCTTCCATAATAGGTGACACAGGTCAGTCTGTACAAGTTAGGGGGAAAAAAACCCTCTCATCTGGTTGTTTACATCTGGAGCAACAGTCAACAGAATCAACCAGAAAGTGGTGGTGGGAGGATGTGGTTTGAGAAATGATAAATACAGTGTAATATTAATTGGGGTTAACAATATTCAGCTTTTAACAAAATGATACAAAATAAATCATCTTAGATTTTGACTGCAAAGATCTAGCTGAGAGTGTTCTGCCAAACAGTCGACCAATCGATCCAAAAGGTTAAGGCTGACTTGATTTAGCAACCTGCAGCACAACCCAGAACACTGGCGCAGTTCAGAGCTCTTCAAATGCATAGCTTCAGTGCTACATGCACATTAATTATATTCCTTCAATTAGTTAATCCTCTAGACAGTTTCCTTTTTGTTTT